>NW_028145494.1:40000-80000 GCF_977016875.1 Pavona decussata | reverse complement strand
AATTCACTCTTGGTAATCTTAATGAAGAGAACAAGACTTTTAAATTTGAAAGACATGTTTCGGCAACTCCTGTGCCATCGTCAGTTTACGGATGGAGTTACATTGATGAACAATATATAGCGGAAAATTAGAATAACAATGGTATGATACAATTATTACTCTTAGTAATAATTTAAAAACGTTGAGTCTCTAAGAGTATTTTGTGAAGCAAAGCAACGTACCTGGGCAATAAGTGTTGGCCGGACAACATGGCTGCCCATCAGCACCATATTGATTGACAACATTGGGGTAATTATAAGCTGCAAAAATTAGAAACGCAAACGTAAGGCATATTCTCATTAGATTATGATTTAGAAACGAAGAACCCAAAGCAGTATCGCTGGAGTTATCATTATTTTTCACTTGCAACTGGCCACTTCAGAGTTGCTGTGAACCTCGTTATGAAAGCGAAGATAAGTGCAAAGCTTTTCATATGAAAATTAGGTTTGTTTACATATGAATGAAATCTAATTTTCATAATAAAAACTTTGCACTTAGCCTTGCTTTCATAATAAGGTTCGAAGCAACTCGGAAATGGCCTATTCAGCTCCATATTGCAGATATCATGTATGCTAAATGAAATTGAAGTGGTCTTCGGACAGTTCAGTTGCATCTTTTTATACCAAAACCAATCAAAGCCTAATGTAAATATACTTGCCTATATTTTGACGCCTCTCCTGAGTTCCATTTTTCTTTACATCATGAGTTGAAGAAGCAGTCGTATTTGACCTAGCAGACACTTGGCTTGTGATCAATAAAACCAAGAGTCCTCTTAATGGGGACGAGTCGAGCATTCTCGCCTGGATAAAAGAACAAAAAGGTTCAACTACAGATTTCATTAAGTTGTACGGTACTGTATTTAACTACATATCGTTAAGAGGTATATAAAAATCATATACCAATTACGTTACCGGCTTAAAATTTTACAGTATGTATACTGCGATAACAACTTGATGTTATAATATATACTCCCCAAACTATTTCAAGCTGTGCTCTGTCACTAATTTTTGTCAAGGGGAGATGCCCACCGTTATGTTTTAGACCAAAATCGGCTCGTAGGACTGAAGAGTCGAGCTATTTCACAAAGCCAAGCAAGTCGAGTGTTCGAAAGCGGCCCAAGCAATTGAGAGCGGGTTTTCAGTAGAGTTCAGCGTCACATGAAGGGACATTTGAGGGTCTATAAAGGGCCGGTGGGTTTAAAAGGATGTTTAAAGGAACTAAAGTAAAATGGTGGTGTTCATTAAGGTCGAAATTCTTCTACAGTATATGACCAACACTTTTTCACTAACGCAAAATCACCTTCAGAAAAAAATTAACACAAACACAAAAAGAAAGATATGAAGTAAATTTTTGCAGACAAAACAAACCAATTTTTTTTTTCCAAAGACACATTCCTCTCCAAACCATCCCTAACGAACAACTCTGACGGATTTGTAATTTCAGTGCACCAGCGCGCTAGCCATATGGTAAATTTAACGAAAGGGGATCATTGGGGTTAAGTACGGTTTACACTGGTGCAATATGTTTTATGGCTTTAAAGTGAAAATACAAATTCGCTGGCTTTGTCCCGTTATGATGATAATTTAGATCATAACTTTAATTACAATCCGTTAAGATGGTTATAATTTAAATTTGTTCCATGATGAATACACAGGGGCCTTGACAAATTTCAGTTAATTAAACGAGCTGCGTTTGCTAATTGTTTATCTTGATCTATAAGCGTGATGAATTATCATTTTACCTTATGATAAGTTCTTTGATTATTTATTGGAGTGTTCTCGCGTTGTTTATAAAATCTCTCTCTACCGTAGAGAGAGATTTGATAAACGATAGAGATAACTGAGATAACTCTTTCCGCATAGCAAGAGTCCCAGTTTAGGGTTTAGTAACATGGATATACGTTTTCTGCAAAAGATTTTATAACGACCACACAACAGAATTCGTATACTGTGTGCTTTATAAAAGACGCGGTTTTTGATGTAATATCTCAGAAATAAGTTACTCTCCAAGGCGACAAAATTTGTGTTTGTATTTGATCATGAATTTATCACTTTCATGACCAATCAATTCATTGACGTCTTGTAAATGGAGGGATAACATTTTCAATGAACAATAGCCTTATAGTAATAATTTTCCGCCTAAAGTTGTATTTCCTTAATCGAGGATAAAACCTAAATCCAAATAAGGTAATTTTCAACTGTAAATAATTGAAATTCAAAAGATTAAACTTGATGAACTCGATTTTTGCACGCTATTGCGGCCGTTGTGTACACTTTTCGTCTCTAAAATAGATCAGAGATATTTGCCAGACAAAAGGTTTACGGAAAAAGTAATATTAGACGATTTAAATATGTATCGTGTGTTTAAGTACTTTACTCTCAGCTTACCGCCATTTTCCTCAGGATTGCGAACAATGACAAAAATTGCTCTCTTACCTCACCGCCGGCAATATTTGATTTTCGGTGAAGTGTGTCCTTGTCGCTAATTCATTTTCCAACGAAAATCAGTTCTTCTAGCAAACAAAAGGAAAGTTTTTGTTCTAACTTACGGAGAGGTGGTTTTTCAATGTATCGGACAATACCTAAATAAGTTAGTAATCTGGTACTTGTTATCAGCTAACTTGGGAAAGGTCAATTGCGATAAACAACCGGCACAGTTTATGTTAGATATCGACAAACAACGAAGCAATATCTTAACAAAATTAAAAGTCAGACTTGGCCATTTTCTGCAACACAGCCAGGCTATAATGGTTTTAGTTTCCCGAAATCTTGTTTTGAATACGTTAGATCCAACATCTAATAAATTTCAGATAATTACGCTATCAACTCGTTAGCATTTAAATTTGTTCCTGTATGTTATGATGGCTCTGCACGTGCAAACACGACAGGTATTTGAAACGAATCAGTCGGGGGGACAAGTGTCGTTTTTTATTAAACGCTTTACAATCGTTATAATCCAATCATAACGATTACTAGGCACATTCCCGAGCATTTCTCTCCGACGCTATTACTCGGGCTTTTCCGGCAAGTCTTCGTAACAGCACTTGGCCCTCCACAGAGAAGCGCGAAGATTCCCGATCACACTAACTCCGACTCCCAGTATTATTTGGGGTAAAAAGGCTGTTTATTAAAACTGATTCAAGTCTTCCCATTGGCATTCGAAGACTTAACGATTGTGATTGGGATTACCATAAATATGGCGCGAACTCTACCTAGAAGCCCGATCAATGAAATGATAAGTTATCGCAAACGTTACATAAAAATGACAGAAACGCCATTGGAATTAAAGTAAGCCTTCGGGTTTCTTAAAATGGTAGCCGAGCCAAGTAAAAGAAAGAAAACGAAAAGAAAAGAAGGGAAAATGATACGGTCTCTTCAGATTACTTTATCGGCAACTTTAATGTGATACAACCGTGTTCTGTGCCAAACTGTCAATAATACAAAAGACTTACTTATTACCGATAGCTACAACCAATAACTATTTAATTAACGATTACATTTCAAGGCCAAGATTTCTATTTAACAAGTTCAAGTTCAAGTTCAAGTTTATTAAGTTTTCCAAAAAGTTACTTACAATCAACACCGCCTGCAAATAGCGAGCTAATCTAGGCAGGCGGTGTTAAGGACATACATATACGAATTACTAATTGAAGGCGTTAAAAAAGTAAATTTTGACAAGAGGGTGTTTCTTTTGAGGAGCTATCGGCTCACTGTTGCCGCGAAGCACTCCGGCTATTGTTTTTGTTGTTCAGTGTTAAATTTTCCTCCAAATAAAAATACCAAAAGCCAAGGCAACAATTTGTAATAAACAACTAAATGAGAGCAGTCAGAAATCAACGAAATGTAAGGCGAATTTACGAGAAAAAAAAATCAAAATAAGTTTTTACTTTCCAAGTTTGACCGCCATCTATCAGCCGAAAAAATCAATTTCCGAGTTGCTGGGAACCTCATTATGAAAGCGAAGCTAAGTGCAATCTTTTTATATGAAAATAAGTTTTCTTTGCATTTGAATGAAAAGTAATTTTCATAATAAAAACTTTACACTTAGCCTCGCTCTGACAACGAGGTCAAAGCAACTCGGAAATGGCCTGTTAGATTGATGTGCTCCCAATAGGTCATGTTTAGAGAAGGGACTTTCACGAATTATAAGATAGAGAAAAACTTTTTTCGCATTGTGCAATAAAATCGTTCACGAACACACGATGGGTGTGGGGGAGGCAAACTCATGATGGTCACTTAAAATTAAGTTGTTCAAAGCTGACCATTTCATTGGTGAACAAAAACGCGCGCTATCATCCATCTACTTTCAATACCCGGCAGCTGCTCATCAACATGTAACGCCCTTTTTGAAAGGGCCTAAGTGAAAGTTACGGTTGAGACACCTCGAAATTAGAAAATCGAGTTTTATCTTTATTTTAGTTTATTGATATACATTAATTTTCGATCAAGTGTAATAACATTATAAAATGTGACTAAATAATCGGATAGTTAATTGTCAACTGCAATTGTGCAGCTGTTTTGTCACATTTCTCTCTTTATATATGTTATTGCCGTTGCACCTGTTGAAACTATTTGTCTTTAATTTGTCATGGTTTTTAATAAAGTCTTCAAGTCCTCAGCTTTACGCTTACACTCAAAAAAACTTGACCAATTAAAGCCCTTTCTTCTGAGATTGTATGCTTTTTAAGGGAGCTCGCATTCACATTTCCGATTCCGCGGTCATGAGTAATCAAAAATGGGCAGACATTTTTCGTGGTGATTAAACTCAAAGCCAACTTGTCTAATGTAACAGTAAGACGGCTTGTGTAGTACGCAGAGTCTGCTGTTGGTTTTACACTTGATCATGACTGGTTCAACCGATAAGGACATCCATTGAAATTGAAATAGCTCTAAAGGTATCCTTGAATTCATATCTGCAGAAACAACACTTTCATTCTTTCTTTCCTTCGGTGGTGGAGTTTTAAACGTCGGAGTTAAAACCTAAAAAGAGATCAGATTAAAGACTATGTTAACAAAGCTATACCATTTATATAAAATTTTTGTTGACTTAAACTTTAAAGGGAACCTCCACTCTAACAGCAAATTGACGTTAAATTGTTTGAAATATATAATGTCTAAATTCTTAATTTTAGTTTGAAAATTCAAGTGTGCTAAAAGTTCGGTATGATTATCGCCCATTTTCGCTTCAAAATTTCCCGCGCGCCGCCATTTTGGATTTCATGACGTCATACGGTTGCCGCTATATTCAGTAAGCAGAAGTTGTTTTGTCTGAAACAACTGAGCAACCGTATTAAGTCATGAAATTCAATTTCAGTTTCCAAGGAAATTTGAAATAAGATTTTTTTAACAATTCAACGTTAACTTATTTCAGGAGAGTAGGTTTCCTTGAAACAGTGAGGAGTTCATTTATCAGTAAAACTTACGGATAGGCTTACCTGGCTTTTTACTTCCTTGTTTGCAGAGGCATTGTTTATTTCCAGGCTTTTTCAAGAAACCACCAATTCCTAAGATAAAAAAACAAAACAAAACAAACGAACGAAGTTGGGGAAAACTTATACGAAAAATGGGTGTGGTGACCATGTGACCTACAATTGTTTCGCTTGGGGTTTGTGTGGTTTCTGAAGTTGTGCATGTTTTACAAAGTCGGATGATTCGCCCGACGTGTACTATCCAACGAAGGGTAAGATTTCCTGTGGTCTTCCTCGTGGGGTAATTACCGTTTCGTTTAGGTGCGAATCTCCCGAGGGAATTTTCTATTTTGAAACGTCCTATATGGCATTTTACGTTAAAGAAAATCCATAAGGGTGGTTGGACCGGCTAAGAGAAAGTTCAAACTCCGCAATGAATAAGAAGGAAGAAGCGTGGGGAAAAATTGCTTTTATTGCCAGCGGCTTGCACTAGCAAGCATGCGTAACGTGTTGTTGAAACTTCATTCAACCGACTAAACAACATTTACGTTGATAACAACACATCTATATCGAGGAGACGAGATTAGGCAAAGATTGCGAGGTTATTCAATGGAAATTTGTATAATAGCGGAGTTAAGTCAGTTTTTACGGTAGTACAGGTAGTATATATGCTGAATATCAATTTTAATTTCGCTAAATTTTCTTTTCTCCAAACCTACGATGTAGGATCTGACCATTGTTTCAGGAAGGGTCAGAGGACTGTAATTTTGCAACTGCTTTGTCGTATAATTACAACAATTATAAACCTACCATAGCAGACACTCCTGACGAGGGCATCTCTGATATACTGTAGCTTGTTAAAAGGACCGATGAACACATTTTCACTGACCGGTCTAGAAGCCATTGTTTCAAGTTGTTTTATGTCAAAGTAATTTCCAACTCCTACGCTGTAAATCCGCACGCCACTCTGTTTGATTTTGAATGCAGGCCCATTGACACTGTCAGTTGATCTGAAACATCATGCTGCAATAGTTATTCTGGCAGTAAAGCACATTTCCAACACGAATGAGAGCTTGGAAAAAGTTAGAAGAGGTAAGCTAGTAATCTTACCATCCCAGCCGATATAAGAATTCATATACAGAAGAACTGAAACGCGATCTTATAGAAATTCATGCAAACTAAAAAATTCCCAGTTCCTTAAACTTAGCATATTTATGGTTTTCCAGACAAATATATGTCAGATCAAACAGTTCATAAGCTGTTTATTTACTCCCCCTTCAGATTTTAGCAGAAACGTGTAGTTTTGTAGCGATCTGCCGCAAATCCATGAAAAGAGTTTTTAACTTGATGAGCACATGTTGGTGTTAGCGTACTTCTGTGAATTACAACTCAGTTTATTACGAAATGAAGTTATCCTTGTAATGATTTATGAAGTAATAGCTGATGAATTATCCGTGATTAAACTGATAAATATTGATCATCGGGTCAGTGGACGAGTACGAAAGAGAGTACGTCAGATCTCCCTTCTTCCTCTTGCTAACCAATAGACAAAATAAAAAGACCCCAGGCTGAAAGCGATTAATGTGATAACATAACGTTCTTACTGAATGTCGTACATACCTACCATCCGTGATGACCACTAAAACCTTAGGTACATCTTTACGAGAGCCTGCGATGGAAGGTTGTTGGCGAAATAAGTGGTACCCAGCCATACTTAGAGCAAAACCGGTATTGGAACTGGTTAAGCTCTGTGTTGAGGCTTTCCGGAGAGAGCGGATAACAGAAGACCTTGACTGTGGACTGAAATGAGTAAAAAAGCATGAGTCCTGGCAAGTCTTTTTATGAGATGAATTTATTTTCCATCCAATTCAGGGACTCTTTCTGTTTGAAATGTACTCTTGAAAATCAAAGTTTAGTTTGTCCGGTTGTACGTCTCATGGAACCATCAGAGTAAAACGGAAACAAGACAGATTACCCAGTGAATGAGTGTGGTCTGTCTTTATATACGCAGTCAAACCAAATAGATACAAGCTAAACCTTGTTTTGTGACATATCAGTAATTGCAACATTTCCCTGGAACCATTGATCTCATTTAATTAAATACTACCAGCAAATAAGTTTCCGAACAAGTCCCTCCTTGTGGGCCAACACAACTGTTAAAATGAGGGTATAATGTCATGGTGTAATAAAGGCAAAAAGATAAGGCGACGCAACCATGCCTTCGTCAATAATGGAGAAGGCCATCTGAGGCAAAATCAACATTTGGTCTCAGCTGAGACAAATTCTTAATAATAGTATTTACTTTTCAAAATTAAATACCAGATCAGTTTTAAAGCCACAGGTTATCAAACTAACTCGTGTTTTTGTTGACGAAACTGAAAATTTTCGTATTGTCCATTCAACAAAGTCAAGAAGCCTTTTAAAGTTTCCTTTTGCATGTTTTTCCACGCTGGCTGAGGACTCCTCTACAAATCCCAAATCCATAGGAGCAAAACAAACTGAAACATAAAAAATCAAAACCTGAACTGCCACGATAGACATAGTAATTAATGGAAATGGTAAGTTAATAGACTGAGTGGATAAAAGCTAAAGCCAGTCCTTTGTTATAAGCATTTTAAACTGAGTCTTTACTAAAATGTTTGATTAAAACAAAACACACATAGAAACTTCTACCTGCTCTGTTACGAAGCCTTTCTGTCAGTCAGTCAGTCAGTCAGTCAGTCAGTCAGTCAGTCAGTCAGTCAGTCAGTCAGTCGGTCGGTCGGCCGGTCGGTCGGTCGGTCGGTCGGTCGGTCGGTCGGTCGGTCGGTCGGTCGGTCGGTCAGTCAGTCACTCAGTCAGTCAGTCAGTCAGTCAGTCAGTCAGTCAGTCACTCAGACAGTGAAGACTAACTTAATTTACATAGTGCATTTTTGTTGAAAGCTGCTGAATAGAGGTCCTTTAAGCCATGCAATATACATGTATTAAACCAATAAACTTACATGGACCAGGCTTTCCAAGTAGAGCTAAAACCAGAACATAATAAAACATAAATTTGTGAAACAAATGGACAAACAATTATTTATTCCAACGATTAATCAATAGTTTTTATGGATGGATCATCACTCAACTGCAATTAAACTGTTGAAAAAGCAAGCAAATTATCACTTTAGGAAAAACTGAAAAACCAGAGAAGACTTATCTTAACGTGATTTACCCGTAATTATTCCTCGCAGATGTAGCCGAGCATATACACGTACATGAAATTGCCGAGGTGCAATGAAAACTGTTTTTATAGAACACTATACGCCGTTCAGTTACTAGCCAATCCACATGGCTAGGCAGATATTTTACAAAAATAGTGTATTTCAGACCATTAGCAAAGGCGCACCCTATTTCAAATCATACCTCTTTAGGGTTGCACAAACCTACGTAAATTATACGTGAAAGAGCAATGCCAGGAAACATTCTAGGACTGCTGATTCGCTCTTGTAAAATATTGTTGTCCGTAGCGTCGAAGACTAGTTAAATCGTACTATAAGCAGTTTAAGTAAAACTTACGGCATGGAGGGCACCCAGAAGGCCTTACAGGTTTATCACGATGAGTTTCCGGTAAAAAATAATTGTGCTTGATAGATGTCAAACTCATAAAGTTGTTTCTTGTATTTGAAGAGACATCTCCTTGATCCGAATAATCACTGCTACTTGAACCACGCAAGTTCAAAGTAGCATTACAAAGAACATCTTTATAGTTCTCATTTGTTTTCCTGCTTTTAAAGTTTCCGGCGTCGGTCAACGTAGCCAATAGCAAAGTAACAAAAATACTACTGATTGTCATCATTTTAAGATTTTAAAGGCCCCGAGAAAAGAAATTACAGTCCGTTGCGCTTGAAACTGCAACATGTATATACGGTACGAGCTTCGTTTTATTCCGGAAATATAACCAGTCAAAATAAGCAATGTTGATTTTTCTAAGCCAATTTGATCCAATGCACCTGTTGAAAATATGATAACCTTTTTTTTCTTTTTTAACGACCTTGCGTCTTTCTTAGTAGTGTCATGGTTAGGTTTATGATGAGCTAATAATGCGCCAATTTATTTGACAGCTACGTCCTCAACATAATACAGTTTGCAGGTCCAAGTAATCTCGAAGCGGTCCACATTGGCATTGCATTGACTTCTTAATGCCAAGACAGGACTGTGCCAAGGTTAAACTAACAACGACATGTTGTCAAACAAATTCAAAACAATTTTATGGTGAGATGATTGTCGTTGTCATGAGGACCTCCCTCTGCTTTTATATAATAATCTCCGTGCTCAACAACAATTAACCAAACATTTTTTCTTTTAAAGATAACAACGCCGTTAATTTGGTGAAAAGTGTTATTTGTAAAGAGGTACTCTCTTCACCCTTTTGTATATGCTTTGTTCGATTCAAATGGCGCATGCGTTTTGCCTTTATCATGATCAATCGTGACAATTTTTTAAGAGCCACCACGCACTAGTGAGAGCACTGAGAGACGAATTGACCAATGAATTGTCTTATTTAGCGACTTGATTAGTCAAGATAAGTTGATATAAATTGTTTGAGTGGTACAAATTTCACTAAAACTTAGTTTTGTCGATTGTGGTTTAGGATAACTTATAATTTTTGTTGAAGTGATTTTACCTGTCATGGGACAGGTTCACTAACATCAGTTTGGTTCCCAGCTGATTTCATAGACAAAGAGCGATCCTCAGATATTTTTTGAATGCGATTAAGTAAGTCCGGCAGAAAATAGACCGTCTTTGATATTTTGACTGCCTATCTATACCGGAAAGGCACAGATTTGCAAGGAAGTCTGCACAAAGAAATACCAATTAATCGGGGTTATCGAGATCTCGAAATCCCACACGTGATCGGCAGCTGGTACCTGTGGCCATCTTTTTTTTTTATATCTTATATCTGAAGACCACAATACTTATGTCGATGTAAATTAATCCGAGATTTAATGCAAACTCTCTCCTTTGTTTTTAACGTCTTTTGTGAGTCATTCGAATATTCTCTCTTCTTCCTTACCCAATGTGTGAGCCCGGTTAGCTCAGTCGGTAGAGCATCAGACTTTTAATCTGAGGGTCATGGGTTCAAGTCCCATATCGGGCGTGCTTTTATTTTGAAAAATAATTTCGTTATTTATCTTCTCAATGATTTTTTGTTATTTTGCTTTACGTTTATATTCGATCTACTGGTTATGGCATGATAATCATGACTGTGACATATTTCTCTATCAGCTCGTATTCTTAAACTTTTTACTTGGAGCTAGTATGGGAACTTAGATGATATATTTTACATTGGTTATTTCGAAGGATTTATAGAGCTTTAAATTGAAATTTTTATTTCGGAAAAAAATACATCGATAGACGCTAAAACAGCGTTAAAGAGGTAAATAAGTAAAAAGGAGAAAGTTAAAAACAAAAGCAAAAAAACTCCCCGGCGGGGAATCGAACCCCGGTCTCCCGCGTGACAGGCGGGGATACTCACCACTATACTACCGAGGACTTCACGGAACTGTGTGTAAAAAAAAAACAACAACAACAACAACAACAACAACCACAACAAAATCAGTAACCAGTATATGTTCGAAGTTCACGTGTTTTTTGGTACCAGTGCACTTGAAAGAAAGTTAGTTTGCTTCACTCTGCCTTTTTACGTTCGGTAACTTCGATGTCTTGGACTATGACCCTCCAACAAGTTTCAATTGCCACGAAAATTTGTAATTAAGAACGATGTAGCTGGGTAAAAGGCTTAGAGAGAGAAGGAGTGAAGAGTGTTGTCATATAGACACGACATTTACTCCCGGCACATTACTATGTAGTTGCCTAAAATAAGTTTGAAGCCCAATGAAGGCGGGAGTAACTCTAACTAACGAATACTGACAGCACCGCAGACCATTCTACTGCCGCATCAGTTCCTCGGTAGTATAGTGGTGAGTATCTCCGCCTGTCACGCGGGAGACAGGGGTTCGATTCCCCGCCGGGGAGGTTTGTTTTTTAACTTTGTCTTTGTTTACCTCTTAAACGTTGTTTTAAGGTCTTCAGTATCTTTATTTCTCTTTTTCTCTCTTTTGTCTTATTTACTTCTATTTTCTTAAATTTCCTGTTGTGCCAATCATCTGTGTTCCAATTTTCTCCTTCAAAACTGATATCAGATGAATCATTCAGGAACTCTGCTGTTGTCATTTTGGCACAAGATTTAACTACTTGAAAACATACCAGTATACGATCAGCATATTACACGCCAGAAAAAAACGAACCAAAAACAAAAACAAACAAACAAATAAACCAAAAAAACAAAACAAACAAACAAACAAAAAGAAAAACGCTGTCGACTTGCTAAAGACTACAGCACCACATACAGACCAATCAAAGTTCGTGTCTCTTCCTCGGTAGTAAAGTGGTGAGTATCCCCGCCTGTCACGCGGGAGACCGGGGTTCGATTCCCCGCCGGGGAGGTTTTCTTTTTAACTTTGTCTTTATACTTATTTACCTCTTTAACGTTGTTTTGACGTCCTATCTATTTTGCTCTTTTGTCTCATTTACTTCTATTTTCTGAGATTTCCTGTTGTGCCAATTATCTGTGGTACAATTTTCTCCTTCGAAACTGGTATCAGACGAATTATTCAGAACTCGAGTGAAGAGCTACTGTTGTCACTGTATAATACACAAGATTTAATTACTTCAAAACATATCACTATGCGATGAGCATAATAGAAGCCAGAAGCGCTATCGACTTGCTAAAGACTACAGCACTACAGACCAATCAAAGTTCGTGACAATTCCTCGGTAGTATAGTGGTGAGTATCCCCGCCTGTCACGCGGGAGACCGGGGTTCGATTCCCCGCCGGGGAGGTTTTTTTAAACTTTTTTTTTTTACTTATTTGCTTTTTAACGTTGTTTTGACGTCTTATCTTTTTTTTCTCTCTCTCTTTTGTATCATTTACTTCTATTTTCTTAGATTTCCTATTGTGCCAATCATCTTGTTTACAATTTCCCCCCTTTAAAATCTATCAGATGAATCATTCAGTAACTTTAGTGTTTTTAGATTGCGTCGAGCTTCTAAGACGGCGAGGGTTGTCTTTCTCTTGCCATCTCCTTATTTTGCCAAGGCCATGCTCCCTGAAAGTCTGGTTGAAATTAAATTAAAATAATAATCAGTTAAGCTTATTACAAATAATTGTATACTGAAATATATTAATACAAGAAACATTCTTTTTCTTTGTTAGACTAAAAAAAATAAGCAATTGTCAGGACTAAATTATTGACCGAAATAAAAGCCCGCACGATAAGGGACTTAAACCCATGACCCTCAGATTAAGTCTGATGCACTACCGACTGAGCTAACCGGGCTCACCGCATATTTCTACGAAAAACAAAAAATGAAGCTGGATCAATACAAGGAACCTAATTGATTTTTAAGAAGCTAAAATATAATTTGGCGTCCGTAGCAACGGTTTTCTTTTGTGTTAGAAATGTCTTCTTTCGTGTGAAAACGAGAGTTTTCTGCTTACGAAGTAATTGAAGTAGAAGATTGGAGGGTTTTTTTTTTTGCGAAACTGACAAAAAAGAATAGATTAAAAGCTCTGTTGAAGTATCACTCTTTCCAAATTTCGAAGCTGGGTAAAAAGTTTAGAGACATGAAGAGTGAAGAGCTACCGTTGTTATATAAACACAAGGTTTACTTCGAAATATGTCACTTTACGATCGACTTATTACAAGTCTGAAGCGCTTATGACTTGTTAAAGACTGCAGCACCACGAAACACTTCCGTGTCATTTCCTCGGTAGTATAGTGGTGAGTATCCCCGCCTGTCACGCGGGAGACCGGGGTTCGATTCCCCGCCGGGGAGGATTTTTTTAAACTTTGTCTTTATACTTATTTACCTCTTTAACGTTGATTTGACGTCTTATCTTTTTTTCTCTTTTGTCTGATTCACTTCTATTTTCTCAGATTTCCAACAGTTACTTTACCCCATTTACTTCTGTAATCTTTTTTGTGAGAATTTTTTTTGCCAGTGATGATTTTAATTTTGGTTCTTCAAAAAGTATCAGATGAAAGAATCTTACATTGCACCTTCTTAGAGGACAAGGCAAAAAATAACTCGTCCTTAATTAGTTTTTTCTCTTTTCAGCTGATACTTTGCCAAAGCCAAGCTGCACACATTTCTAACCAAGGAAAAATGTATGAACGAAGTTTTCCTTGAAACTGCAATCTTAAAATATGTAAGTTAGTTTTTCAGCTCAAAATAAAAGCACGCCCGATATGGGACTCGAACCCATGACCCTCAGATTAAAAGTCTGATGCTCTACCGACTGAGCTAACCGGGCTCACCGTATTACAACAAAGAAGAACGCTTAATTAACTTAAAGTCCGATACATGCGACCTAATTATTCCGGGATTGAAATAATTAGGGCCTTTCAGGCTTGGTGTCCAGGTCCGGTTCTCGGGCACAGGCACAAGTCTGAGTACAACACCGTGCCCAAGCATGGGCACTTCTCCTCACCGGTCTGAACATGTACAGGATTTTGTCGATTGTCACTCCCCGTGCTTTTTCCTCATGTCCTCCTGCGATAGAGTAAACAAAATGGCGGCCACTAAATTGACCAGCGAGAACACGATTGCTCCTTGGGTACCACGGGCACAGGGCCCAGGCACGGGCACTTATGTAATCTGCTTATCATTGCACTTGTTTTGGAAATATGTTCGTTCGATCCAAGAGATAATTAGATTGCTTACTCAACAATTTAAATAAATGACCGATTAGTTTTTTCAATCCCTTCGATTGAAGGGAAACCGGCTCCCCTACCAGAGGGTGGCATGTCACCCAGCAGGATTAAAAACAAGACCTATCAAAGGGCGGATGAGCTCCTAGCGAGCCAACGACCAACATGCACACTTGGTAGGGGAATAAATATAATTATTCCCTTCTGAAAAGGTTATTGGCTCCTATTATTAACAAAAAAAATTGTCACTATGCCCAAATGCCCACCATTTCTGGCATGTATTCCTGACATATATTCAGCGAATAAGTTGTTGCCATATTTGGAA
The DNA here is from genome assembly GCF_977016875.1 of Pavona decussata. NCBI lineage: Eukaryota > Metazoa > Cnidaria > Anthozoa > Scleractinia > Agariciidae > Pavona > Pavona decussata. The sequence continues at coordinate 65,490 of NW_028145494.1, read as the reverse complement.
ATGCACTACACAGGAGAAACCCTGGGAACGAGGTTGTTCACATGCATGGATGTTGGCGGCCATTTTGAACCGCGAAGTTTTGCTAAGCAGCGTTTAACAGGCCGACAGGTAAACTGTTTTATAATTAAATAGACTTTCCAAGACTCGAAGCACTCAGGATTCAAAACATATTTCCTTTATCTAAAAGACAGATATCCAGAAGATGATCAAGCTGTGGAAATGCAGTGTGATCGATCGAAGCAGAACAGTACAACTCGGAGAAAGCCGTGACAAGTAAAAAGTTTTACTCACTGGTAAAGGTCTTCTCGGTAAGTGAGTAATATTTCTTCACCTTGTAATTTTCATTACGAGCTATAAGTTTTTAAATATGTTTGTTTTAAGTGGAACTGTAAACTTTAGAAAACTCTTAATTCGTACCATTTTGATTCTCGGTATAAGCTTATTTGATTGCTTGTTGTGACGTGGTAACTTGAGGCGTGTTTATTAAACAACTACCAGAACCATGACTTAATTTTCCTTGTTCAGTCTAAAACTCCAATTTGGTGATTCGATGAAGATATAAAACCATTATTTTGCTAAATCACCGAGCGGCTCGATTTCGCAAGATATAAATAGCGGATACTGATCACACTTGCGCGAAGATCTGAATTGTATTTCGATTGGTAAAGGCAACATTTTACGAACGAGCGCAGGGAATGAGTAAAATATCAGATTTTAAAACTCCCGACAGCGGGCTATCAGTCCTTTTTCTAACTAGAACAGCACAAGATTATAAGCATTACAGATAGGGATATAAAGGGCACCTCCTTCCTTATTCGTCGACTTCTCATAAAGTCCTTCATAAGCAGCTTTGTTTTACTAAAGCACTTAAGCTCATAATCATTGACAATTCAAGAAGAGCAAGTTCTGAGACGAAGATACTGTCTGGTCACTAAATTTTATTAATTACAAACAAAAAAATACAATTTTTACGTTTACACGCAAGCGAACATTTCAAGTTGCGGTTTGTCCATTAAAAAATAAATTAATTAAATCTAATAGCGGTTATTGTGAATTATAAGTTCAAGACCTCGTCGGTTGATTTTCTGCGGCCATGTGCGTCATTGAAGAAGAACTCAGCAACACCAAATCTGTTCACTGTTCAGTATTCAGAGGTAAGGAAGACACTTCGTTTCCTCTTATATGGTTCAGTGTCTTCGATTGCACACTTGCTATTGTAGCAGCCAATTGTCTTTTCCTCGCACTCTCCAGAACAGTCGACATCACAAGGCAGGCCTATTTTGTCGCATGGTCCCATTGCCGTACGCTTCAGGAGATGTCGCCCGTGCTGAAAACAATTGTAAAAATAAAACAACATTAATGCACTCGCTCCTTTCAATAACACTCTTTCTTACTAGATTACGTCGTGAACCAACGTCAGTCCGAATTTTAGGTTGATCAACGTTAACACAAGTTCAGTATTTCAAAAAGAGTCGACTACACCGTCAAGTCCTGGTTAATAGAAGGCTTTGGGTGTGTAACGTTTGGCTAAGACTATGTATAAATGAATGTGACAGAGATCTTCCAACGAAATGATTTTCACAGAACCATTATGCTGGCAAAAATTCGTAAAGTAGTACCATCAGTTTGTGACAATGTTCAGAACATATGAACTACCGACATGAAACAAGGTAAACGAAATGATCCTGTAGCTATGAACGTCATTAACGCATATGCGATTTTTAGGCTTTGAAATCTGTTAATAACATTTGGAGCCAAGACATGCGTAATTCCTGGTACGATGCAAGACTGACGATTTTTCAGTTTAGTTCAGTTGTGAGAAAGTGAAAATACTTAAAGTATACTTTTCGTAACATCCATGGGCAAGGAAATTTAAAAAGTCAAGTCGTCATTGACAGTATTTTCCAATCATTTCAATCGAGGGTAAAAGCGCCAAAACACACTAACAGCCACGGGTAAATTATAAGAAAAATATCTTTTATGAATTCTCCATAAACCCACCATTACACTCTTGAAAAGTTATTTACTGCTTGATAGCTTCCTTTTCGTTGGTTCAATTTAAGGATTTTATCAAAATTTAGCTGGACACTTGGTGTCAAATGGTTTGGTAAACAGGATTTTTTTTTTAACTAAACGTAACTGGCCTCCCTTTTTGTTTTTGTAACCTTATTCTGACAATGTTTTAAAAACCGGTAATTTCACGAAATCGTCGAATTGGAGTGTTTCTGTTTCTTAGTTTACTTACATTTCAAGCTCTCTACAAACGAAACAAATTAGAGGCATTGATTTTTTAGACTAAATAAGAAAAACCACTTTCCACGAAGAACTGACTTTATTTTCTTTTAATTTAAATAATAATAAAAAAAATTCCAGGCACTCTCTTAGGGTTTCCAAACAGATATTCCACCGAAATTCACGGCTCCTGCTTTCGATTGTGTACAAAAATATTTAAGACATGTCGGGGAAGAACAAGGATAAGACGTAGATAATCATACTTGACCTATTGTAATATCACTGATTTTGACATGATTGAACAGTGATTTGAAAAAAATAAGCATGTCAATTAGATACACGTCTTACGTCGTCTGGCCTGTTAAGCGTAGTGAGTTAGTTTAGTTTTGTAGCTAGATCTCAGTGATATCCCCTCAACAATTACTTAAAAACAGGTCGATTTTACACCCATAAAAAATCCCACAGGATGAGAAGTCATATTTTTAAATCGATCACGGTTTTAAATATGAGTCCTGAGTAATCGTTAATTGCATTTAATAAAAGCCAAATTTCATACAAGTGATGAAAATGATGAATTTGCCGTGGAGGAGAGCTAAACCTGAACCCACCTGAAAAGCTATAAACGTGATCCATTTTGCCGCGTTATCGCCGTACTTAGATTGTTATTCTTTTTTTATAGCTGTCATTTTTCTTAGCCATGTCGTGTTCATGAGCGCCTGCCGAAAAGCTCTTCAAATCTACAAATGTATAGCCTGTATATCATTGATTTTCTTGTGATTCAATAAACAGTAATATACGGGACCAGAAGTGTTATGGGGTGTCGGACATGATGAAAGTAATTAAATTGTCATAAGCTTTCGAAATCTCCTAGATTGATAGCAAGAGAGAAATCACTATCTTCACTGGTGCCGTTCGCTTACCATTTTCTTGTAGACTTTGTGTAGATCTCGTGCTGTAATTTCTTGGGTACAAAGAGCCAAAAGAAGGCAGGCAATCAAAAAGGCTTTCTTTTCCATGGCTCTGCGTGGTCAGTCGGAAGCAAGGAGAGACTGCAAAGATAGTAAAATCAGTGCCGTAGAGATCGTTAGCTTCTTGTTTGAAGAGATCACCTCAGTATTTGCCACTCAGGGCTTGATCATCTGCTACTTATTTTATTACGTATTCTCTGAGCCGCATTACTATTTTTACTTGAAAACCACGCCTCCATTGACAAACAATCAAACAACACCTATCTCGACTTCAATTATACAACATTCAAGCACTGCGGACTAAGGAAACGTGGGAATCGGAACTAACGTCAGAGACAAACGAACAAGGAAGCGGTTTAGTCAAGACAGGCCTCATTTTATTTTAATATATAGTAATATGATATATAGTCCGCTTACTATTGTTTAAATGCTTGATTGTTTTTCGAAATAGCTTAAAATTTATCGGTAATAGTCGGAATATTTGTTAGTGAGATTCGCAACCATGACTGTAGAAAATATAATAGCGTTTTCCCTTCACACCACTGCAGAATGGACAATTTAAAATTGAACTGATGTTGATCTGGGAAATGCGAAAATAAATTGATGTATTCAAATTCCTTTCTTTCGACTCAGTACAAACGCATTTTAATAACCCTGCGAAATAGACCGTGGACGCCATCTGTGGCAATCGTCAAAACACCGACACTGTTAATTGCCTAGCTTAGTAAAAACAATCGAGCAAAATCAGTATATGGTTGTTTTCAAAGCAATGCAGTTTGTCACATGTTTCATTGCAATTTGATTTCATAATGCATGTGTTTAAAAAAAAAATGATGACTTGATCACAGTCTGCGAGATATCTAGCGAGTATAGGTTGTTACTTGGATGATGAACCACATTCGTGTATCTTTGCGTTATATTGAAAAGTAAGCGACTATTAACGAGATCAGAATATACAAGCATATCGGCAAATAGTTACAAAAATGTTTACATTTCTTTGTATAAATTTCAGTGCTAATGTTTAAAACCATTTTTAAGGTAAAACAAAGCATATGCTTAGTCTAATACGGAAAATAACATGCCGTCCATCAGGTTAGCAATTTACGTATTTCCCTTACATTTTCTCGTATTTTGTTTGAGAATTTTTTTTGTATTTCCATCTTAAAGGACTTCTTTGAGTTATTTTAAGGGGGCGATGTACATGTAAATGACCAGGACCGTCAGGTAATTGCACTAACATAAATCTCTTTTTTCTTTTTCTTTGCTCAACTGTAGAATTTTCATCACGAAGTACTTCATGTTGAAAGAGATATCAAGTTTTCGGTTTTCTTTTCGTTTCGTTTCTTTATTTTCTTTTTTGGGAATATTAAAAAGTTCATTTGCCTGCTTCACCGCCTGATGCTATCGTTCTTTGGATTCTGTGCGGTCATGTTCTTCAGGCCTATTTCTCTCCCAGTGAGCGGTCCCCGAACCACACTATAGCCCGCGGCCCACTAGTGTTCAAGGTTAGCATTTGGACGTGCTTGCTGCCAGTAGCTTTGACTGACTGTAAAGGCGATTAAGGCCACAAAATGAAGCGCGAAACAGTTTGGGTAACAATAAAATTGATAACACTAGTACACACCCCCGGAATATACAGAATACGGTTTTATCTCTTGATAAAACTATTTAGCTTCTCAAAAATTTTTACGCTGATTGAGGGATCGGAAACTGACCGTGTCTAAAACAGGAGAGTACATGTTTGTGGGTTGTAGATTGCCGTACTGATAAAGCGTCGCCTACGGCATAAATTTTTCGTCCAAAGAAAACATCAATTCATTATCTTATAACACTGAAACCACAAGTCTATCCATGGCCATCGGATCAGACTGTCTAAAAATAAACGATTGTGAGGTTATGACCTCACAAAACATTCGTTATCGTCACTTGTCAAGCACTTCCATCATTAATTTTCACTTCGGTTTGAAACGATTGAAATTCTGACAAAACTCAATTTTAAAAACCTTAATTATAGCATTTATTTGAACTCATCTCACGAAAACTATTGCGTAAAAGTTTTGGTTTTGTGGAAAAGCGAATTACGTTGCAAGTGTATTTACTTTCTCGATGGTTAATTTAACCATAAAGGAATGCTATACATCAAATATTAAAACAATGTTGACTGCTTCAGATGAATGATCAATATAATCACGAGACCGAAATAAACTATATTCTTGAGACCTTACAAATATCTATAAAGTTTTGAGTTCTAGGAATGGTCTCCTCTGCCAAATGTTTGGTTTAGCGGTGACCTTAGCTGTGTTACTTCAACTTGGGTGATCAAGGCTCTTCATCTACCTTAAGTTTAGACAAACCTTTTGTCGCCTGAAAACACAACAATCAATTCTCAATCTTTAGGTAAATAACGGGCGTTAAGGAAATACCGTGGCTTTCTCGCCTAGCCTTTCCTTGAGGGCCTAAAACAGGACAATTTCTTAACAGGCATTTCGGTTAAATCAAAGAAAAGGAACTCAGAGGGTTTTAGGATTCCTTCGATAAGCCATATATTAAATTTATTAGTGATATATGGAGCAGCATTAAGGTACGAGGTTCCTCATTTTGAGTGCAACTTTGAAACTCCTGCCGCAACTTTGGTGATTTTGACCTGATAGACAGTTTGCTCGGAGAAATTTACTCTGACGAAGGACTAACACTCGAAACGTCATCACTCAAATCTCTTTACGGTGGCCAAATACCTTGCGACTGCGTGGGAGGCCACAGAGCCGGGAATCTACGAAAACAAAATCTGTAACCTGACGTGTAGAGATTGGTCGCGACGTTTGCTCTGACGAAGGGCTAACGCTCGAAACGTCAGCACTCGAATCTCTTTACGGTGGCCAAATTATCTTGCGACTGCATGGGAGGCCACAAAGACGGAAATCTACGAAAACATATCTCACCTGTAACCTGACGTGAAGAACTCCACTTTTGCAAATTTATCCGAGCCAAACTGTTCACCCGGGACGTTTGCAAAGTTGCAGACACAAGACAAGAACGTCCGGTTTGACAATACAACAACAATACAACAATACTTTATTTCACCCCATTATTATTACAACAGAAAATATAAATATAAACATACAATAGATGATAGGGGTGCTGGCTGCCCGAAATAACCTAGAAGTTAAAAATGCCAGGCAGCCAGCTGTAAGAAAAGATATTTAAATGTTAAGATCAGGGACACAAGAACAAACACACATAAATACACACAAAAATAAAATTAAACAGAGTTAAGTAAACCTTTAAGATTATCATTACTTTATCAAACCATGATAAAGGTCATGAGAAAAAAGTAAAAGATCACCAAATATGAAAATGTAAATTCTCCCAACTAGTATCACAATAGACTTGCTACAAGTTGACCTCGCGAGTTTGGCGAGCGGAGCGAGCTTTTTAATGAGTTTTTTCAGACTGCGAGCGACGACCTCGCGAGAGGTCTTCGTCCCGCGCCATATAAATCGAACGAAGGACTTTTTTGAAAGTCTAGTACCACAAGAACAGTGTAGGGAATACCCTTTGACAACTCTGGTTAACGTAACACATAAAGTTGGAAGACTATTTGTATTCTACTCAGGCTTTCAATTTTCCGATCTGAAGAATTCAGTGCTGTTTGTGATGCAGTAATATCATGTCAACAAAATTCAATACGTCTTGAAAGGTTTATTACACTGTGACAGTAATCGGATAAACGGTGGTAAATGCAGAATTCGGAAACAACCCTTTTAAGAGACCACTCGACAAGTTATTGAGTGAGGTGTCTCGAAAATGAATTTCCGGCTTCTCAACACCTGTTCACCGGGTTAAATCATGGCTATTTCCAGGAGTCTTATTTAGACGAACCTCCACAAGGACTTCAGTGTCACAATATGCGTTTTGTACCTAACAGCGCATTTTACCTCATGTAACTGATTATTAATGAAGTGAAACTGTAGTGCCCTGTGATCAAGTTACCCTACAATTGTCGCACAATTTGAAAAATGTGACGCACATTTTGTACTGACGATCATTCGTCGATTATTATCCCGTTTACGATTTCAGTGGCGCAGTATGCGTTGTTTACCTGATTATTCATTTACCTCGTGAAACAGATTATCTACAAGATTAAAATGATTTCAGACGCAGTGTTCTCGCTTACGGTCACGTCAAGTTTTATGTTGCGGCCGAGTATAAACCCAGCAATTACCGCATTAATGTATATACATGTACTTGATTGAAGAAACGTTGTGCTGTACGCGTGCAAAGTGTGAGCGATGCGACCACGATGAAGTTATGAGGTGATCTAATTAACATGTGCATATTTCGTGCTTTTCTCTTGCCCGCGAGATATGTACAAATTTTAAGCCTTAATATCCCATTTTCTAGCAAGAAGAATGCAAATAAGCTCATAGATCAAAGGTTTCCAAGAAAGCTGTTGGGTCTTATGGTTTATACCTTTTACATGGCAACGTTTCTTCAACCTTGCTAATGGTTTTATTAGAAGAATTCTTTATAGGCTGTGAACAGGCTCTTTCCTTGAGGAGAGAGGGGAAGGGGAATGGGCTTTGTTTTTGCCCAACTTCGATCAACTGACTGAATTGTTTTGAAAAAATAAATCAGCGTTCACTTACATATTACTTACGCACTGACCAGCTCCAATATATTTTACTTTTTTATGTTCGTATAGTCATTAATTGCATGTTGATTAGAAAAGGCATGCAAACAATTGAACGGCTGTTTGCATTATGTTTTCAGTTCTAGGAATGTTTATCACTCCCTAGATATTTGGTTTGGGCGTGCAATTCGGCTATCAATGCTCTTCGCTCTTACGAAGGGCTGATGCTCGAGAGGTCAGCAATTGAATCGCTTTCCGGGATCGCTTTACGATGGCTAAATTACCTTACCAACCCTATTGATAAAACCAAACATTCGTTTCTACTCCCCACCGACGCAGCACCATGAGAGTTTCTTTAGGAACTAATACCCTTATCAATTCTCTCTCACTCACTCTGTCAGTCCAGTTTAGAGGGCGCTTGTCTCTTTCAAACACAGCAATCAATTCTCGTCTTTTGGAAATCCGCTAACCGGCGTTTCTTGCCCGAAGAGAAAGGAAATGCCGTAGCCTTACCTTGATAGCTTTAGGCAGGACAATTCTTCACAGACATTTCGGCTAAGTAAAGAAATAATTCAGTGGGCTTGGTGCACGGATATTTTAGGGTTCCCTTGAAAAGCCATTATTTTCAGTGGAATTCAAATGGCGCAACAACACGTTTAATGAGGCCCCACCTAATATCGTCTCACAACAACACCACTTCATCAAACATCATATCAGGTCATGGGAAAATTAAGGGAAGGATCACGAAAGAGAAAATGTGTTGATATTTAAACAAATTTTCCCGTCCAGTACAATACGAACACTGAAGAGAATATGCATTTTGGTTTTGGGGCTTAAAGGGACAGTATCACGCTGTTTTTAGTAACACATTGAAAATCAAAAAGACATAATTTGGTTGATAGCAGCCAAGATATAACGACCAAAATTCCATTAAAAGACTATCAGAATGCAAAGAAACTATCCACGGATATTTTCGCCAGCTGTTGGTCAGGATAAAGAGTGGTTCAAATTTGAAAACGTCTGGCAGACGTTTTCAAATTTCGTCGCCGTAACTGCCGCACTAAAAATTGCTGGTTGTACTATATTTTTCTGAATTTTGTTCAACCTTTCGTCTCAGAATCACCATTAATATTTCTTTAAATTATCGATTTAGAAATTTATTAACACAGTGTTCAAAGTTTAAATTTTGTGAATTTTGGCCAAAAATCATGATATCTCCCATGATACTGCCCCTTTAGGAGGTTAAGACATTATTCTTTTGAGCTACATTTCTGGTATTAACTCTGGCCGAGCTGATTAATTGACCGAAAGCTGGAAGAATATTTCGCATTTTAGTGATTTTACCATCTGAGGAATTTGTGGTGTTGGTTGTATTATGCGTTAAATTCTCAAAAAAAATCCCGCATTGTTTGAAGGGTATATTACACTGCGACAGTAATCAGATTATCCGTGACGAATTCGGAAAGAAATCTTTTAAAGTCACTCGAAAAGTTAGACTGAGGCATCCGCTCGAAAAGTAAATTTCCTGTTTCCCAACGGCGAAGTTAAATCGTGAAATCATCACTATTTCTAGTGTCTTATTTCAGGTGAACCGTAAACGACAAGGACTTCAGTTTAGTATACAATTTTTTCACGCAACAATACATATACCTTGAAAAGTTATACTGAGGCATTCACTCGAAAAATAAATTTCCTGTTTCCCAACACCTGCTCGCCGGCGAAGTTAAATCATGAAATCTTCATTATTTCTAGTGTCTATTTCAGGTGAACCGTAAACGACAAGGACTTCAGTGTAGTATATATTTATTCATGCAACAATTCATATACCTCATAAAAAGTAATATCTGTAAGCTTATGCCTGACATCTGAGTCTGAGTCCACTCGCTTGTGTTACACTTGAGCTTAAGGTGATTCCCTTGAAATAAAACTTGTCGTCAAACTTTGTTCAAACTTTCACTGACAGTTCATTAGCATGTGATAACTTGAAAAGTGTAATAAAAAGAATAGGTCATCGTGCCCGCGAAGGAGCTACGTACTATCCACTCAATTAGGAGGTCACCCATAATTGCTTGTAATACCACTTTCAAATATAAGCATACTTAATCAGTTCTTGCTATGTCCGGTGGGAACAGGAAATACATAGATACAGCAAAACTTGAAACAACATTATACATGAGAATGATGTATTATTCAATGAATGACGCAGGCATACTCGGAAAAAGGAAATCCTAGTGCTCCTAGTCCGTCAGGAGTCGAACCTAAGACCTTCCGATTACTAGTTGGGATGCTCTACCACTGAGCTACAGGAGACTCGTGGGAGTAAAGGCCATTAAACTAGGTTTACTAGGGAGAATGCAACATGACAACGTGCGCGCGCTAATGACGCACAAATATTGCGTAGAAAGGATGCGTAATGAGAATTGGAAGAAGAGGAAGAAGAAGAAGAAGAAGATACTTTTATTTTAAAACGGGTAATTCCTTCAGTAATTTTAAAAACAAAATTTATAAAAACAAAATTAGTGTTATCAATGGAAGCCCTAATTACAATGTTAAAAAAATCATTAAAAAGATCAAACACAAAATTCACACACGTAAATTTTTTTTAAGCGATCGCACAATTGCCGTTATACAATTTCTTTCACAACACATTCACAAGGAACAGAGAGCTAACCTTTGATGTCTCATTATACGTCTTGTCATAATTCTAAAACGATCTCTTCTCATCAAACCATGCCTTCCGGTTGCACTCAGAGCTATTCATGAAAAGGTGCCACTTGAATTTTCACATGAACGTTGAATTATGAGAGGAAAATGTTCTATCATTTTATTGCCATTAACTGTTATTCCTCCGTTTATTCCAGCTCCTTAAGAACCCTAAATTTTAATTGAATCCTTTCCTATAACGAATCAAACTTTACAGTTGCTGCAAGCAATCTAAGAAAAGATTCTGTTCGAATCTTCTGAAAAGTCAGAATTCTTACTAACAAGAGAAAAAAAGTGCCTCCATTTCAGTGGCGCCACCGCAACCCAACAACCTCAGATCCCACAGTCATATAGAGTTTCATAATCAAATGGTGCCCTCTGGTTGCTGCTAGAAATTTACGAAAGGTTTTGCTTCAAGTTTTACAAAAAGAGAACAGTCCGCAGGGAAATTTATCTGGCAGGGATAAATATTTTACCGTTTAACAGGCCCAACCTTTACGGTCGATTTGGGCGCAAAACGATTAAAAGTACATTTTTGTCTTCCATGTTTGCGCCTTTACCTTAAAACCGTTTTGATTGTCAATTGATTAAACAAATCTAGGTTGAAACGATGTAACGAATTTGGGAGAAGCCCTAAGATCGAGGTGGTTTAATCTGATGATTGGTAATGAGTGCTTGAAGAATCGAATGTGCGCTACGGCTGATCATACAAATACACGACACATTATAAATCACAGTTTTCCGAAGCAATTCAGTACTTGTTGAAAACACTTAGTGAAGCGCAAATATTGATTTCAGCAAAGGTTTGCTTTAACGCTTCTCGTCAGTCATTTGCGAACTATAAAATAAAAACTGCGCCTCGCCCAGATATCATAAACCAACATAATCTATCAAAATATGACAAATATCATAACTTTGCTTCGCGAATAAATGAGAAAATAATTATACCTCTGTCTCGATTGTAAGCTTTGAGGAGAACAAGTTTACAAACATAACATATTTTAGTACACTTACCTAGAAATTCTTAGTTTGAAAAAGGGCGAATTTCGTCTGTGAAATACAAGGTTCATATGATGTACTCAAAACGCTCTAACATTTATAAATCCCTCACATATATAAACTTATCATAAAGTTTTAATTACTATTCCGGAAAAATAATGCTTGCTGCTTCCGTGTGACTTGACAATTCAATCTGAGAGCGGTGAAACTTTCATATTTAATGAGCTGAGGGCGGCTTTCTTCGAAAAATCAAACAAAAAGAGAGAGCTCAAAACTTCATGAAACAGAAAAACATATCAACTAGTGTTAGACTTCCCTTAAGCCTGCGGTTATATAAATTAAACTGTTTCCATGGCCGGAGGTCACTGCGTGTTTTTTTTTTCCCCATAGTTTTGAGCGTAATGCTTCATTTGAAACGTTTCTGAGGTTTATGAACGACAAATTAATTTTAAAGGGGAGCTTTTGTGTTGACAGTTGTTTTGAAATTAAAAGATTTTCAGGTGATCAATATTGCACAAGAAAGTAATACGGCAAACCCACTAACGGCTGGCAGGCGATAAGGAAGCCAGGGGACGAAATTAATTTAAAAGTAAAGATATTAAGATGAGTTACTGCAGTTATCATTTGATAAACCGAGCTTGCTGCCTTGTTTCCGTGTTATTGGAGAAGGAAAGGAAGAATAATGGCATTTATTCTTTAAAAAGTTTTATTTTGAGGTTTATCCAGATTTTATCTTTGTAGTAACGCTGTGTCAGTGTCAAAGTTGACTAGGCGCGTTGGTTTTCAAAGAAAGTATTTTTATGACGCTTTCTTTTTGTCTGACCCTTATACCGAGCAGACCGATGAACGGTTCCTTAATGTTATTTTAAAGGAACAATTTTACTACTGATTCTAAAAACAGTACAAAAACTGATGATACGCGCCGCTTTGAAAGAACTAGTAGGAACTGCCGGGTTTACTGTGGTGTATTGGCCGGTTTTCAAACTGTCTGACTGGAAGGTTCTAACACTGAAGTGCGAAGCACCTATAGCCTCCTCCCCACCCCCCTTGAAATGTCTTTACTTGCCACGAGTTTTTGAATACAATTTACTTAATGTTATAACCTCCATTTATTACCACGTTCAGTATTAAAATGAAGAAAACAAACTGGGAGATTTTCAATTTCTTAGCGCCAAATCAGTGCAGAACGTACTGAGCAGGGCTTTTGGAATTTGACCATACAGTCTTGTTGTCAGTAAACTGGCCTGAGATGAGTGAGTTTGGGGATAACGCTGAGGCGAGTGAGGGTAACTCGTCTAACTCTAATCAAGAGAAACACGACGCCGTTTACTTTGTATAGTAAATGAAAACTTTTGAGTATCAGGGTGACTGTTCAGTTTTGGGGCGCGTTACAGCGTACATCAACGCCGACATAAAGTATAGTCTGTGCTTTTCTATTTTTAAATTAACGCATTAGTTCACACCTTCCAGGTGTCATTAAACTGTTAAGCCAGAGCGAAGGGACGAGATGTGTAATCTACCTGAACGTAGCCTTTCTTTCTGGAGAAAATTTAAGGTGCGGTCAAATGAAGGCTATAAAGCAGTACTTTCTCGTTTGTTTACGTTAAGTGGAAAGTGCCTATAGCCTCCTTCCCCCCTGAAATGTCTCTACTTGCTACGAGTTTTTTAGTACCATTTTCTAAAAACGGTATAAATTTCAGGAAGAAAACAAACTGGAGGATTTTTTATTTCTAAGCGCCAAATCAATGCAGAACGTATACTGCCGGCAGGGTTTTTGCAAGTTGACGGTGCAGTCTTGTGGCCGGTGAGGTGATGGTTTTTACATGGTGGTGTTAACTTTTGCATCTCTGGATAAAGTTAGGAAGTGTCACCATTCAAATGAAAGCTAACAAGTAATTTTCTCCCATGTGATGCTCTTTACTATACTGTACAAGGTGGTTCTAACTTTTGAGTCTGTGGATGAAATCCTAAAGTGTGACCGTTCAAATCAAAGCTACTGAGCAAAATACTTTCCTGCGGTACTGTTTATTATCATATACTGTGCCAAGTCTTTCTAGCCCTTTAAGGCTGGATGTAGTGAGATTCTCTTATCATTTTGAATGCTTTGGGGGTAAAAAATAAAATCTCTATTTAAACCGACAGAAAATTATTTACCCACCAAAATCATAATTTGACACCAAAATTGAATCTGATGCATGCCTTTATTGAACTCAGTCATATTACAGATCAAAGGAATAACAATTATGTTATTATCAGCGAGATCTTGATATCACTACAAACAGCCTCTCTATATTTACAGCATCAATGTTTGAAATGTATAAATTTACGAAGTAGAAAGTAATGATTTTAATAAGGAAAGAGGATCACCAAATCGGTTTCTTATCAAACGAAGGCGCAGAATATATTTTTCAAGATACAATTATCAACTGAAGTGGATAAATATTTTAAGTTTACAAAACTGAACTTTATAATACGATCCGTAACGATATACGACATAAAGCAGTTGGTTGCATGTCATTGTGTAGGTAAATTATACATGCAGTTAGTTTGGAAGTCCCTTCTGTTATTTTGAGCATCGCAAGCGTGAAGGATTCTGTAAAAAGGAACAAATATTGTGAATAAGTTAGTTCTTCTTTAAGAATAAGCTAAAACAAGCCAGGAAAGGGAATTTAACTTCCTGTTGCCGTCCGGATCTGGCGAACGTCTCTGCGGCTTAATTTCCTCCATATGAAATGTCTTTCATGTACAAAGTGCAATTTGCAATTACTTACAAAACCTAGAGACTCGAGCACATTTATATAAATCTACCAAACTTTAGATTCAGTTTACACGGTTGAGTCTCTCTGCGCGTTTACTCATGATATTCCGATTGAGTCAATTTTAAGTCGAACTAACTATTCAGAATATGGACTGAATGTCAGAACCTTACTGAAATGGACAGAAAAGAGGCAGACTTGAGCTAAGTTTCCGTACTTCTTATTAACATTCGATCGAAATGCCCTGGGAAGGTTGATTGCAATCACTCCGTTAGACGCTAAATTCTCTTTTGGCAACAGCCATTACCTAAAAACGAAATATTGCTTGACTCGGTTGTCAGCAGCCTTAGTTCCTGGACCTGCGATACGAACAGCGTCCGTCTGAGAATTCAATATCATCCACCGCTATGTCCCCTGTGTAGTGGTTACCAACTGTCCCCAAAATCCCGATCTACAAAGAAACAGATGAAAGGACAATTTAAAGAGTGTACCTGTACTGCATGATTTTAGCGCAGCATTTTTCGGTGGGTCCAGTAAAGGTACTGTAAAGGCCGATTTAGACGGTACAACTTTTGCTTACGACTGTCGCATGCGATTTCTGGAGCGCGCGCTGCTCGCGTCATGCAAAAAGTCGCACACAACTCTCGTCATTCGACATTGCCTATACCTACGATTGTCGTAGGATTTTGAAACATGTGTTAAAATCCTAAAACATTTATTGTGAGAGTACATGACATTCGTAAGCGAGTTGTAGGTTTGATTTACACGAAACAATTCGTGTCGTAGGCCTGTCGTAAGCCTGTCGCATGCGACAAAGTCGTACCGTGTAAATCACCCTTAAGGGCGATTTAGACGGTACGATTTTGCCTACGATTTGTCGCATGAGACACGCTTACGCCATGCCTACAACACGAATGGCGTCGTGTAAATCAACCTACAACATCCTTACGACAGACGCACACAACACGAAAAATGTCGTAGGTAAAGGCAATGTTGAGTGGCGAAAGTTGTGTACGATTTTTACATGACGCAAGCAGCGCGCGCTCTAGATATCGCATGCGACAGTCGTAAGAGAAAATCGTACCGTCTAAATCGCCCTTTAAAGAATGCCGTGAAGAGGCAAATGCAAAGGTCTTCCTATGTTCTTTGGCAGTAGTCATTCAGTCCAGCGGCGCAGCATACATGTGGACGGAACCGAATATGAAAGTGCATGGGGAGAAGAACTCGAAAGCTCGAATTGTTTGGTACAGACTCTTATGATTTTACTGAAGATATCCCAAGCCTACTTCGCTGACGAGCTGTCGCCAATTTTTACACTATATTCGGCCTCCCCTAACAAACAAACGGGGCGTTATTTAGTCATTTTTTGTTATGGCGGACGTGAATGATTGTTCTGATTGTTTTGTCGAGAAGTAAGGCCCAATTGCCTAAGCTAAAAGTATTAAACATTGCAAATTTGGAGTGGTGGTTGATCTTTCAAACCAAAATAACAAAAAAAACAATTGTATTTTTGCTTCATTTTCTCAAAAATATGAGCATCTTTGCTGGAACCTTTGCAAAAACAAATGAGCAACTTTTGGCGTTTTGCATTTGGGGGCAACTTTTGAGGAGATTTGGAACAACTTGTCGTGGCTTTCCCTATTCGTAAGAAAACCAGCGCGTTTTCAAATCCATTTCATTTTTCAAAAAAGTGATACAGCTTGTTTTCCACGTTTGATCCATTCAGTGCTTTTCATTCAATGATGGGTCCCACGGGAAAACGGTATGTTTTTGTTCCTCGAATTTCAATGTTGTCCTCAACTTCGTCTCGTCAAACATTAACAATTTCGGGAAGCAAAATTGACTGTTTCCCTTGGAACCAGCTCGCCATTAAGTGTTTGGTATAAATATTCCATTTAAACTTACCCAATGAATAGCATATTTCTTGAAGGCTCCATCCAAATGTAGGTCTAGCTCGACCTGCACCCATTTATTACCATGGTTACCTGAGGCTTCCCACTCAATTGTCTCGTCGTTAAAGTCTTTCATGGTTGGCTTATGATCGTCGGTTATTTGTTTGGTAATACGCATAATCTTCAACGAGCCAATGCTGTTACCGTACATGTGATACCAGAAGCGCATGCAGAAGGATCTTCCTTCAAGTTTAACAACAAGCAAGGCTTTGTCGCCTTTTCTACGGGGACTAGAAGCTTCAATATAGATATATTTACCCCAATTTCCGTCACGCCTTTTACCTGAAACACGTTAAAGTAGCAGAGTTGTATTACCTTAGGTGAACCGAAAAGTCGACAGTGCACACCTTGTTTCTGATCTGTCCCTTCCATTTATTTGTTACTTTATATTTTGCATCTTATTTATTTCCTCTTTAGACTAAAATATATCAGTGATATATATACTGGCTCGCGAAACAATACATAAAAGATCCAAACAATTGCGCTAGTGGTAATAACTGAAGGGTTATAGAGACCAATTGAAAAGCCACTGGTCTGATTTGCTAATAAAGACACCTGTAGATTAACTATTTCACTGGCTCTTAGATTAAAGACTTAGAATCATGTATGTTTAGTTCGAGCTGTACCACCCACCCACCCCCTCCACCCTCGCCCGGAATAACAGAAGGTAAAAATCATCAAAGTACCTTTTGTATGGTCAAAGTCTGGCCCAGTGCTCGAAGACGGTGTTGATTTTGATCTACGCGTCCAATCAAACTGGTCACCCTTAATATTGACCCATTTACAGAACTCCGTGGCTTTATCTTCAAAGTCGCAGTTTCCTTGGGAAAAATACAAATTAAAGGACAATTCTTACAAAACACTAAATAAAGAAGAAAATAGATGCAGGCCCTTAATAATCAGATCGATTTAATTTGATATTTGGAAATTTGGCAACACCAACTTTCTGGTTAGGGGAAAATATGTAATGGTATTTGTCCGTGGACTTTAAAAGTAAACTCAAGTACAAACGTTTGTACTGACCACGAACCGCAACTGGAAGTTGAGCGTTGTCTTTGTTCGCTTGTTTTAACATCTCTGAAAGGGCTGAGGAACGCTCGTTTTCGAATCCGTTGACTTGCAATTACAGATGTTATAGCGTCTGATAGCCGACCACGGCCCACGAACGTCTATGCTTTAATAAAAAGTTCCCTGTTATCTTCTCCGAGAAGCGATGTGAGCTTCGAGGATCGTTAATGCCCAAGGACGAATGTCCGTGCATGTTTTTAAAGCTGAATAAAGGTTACTTTTTTTATTATCTTTCAAATATTTTCGCCGTCAGCGCGGCAGGATTTTGTCTGAAAGCGTGGGGGACTATCAGTATGATGATTTTTTTTTTTTTTGCATTTTCCTGCACTTCTTTCGACAGGTATGTTGTGTCCTCGTCCGCTTCTAACGCCAAAACGCTCTTCCATTGTTTAAATTTTCAAATATCTCCGTTTCATGGTAATGAAGTTGCTCAAGTTTTTCAAACTTTCTATGGGATATTTAATGCAGAGGGATATCATCTGTGATGTTTCTCAGTTATAATTGGGGCAATATTTCTTAACTGACGCATTTTAACCAATCGCAGATAAACAAAAATAGTTGATTGATTATTATTAATATAGCTATTACGCCTGTACAACACAACGACATATGATGCTGAGTCCAGCTTTGCATGGAATCCGGGCTACACCAGTGAGTACGGCTAGCGAATTACCTCGTCTCTCTCTCTATTTTTTTCCACTACGCTAACTAACCGGCTAGTTGAACATGCAAGTCAGCTGAACCTCCCGTGAGCAACACAACACTGGGTTGAAGAAAGGAAGATCATTTAAAATGCATTAGCGTTTTGTCCCCCTGATACCCACCTTCCTTTAGATTGTTTCCGACGTCTTTTGCTTTAAGTCTAACGTCCTTCAAAACTGCGCAGTCCGCTGCCTCGCTGATAGCTACCTCATCAATTGCAATGTCACCAAGAGGCGAATCGCCCCGGACAGCGACAAAAGATACCTTTCGAGAGAATATGGGAAAAATAAACACGTGATAAATTCATTTCTGTCCAGTCATAGAATCAGATGCGAAAAAAAACAACAACAAAAAACTGGACGAGTTCTTTTATTTGTTCACATGTAGATCGGGACGAAGTCGATGTCGACATGTGAACAAAGTAAGAGAGAGGCTTCAGTTAGAATTGCTTGAAATTTGTGGAACCGACAAAGTACTTTGAGTTACAGTTTAGATGGGCAATTGCTTCAGTGAAAGAGCGAGCGGTTCAGATTTTTTTAAAAAAAATGGACAGCTTTCACAGCCAAACAGAGCATTGCAGTGGCACGATTCAATCTGAAATTCTGTCTGAAATTTAGAAGATCGTGGTATCTCTTAAGTGATCAAACACGCCTTTTTGAAGCAACTTTTACGACATCAATTATTAATAGACCGAGACTTGGTTATGATGCATCGGAAAAAAGGGAGCGTCGATCGATTAGGTTGATGGAATATTATCAGTTTGAGAAATTTCCAATGAACAGTTTATGTTGGAGCAACAATGTAGCATCTGCAATACGGCTGTGCAGATAGGAGAATGGGGTAATTGGCTGATGCTTGATTGCACTCATTTCGACTGCTCTATTGTAAATATTGTTTTTCCTCCTAATATTTGTGTAAAATCAAATGACACTTGTAAGAGAATTACTCCGATCATGTTATGATTCTTTTTGTTCAACATTGAAAAGGGGAAAAATGCAAGGGAAACCTTTTGTTCGATTGCTCTCATTTAAATGGTCAAACCACCCCCCCCCCCCCCCAAAAAAAAAAAAAAAAAACTATACCAAGTGCTTTCTTAGTTTACCGTGTAATGATCACCGGAGAAATCCTGCAAACCAGAATTCCAGTAATCTCCCTGTTCCCCTTTCATTGACCACATGACTTTAGTTGAGTTATCCTTTAAGTTGTGCTGTTCCAATCTCAATTCTTTAGTATCCTCGCCATACATGTGGTAATGAAAATGTAAACAAATGGGTGTAAAGAGCTCTTTACTTTCCAAACGGACCTCTTCACCATTAAGAAGATCAGAGGCTTCCATGTAGATGTAGTAGCCTGAGGAGAAAAAAAATAACTAGGAACTTGAACCTTGTGGAGACAACGCTCAGGAAAACTGGGCATAAAATAGGATTCCTTTTCGTAGAAATGTAGTTGTCAAAAGGTTAAAATAGCCTGTGTAGTAGCTTGTTCCTTACAAGACGAGGGCGAGAAGGGAAGAAAAGGAAGGGAGAAGGAGCAAACAAGAATGTACCTCTCATTTTTTTTTCTCCTTTTCGACTTCGCGAGCCTCCCGCGCTCTTGGATAGGAAAGGAGTTTTAGGCAGGCTAAGGGTAAAACTACTCTGTAAGATTATGTGATCGGTGTCCAACGCTTTGTGTCAATTTACATTTTGTGACACGTCACTGGGCGGTCAAACCGTGAGATATGTCAAGAAATGCGCGCTAATGAGATGCATGAACTGTATGATAGACATCACAACTTGTCCCCTACCCTACCTACGTTCTAAAACATAAATAATTCTGTCAAACATGAAGTCAATATAAAGTATCCAAATTCAGGGTTGACATTTTTTGTTTTTCAACTGGATGGCATGAGATTTTTTAAATTATAACTGACGGTGAGTGCCATTAATATTAGGACTCCTGAAAACACCTCTCAACACGGAGAGGATTATTTCTGGATTAGTAAAATTGTGCATACATTCATGGATTGAAACCTTACCATTTCCGTCACTATCGTACTGGGGTCCCGTATGAAAAGACGGTGTGTCTTCAACATGAATTTTCCAATCCCCATCATCGTTAAACGAGTTTGTCCAGCCACACAAAGTGTCATCGAATGTACAAACACCTATGAAAATTAAAGGAAGGTAAGCTTATAGAAATTATAATAGCTGAACATAATTGGTAACAAATTTCGTTAACTAATTTCGAGCGTTGATCGTTTTGCAGATCAACTCTGTTTAGAAATATATTTTTATACTAACATAAATAAACTAAAAGGTTTTCAAATAATGATCTTCATCAGGATGGGCTGGAAGAAAAGTATCTCAGAGACTGATGACCATAAAATGCTATATCCAATTAATGTGACCTGACTTTCTTCTTCTACGTGAAATGTGACTGGAAGAGTTGCACTCTTGTCAAGTTTGCATGATCACAAGAAAATGTTATTGGTATAGAAAGATGCGCATAAAGTGTCAGTTCAATACAAAAATAATAATAAAAATTATGATTTATCTTTGGACTGAATAGCGGGTGTCCGTTTTCACTGTATCGATGTTTATGTTTGAGAATGGTGAGGTTTAATTTACAGCCCCTAAAGAAGAACATGGACTCTTGCATGTGTCCTATGAAGAGTCCACTTTGTATAGATTTAATGCACATGAATACACATGGCCTCACGATTCCCTGTAAAGAAATATCTTTCTGTGGATATTAACGTTTCACCCCGGTTTTCCTTAAATCTCTGTAGATGCAGTTAACTTACTGTAGGGAGGTGGTATGGGCGGCAAGAGTGCTGGAACGTTTGTTGTATTCTGACGCAATGCTGCAGCAGCGTTGCCAATGGACTTAATAGGACAGAGTCCTGGAGTAAAGATCAGTTCGTCTATAGCGATATCACCGCGCCACCCAGCAACAGTCGCTTCAATTTCGACCTAAGTTGAAATAAAATTACGCATTTAAACGTCATGATAGCCGAAAACTCACAGCACGTTTAGAAAAAAACCTCCATGAAATTAAAACTGGAAATCTCGAATATTTAGCTGCATGCGTTATCGTCGGCATCCTTCAGCTATTAGGGAATGAATTGTTACGTTTCAGACAAATATCTATATGCATGTTTGTAAAAAAAAAAGGTACAATCGCCAGCATAGATAAATACACAAGAGGGAGATAAAAGAAAATGGAATATATGCTAAGCTTACATGGTATTGTTTAATGCTGCAGTCAAAATCAATCTGTCCCTCAAGCCACTGGTTTCCATGGTTACCGCTTTCTTTCCATACAAGGAAACCTCTCCTGTAAATTGCTAACGAACCAACGTCTTCGCCATGCATGTGGTATTTGAATTGCATGCACTGCTGCCCAGCCAACAGATCGCTCATAAGTATGGCTTTGTCACCCAACATCTGAGGCTCAGAAGATTCGATATAAGCATAGCTTCCTACAAATTGAGAGAAAAGATTAAAGTAAAGCACATTAGTACGATGGATAAAACTAATACAGAAAAGCTAGCTACCCTTGTTCTTCAGTCTATTCATATATTATAATTCACAAAGGTTTCCCATCACTGTGAATGTGCATGTGAAAGATTAAAAATACAAGAAAAAAAGCGGTGCCTTTATGTCACAAAATAAATAAATAAATAATAATAATAAATATATAAAATCAGTGGGAGAGACTAAAATAGTTCGTCATAGCAGATTTGAAATCGTCCACAGATGGCTGATCTAATAAAAAAGAAGGTAGAATGTTCCATTCTTTTAAGGTTCTGGTAAAGAAGTTGTACTCGTAGGTGTTACTGTTACTGCCAATGTTAATGAATTTACTGCAGCTATGATAGGAGCGTGTAACACGCATGGGGTGCGCAATGTACTCCGGGATATTGACCGCAATTTTATTGTTCACAGTCTTTAAGGTGGCCGAACACAGTTTGCGCGCGCTTTACAGATTCTGTCAGTGATGCTATTAAGCGCGCGCTAGGGTTGTGGTACGCAAATACGGCGGCCGATAAAGTGATCCCTCAATTTCACATGAAATGGGTAATAAAGTTAAGTTTTGATCATAAATAACTAAGTTTCTCGTTTCTGGACTATTTTTCTTTTCTTTCTGACCAAAAAAGTCATTCACCACGACCTTTTGCATGCTTTTCATTTTTGCCATAAAACCCAATTAAAGTCACGCATGCGCATTTGACCAAAAAATTGTGACTGGTTGTTTTCGTGGAAATGAACTGTTTTCTAAGTAGCCGCTCATTAGAATTTCGTGACATTTGGCATGAAAATAGTTCCCTAAAAGCGTAACTCGCCTACAAAGAGAAACCTAAATCTAACAAAGGGTATCTTTACAAAACATTAAAATGCAAAATCAATATTTACAGGAGATCTCTCTGTTAAAATTACATGAAAGTAGGGCAACTGTGTCAGTATTTTGTGAGTTTTTCTGGATACAAAAAATGGAAAAAATCTAATGTGTACATTTTCTAAAAATAAAGGAAACCTACTATTTATAAACGTTTAATAGTTCGCTGCGTTACCATGGAAACGGTACTTAGCTCAACAAGACGTAAGAAAATACATTCCTTCTTAGTTAGGCTTACACCATACCAATTTTGGGCGTCCAGAAGTACATAGTTTCCAAATAACGTCTTCTAACACGTACACTAAAAAACTGCATTCGGCCACCTTAATAAGGGTAAAAATAATTTAATCCGACGTCGCAACTGAAGCAGTTGAATGGGGGAAACAAACTACAGCAAAGTAAGAATAAAATGGAACTAAACTTGTATTGGAGGAGGCTTGGAAGGGGAGAAGAGAAAGAAAAACACTTCTATCGCGCGTGGAGTTGACAGAATTGATTAGAGCATTGCAGCATGTTTCGCGCTGAGCCAGCCGAAAGGGTCGTGCCAGAAAATTGCAGTTTTGTTTTAATTGTCAGAGCCATGAATCGTACCTTGACCAGAAGCATCCGATGTAGGTCCAGTCATACCTCCGCTGTTTCTACCGCTTGTAGTCTCACCACTTCCTATAGTCCACTCGAAAGTCGACTTGGGGGAGGATTTCCAGTTACAAAAAGTGGCTTTATCAAAATCGCAGTTTGCTAGAATATTAAAGAAAAAAAAAATATTACTCGCGGTGCACGTTTGTCTTAATTACTGGGGTTTTTGAAAAGATTGATACAAATCCAGCTGATTAAATTTAATCGAATATTTTGCTTTCATGCGATTGGTAAAAATGGGTCACGTGACAGAATATGAAAAAAAAAAAAAAACTAAACTGAAACACTGATATCCAATTAAAATGAAACGGGGTAGTTTTTCATCTACACGAGATGATTGTGTATAGCGTGTGATTGTATATATAAATTTTATTTCACTAATATTTTATTTTACTCTATGACACTGATCTTGTCAAGTTAAACTCAAATTCGAGTTTAAATAAGGAAATTGAATTTGCTGTAACCGACCAGGTAGAAAATACTTAAAGTACAAATATTTGACGGATATTAAACGGAATGATATTTATTTGGCTTACAAATGCATACAGAAACTTGTCCTTGATAATTAGCTGTTCCTCGATTCGCATGCTCAAACGTTTCCTCGAGCTTAGGTAACTTAGTGGTTACAATTCCATCTTCTTCCATATAGCAGTGTTTAATTTTACGCAAAGATTAGGGAAGAGCCAAATTTCAAAATTTTTCAATTATACTTTGTCAAATCCTTTAAGGAATTTAAAATAATTAATGAATAGAAAACAAACTGAAATCACTACCGTTCATGAAGATTGGAAACTTGGTGACATTTTGCTTTGAATTTACCCAAAAAAAAGATTATCAACAACCCGAAAGACTTTTTCATCCTATTTCAAAGCAGTTCGAAATTGCTCGGTCAAAAACCTCGGACAAGGCTCGTTGTCTCACCCGCTTCTCGGTGTTAAGGAATCGGGTGAGACATTTCCGCGTTTGATGTATTATATACGTGTCAAAGAATGAGGGTTATGCCATCCGTTTGTGACTGAGGAAAAAATACCTTTCGCTGATTCCTCGGGGTTACTGATTAAAGGGCAGCAGCTTCCATTTGTTATCAAGACGTCATCCATTCCAACTAATGATTCGAAGTCGGCATGAAGGTTAGCCTCGAAGACCAGCTATCAGTAGAAAGCGTATTGAATATTAGAGTTAGGGTCAGCCATTGCTTTTCCAGATCATTTTCAAGATCCGTTTTGGTAATAACAAATTAAAGCCTATACAACTAACTGTAGTTTCTTATGCCTCATTCACATCAACTGAAGGCTTAACACGTATAAAAGCTGTTTAGTTAAACACAGTTTAAAATTGTTTCTTTCATGGAAATTGCTTTGAGATTTTTGTCGACTACAGATTTAGCATAAATGAAAGCACAAGTTAAAGTTTACTTGAATCCTATATCAAAGCCAATAGATTAACTTTCAATTACTAATTTTCATTTTGTTAAACCTGGTTTAATTGAACATGTTTTGTTGGTGTGAATAGGGCTTTAGTTAAATACAGTAGAGTGATCCTTGGGAACTGGTCAAATGAAAAGTGGAAAATCAGTACAAGCGATGGAAGGCGGTGATGTTCGCAAACGAATTGCCTCCATATGCCTTGCCGTGGTTCTCTGTCGAATATCAGTTGACATTTGTTAATTGCTAGTTGGCCACAGAGTTGTACGAGTCCCGGAGGCTGTGGAATGTGACAATGTAAGAGAACGAGGATTTCCATAGAAAAGTAATAAGGGCTCCGGCTGTGACTTCTGAGGTTAAAATCTGTGTTTTATCATATTTTAGGGTGTTTAAATCTAGAATGACCAACATATTGTACTCTTCCTGCATGGTAACTTTAAGAGTACTTTGTTGAAAAGTATTGACCGGACCTTCGAGAAATGAAAAGCAATTTGAAGCACGATTCTTGGAAATGAAACTCCACCACTGACGCGAACTATCTCAGGTACAAAAGGTATATAGTGTGCAAATAAGATTTTGGTTTTGGTTTCACACTTTTTATAATCCTGGGAAGAGTGATGTTCATTCTGTCATTTTACATACCACAAAGCATGAATCGTTCTCGGCGTTTATTTCAACCAAAGACCTTGTCCAATCCTTAGATTGTTTTCCTCTTCCACTATCGAACCATATTCGATCCCCTTTGCCATCCTTCCATGTAGACAGTCTGAACTCACTTTTTTTGAACTTTTCCATGAAGTAGAAAAACTCAACGCACTGTGGACCGCACACCTGCCCACTAATTAGGCGCGATTTTGTTGCCTGGATGCCTGATTTCATTGCATATACAAACTTCCCGCCTGCAAAAGAAATGTCAGAAACGTAAGCAGTTATTACAGGCTGTTTACAAAGAAACTGCGTTCCCTTATTTACATAAAAAAAAATTCCTTCGCTTTCTTTCACGAGTTTTGTGAGTAGAGTAGAAGGGAATTTAAAATGCA
>NW_028145494.1:0-35000 GCF_977016875.1 Pavona decussata | reverse complement strand
TTTGTTATGAGGTGTCTTGCCATCTGTTCTCTAATCGCAAAATGCCGACATATCAGACGCACGAAATCAAAAGGAGAAGAAGCAAGTAAAAAAGATAAAAGGATACAAACAGTAAAGTAGAGAAAGAATAGAAATTTGTTTGACAATTTTGCCTTCTTGTTTAATTTTCTTTGAAGATTTAACAAGTTTTTTATGATAATTGTTCCTCTGGAAGTTATAATTATTGCATTTGTAAACAACTGATAAGCTTTCGAGACCAGTTTTCCTTGGTAAACTTTTGCACACAGGCAAGCTTTCCTTGACAAGTTTCGTGTAAATAATGAACAAAACCAAACAAAACAAAAAAAGCAGGATAAAATGGATAACTTTATCCAGCAGATAAGTCGCTATCCAGCAGATAAAATGTATTGGTTGGAGTACATTTTATCCGCTGGATATCGATTTACCCACTGGATAATATAACGTTATGCGCTCTTTGAACAACCAGGCCCAGAAAAACACCTGGAGACAACACATCTGGACACAATATGACAAGAAAGGAAGACACAAGCCTTTTAAATATCCATATTATATTGGCGAACCTCATTACCTCAACCACAGCAGAGCATTTTAAACGCAGGTTATTAATTAAATTAGGAAGGAATGTCTTGGGACCCAGATGCTGCGAAAACGTGTTCGAAGTCATATATTCCCCTTTCACACGTTTAAGCGGACAACTTGCTAACAGGAGAAGATAGTTACATCTTGACAGAAAATAAAATGTTCACAACTTGAAAAAATTGTAATACTGCCATTTTCTAAAGTAGGTAACACTACTTCTGGAAATAAGAAAATCAAAAGCACAATCCAGTGATATTGTTCGTTTTATATGTTTAATTCCAGCCGAAGTTTTTTTTTTTCGTTTCGATTCACTATTGCAGATTATTTTGAACATTGCTAGATTAGTCAAAAAAGTTAGTTAAACGTTACTTTACCCAAATGCCAAGCATCCTTAATTAGCGATGTTCAGGACCTTATTTATTGTTCAATCAAATGCACAGAAGGTTTGTATCGAGAATCTAACTTGAATTTTGGTAGCACTTTGAATTTCATAGTGTACTCAGTCTTTTTTGCATTTCGGCAAAACGGTCAAGAAGTCTGTGAAAAGTACGAAAATGAGACTCCACTTTAGAGGTACGCTCCTTTTACAGAAATCCAGAAGATAGGAATTGGGAGAACTTGGAAAAATTAGTTAATCGTAGCTCGAGCAATAGTTAAGTCTCTCTGACCACCAATTTTCCGTGTTAATAAGAGGAATGGCATAACAATTACAGACGAACCATGACGCCATCTAAGGCGTTTTCCACCGACTAAATGGAAACTGACACCATAGACATAAGCTCATCAGTGTTCAAATTTCTAACGTTTTACCATTTTGCGGTAAGTTTGAGAACAATTGCATGAAATGGTAGCTTTAACAAGGCGGGACTGAACTCCCCACACGCACTGATCAGATCGAAGTAGATCAATCTTACAAACAGTTTAAGAATACATAATTTTTTGTAAGGTAACTATTATTATAAAAAAAATTTAAAGGAAACATCTCACAGTGATGGATGGTTTAACGGAGTTGTAGCAAACAGCCAAGATTTAACATTGCACTGTTTTAGTAGAGAATATATTATAAATTAAAGTAGCAATCAACAAACAAATTGAACTCTAGGTGATATCACTTTTTAAATATGGAGAGATCCCGGTTGGCCTACTTTATGATTCCCTTCCGTGTTCGTTTTCAGACTGGTGACAAATAATATTATTACCGAAGTATGAAGAATTAAGGTTACTTTGAAATTGTTGATATCTTTAAAAAGAAAACAACACTACCTACCTTCAGCCAACAGTTTTTTCTCAGGTGTTTCCGTGGGGGCGCAGAAAATAACAGGAAAACAAATTATCGCGAAAACAACTGCGAAGTGAAGCAATGGAAACTTTGCCATGGTTTCACTCTTTTTTCGTTTCGCCACGTTTTACCAACTCTGGCCAGTTAAGCTTGCTGTGAAATAATTTTCTCCTTGTTGGTCACTGCTTTTAATCTCGATGCTGGTATTTAAAACACGCCAAAAACACTGTTTGAAACAATAGCTTTCCGATTAAAGAAAATGACCTTGTCATCAGCTGAATCTTCTGGTAAATTCACAGGGGATATTGTCCTTGTGCGACGTATAATCGCACCGAATACAACTGAGCGCAGAAAAAGCAAGAGACAAAGAACTACTTAAAGAAGAAAATAAAAGAAAAGAAGACAGCAAGAAGGAAAACTTCACAGTGCAGTAAAATTCGAGAGTTACTTCAGCTAAAGTTTAGGCAAAGGTTCGGAGAGTGGTGATGCAAAGTGATCGATAAACAATGCTCGATTATCTCGAATTTTCGGCAAAAAGGGGAACTGTACACCAGCCAGTGTAATAAAAAAATGATACCTCAAGGATTAACCTTCGTTTCAGTTCAAAATTTGTCGTGGAATTTGAAAAACGCTTTGGAGCTTTCTAGACCAATGTGACATTGTCAACATGATGAAAAATGTTAGAATGATTACCTTTTAAATAGCGTCTCTTTGCCCCCCTTCCATTATCGAAGAATCTGTTACTGTTAATTAAACGAAAATAATGTTCACTGGTGAAATATGGAAAAGATATGAGTTTAAAAATATACGAAATTTAATTCAAGTTCAGATTTTTTAAGATTTTCATCTTTACAAAAAAGTAAAAAGAACTGCGTTTTGGTGTATTTCATTTCGTTTTTATTTTTATTATTTTTTTTTATTTATTTGTCCATTATATTATAAATACAATCAAATAGAATCTTATGACTGCTAACTTTTTTTGTTGTTGTTGATGTTTCTTTGTTTTAGCTCCGAATGTTTCTTGTGATATTGTCGAATATTTTCCCCGGGAATTTCCGGTTTGCGTTACCTACAGTGTTTACAGCAGTTGAAGAAATTAAGAAACAATTTTCTGATAATTATGTGAAAACAACAGGGGGGCTTATCATTTGTACGGAAAATCCGGTTGGTGTAACCATTGCATAAAGGTAAGGGGTCAGTTCAGATTCGACCGACCGACCGGATGAGATTGCTCTCACCATTTATCAATCAGGCGCAAACCGCACGGAAAAGGCCTGGAAACGGAGGATTCATTCAAATGGCAGGGAATTTTCCACCGTTCCGTTTCGTTCCGAATGGAAAATTTAGGAGTACCTCTTTTAGAGGTACTCCACAATTTGCGAACGGAATTTCCGGAAAATTACCTTACCATTTGACTTCAAACCAAAATTTCCGAATTTTTAAGCCAAATGGTAAGCACCCCAGGGCTCTTGCACTGAAACATTGTTCTGTTGCAGTTTGCCTTAAGGCGACTTAGCGGAACTGATCGGACTAACTGATGTTTTGAATAACTTCTCAGCACTCCGACTAGTCAAAACGCGTTCCTAATAAATTCTCTTAGATTGAATTAATAGTGAGTCATGAGGTAGCAATTATTCCAAGGTCGTCCGCAGCTGTGAAGAAGAAATCCTTTCTTTGAATGCTGATTGCAAAGTACTGCTCATGAACTTTTGAACGGTTACACCACAAACTTTGTCCATGTGCAGCCATCACGTGACCCAATAATAACATAAGATAAGACATCTACGATAAGGTAACAAGAAATGATTTATTAATTTTTTTTTTTCGGGGGGAAGGGGTTAGGTTATCTTCACTGATATTATAATAATATTTTGCTAACTACGCAATTTATTGCGAAAAACAGGGCACTATTTGGAATAATGATGGGTAACAACTGTGATTATCATTGTTATGAAAATGAAACACTTCAGTTAAACGTCTATTAGTGTAAGGCGCTTCAATGAAATCGGCATTTCATTCTCCTAAAAAATGCACCGCTTGTTTGTTCAGATTGGCAGATGAGAATTATCCCACTCAAAGCAAATAGCCGATGTTTGGGGCCGCAAAAATTACGAAATTTGCACCGCGGAAACTTTGGCTCAAGCAGGTACATCAACTGTGTGTTAGTAAAAAATGGAGCTTTTAGAGAACATTGTAGTTCGTTGAAGACGTTCTTGCATATAATACAAACGTTCATATGTAAGGCCTATGATAAAGTACTACCTTTACTGATAAACGTAGCAAAATTTCACTTTAATTGCAGTGAACTCAAGAACAACTCTAGGGGAGTATCTTTACTTATTCTATTAAGTTTCGTCTGTATTATTAGGTACAATCTATGTACTTCATTTCAACTGAGCGGATCTCTCTTTAAGTCATTCCATCTTCAGCGAGCCTTACTGAGGTCATAGAACAAACCTTTGCTAGAAGGAAACTTCAAGTATGGCAAGCAGGAGTTATAAATGGTTAGAGAAAAACTGTAGACCTTGTTAAAGTCACAGAAAAGGTATCAGCAACGTTTCTTATCCATTCTCTAAGTATATGAATGTGTCAAATGTTATATGTCACGAGGAAGGTTGAAACGGACTGCAAAGAACAGATTGAAAACTTTGGATACATTGATTTTATAGGACTGAGTTGTAAACGTAACCTCCTAAGATGCCCAACAAACCTAGATTTAAGCAACACTGACCCACCTTCATTTCCACGAAGGAGGCGATATCCGTAGCTGAAAAGGGCCAGTGTGGATGTGAAGTAAACAATAAACACTACCGATCGCATGTTTCAGAAAACAAACTTACGAACACTGTGAGCGTCGGTCTGCTTATGACAGCTGCTGAGTTATACTGAAAGCAAATGTTCGCGTTGTAGAATTTTAAGAATTATATGTCCGCAGTCTTTGAAATGAAACTCTTTCATGTCTTTCGTCAAAATATCGGCCTCTCTTTAAATAAATCTTTGTTTTGCAAGTAGTGATTCGATTTGGTAAGTAATTTGAGCGAGGATCTGAGAGAATCTCGATAGGAAGATAGATCTTGAGTACTAGTTGTTGATACATTCATATACTCTGAGAATGGATACGAAACGTTGCTGATACCTTTTCTGTCACTGTTGCCTCAATCGCCTGCGGAATTTTGAAAATGAGATCTGAGGTATAAAAAAAGGTAATCAAAATGTTTGTTTATAACGATCATAGGTCAGTTTCCACTTTCATAGACAAATTACAAGTATCAAATAGGAATTCCGATTTGAAAAACCGTTGCTGCTTTTAAAGAGAAGGCTGATTGTACAGGGTTGGGCCATTTCCATTTCTATTTCTCCAGATAAAAGGTATTTTCCAAAAACTTCACGGCACAAAGCAAATGTATACAATGATCATGATGATCTTTAAAGGAGGTTGTCTTCGAGGCGGTCATCAACAAAGTAAGATTTTGTCGGTTAATTTTTCATTATAGGACACTTTCACGATTGATTTGACGACAAATAACATTATTAAAGTTATATGGCTCCGGCGTGTCTATATTTAGAACACTTGTAGTGCTAGTGAAAAAAAAATTCCTCTTTATTTCATCTGAAATATAAATTTCTTTACTTAAGGTGTTTGGAGGACCCTCTTTTTAAGAGTGACTTGTTGAAAAATATCTTCTAAAATTGTCCCTGGGGTGTGAAAAGCTCTACCGGTCGCATGTTGCAAAAACAAACTTACGAACACTGTTAGCGTCGGTCTGCTTATTACAACACCTGCTGAGAAAACCTGAGAGCGAATGTTCGCGTTCTACAATTGTAAAAAGTGTATGCATGTCTGCAGTCTCTGAAATGAAATTCTTTCATGCCTTTCGTCAAAATATCGGCCACTCTTTAAATAAATATTTGTTTTTCAAGTAGTGATTCAATTTGGTAAGTAATTTGAGTGAGGATCTAGGAGAATCTCGATAGGAAGATATACCTTGAGTACTAGTTGTTGACACATTCATATACTTTGAGAATGGATACGAAACGTTGCTGATACCTTTTCTGTGACTGCTGCCTCAATAGCCTGCGGAATTTTGAAAATGAGATCTGAGGTACAAAAGGTAATCAAAATGTTTGCTTGTAAAGATCATAGGTCAGTTTCCACTTTCATAGACAAATTAAAACGAACAAATAGGAATTCTGATTGGAAAAAACATTGCTGCTTTTAAAGAGAAGGTTGATTGTGCAGGGTTGGGCCGTTTCCATTTCTTTTCTCCAGATAAAACGTATTTTCCAGAGTAGCATTTTGTCGGTGAATTTTTAATTTTAGGACACTTCCACGATTGATTTGACGACGAATTAAACTTATATGCCTCCGGCGTAGAGGCTGAAAGTCTATATTTAGAACACTTGAAAACCTTCTTTATTTAATATGAAAGTTAAATTTCTTTACTTAGGTCGCTTGGAGGACCCTCTTTGAAGAGTGGTTAGTTAAAAAATATCCTCTTAAATTGTTCCTACGGCTTCAGCCTCGACTTGGCCTGAAAAAATTGTCTTCTTAAGGTGGTTTAATACCTTACGTAGCTAAGGTAACGGTCTAAGTCTATGTCATTATATGAAGATGTTTTTAACCTCAATCATTGGACGGCGAAGCTCCAGACTTTTTTTGACGGAGGTAGTCAGTGAGAAATAAAAAGGAGACTACTAATTTGGTGTTCTTTCGATGTCAAGTATTGTTTTTGTTTGTTTGCTTACTTCGATCACAGCCACTTTCAGGATACCCGTTTATTCTTGATTCACAAGTGGGGTTGATAATGACGGGTCATTCGAGATCTGACCGTCATTGAACAGTTATCTCAGCTCAGTTTTCTGTGCACCTTTTACTTACATTAAAAACTAACACATCCACAAAGAAAGGACAAATATATATATATAGAATAGTAATAAAAAAGAAAGGACAAAAATGCTAGCTAAGGTGGTTCGCAAACAAAACTGATTGCAAATGTCAAACTGCATCAAGTTCGGGAACGAAGATTCCTGCAGCTAAATGTTGTCGTTATTTGCACGCCACTGACGCCATGGTAAGACCTTGGGTGGTTTGAAAACATTGACATTGAGTTTTCATTTTATTCATACATTGGCTACAAAAGTTGTCATGAGAGGTGTTTCCATACAGGAAAGTAGATTGAGAAACGATTTAAGGTGACGGTACAGTTATTTGTTGGCTTGCGTGAAGGAATTCACCAAGATTTCACAGTGTATCTGAATAATGTCTGCTGCGTTGATGAGAACTGTGAATATTTGACCATTTTTTTTTTTTTTCACGTGTACCTGTTAATGGTAGGCCACTGGCCGTTATCCTGATAGGAAATGAGACATGCACTCAGCAGTACCATTGGGAGACTTTGATTATGTTTAATACCATTGTCAGACAAAAATGGCATAATGGTCAAGGTTAAACCACTTTGGAAAGCCTTTTTTAAAAATAACTTTCTTGAAGGATTTTTGCTTGGGTCTCAATCTCGTACCCAGAGTCCTCAGGCTGTTTGGCCAGCGGTTGGTCGCCAGGAACTTTTTTTTTTAAGAAATCATTGCAGCTTTTTTATCAAAGGATAATATTCAATGTTTTGTTTCATAGCCAACGTGTGCAGCAACCGTGCTTGATTTTATACCAGTATACTGATGAAATAACGCTAAGAGTTTATCAGTTTTGTCATTGGGATAGCTCTTCGTTGCCTTTCAAAAGGTCTCATACAATTAAGGACAACTCTTAGATAGATGTCAAAGAGATTCAGTCTCGATTTTCCAAGGAGAAAGAACACAATTCGTTATTCTATATCCCGCTATAATCTTTAGTTATTTAAAAGCGTATTAGTTTGCAGATTTGGGTGGAATCCTAAAATTTGACCAGTGTTTTCTTTCTAGTTTACTACAACGGTAGTACTGCGAAGGTGAAATCCCCTAGTGTGACTGAATGCAATGAAAACTTTCGAGTAGTTCCTGTTGTACTGCAGTTTAAGCATAATTATAGTATCCCTTGCTGGTTGACACTCTGCAGCACATTGTACTAATTATAAGCCACCAGACAAGTGTTGTGCAATGTTACATACAGTTGTCAGATGTTATTTTTTAAGGTTATTAAATATGAATCGTGGGATGCTTCGTTAAATACAATACATTACAACACATTACTTGTGGCCTGAAAGCTTGCATCTGGAGTAATTGGAGGCAAAGGCTAATCCCCCGTGACCCGTTGAAAACTATCTGCGTCATTCATTCTTTTCATTCACCCTTACAATTTTTTCTTCAATTTTGCCGATATACAACCCTGAAGATGGCAGAGGCAACTGCCGAAACATGTCTGTAAAACTCAGGATTGCCGTGTTTTTCTTAAAAATAATGAACTTATTTTAATGAAGTACTTTAGTCGAACTGTACATGTGAGTTAAGGATTATTACTGAATGATCTACATTGATATGTAAAGAGGTTACTTAATAAAACAGCGGTCGGAACAAATTAAATGCAAAAGAGAATTGAGGCTTATTAATCACAGAATAACCAAATAGCTATTACAAATGGCAACCGTGATATACCACGGTAGCATGCTCCATCAGAAATAAAAGCTTATCTACAGCGAACTACTCATAAGAGTGAGGAAAAGTGTCTGTAAAAGGTGAATCAAAAGTGCGTGCGCAAGTCTGTCATTTTCCTCAATTTTCAACCAAATCAGGTCAATCAAACTACGAGAGCTCAGCGGCGACGAATGTTTGGTTTTATTAATTGAAAATGTAATCTGGCCACCTTAAAGAGATTCGAGTGCTCACGCTCCGATCGCAATCCCTTCTTTGTCTCAGCGAATCGATTCGCAACTAACCCTCTTTTCTATGAGTGTTAGTACTTCAGCTCATAAGTGCTATAACATCTAGAAGATTCCCAGCTGAAAAACGATACCTGTTAACGTTAGGGAATCGTGCTCTGAGTTGTACCTCAGTGGTAATTTTCTTTATCTTAAACAACGAAGGCCGGTGGTCAGAGGTTCATGTACGAATTGCGTGGTTTGTATTACTAAGTCTTTTCTGAGAGAATGCTGCGAAAGTTACCCTTGCCATTGGGAAATAGCCCTGGTCCAATGTATATAATGTTAATTGGCTTACTTGCTAGATTACCAAAAAAAATACAAAGCGTTAGCGACTCTTTGTCGGTATCACAGGGGCGGTATCATTTTTGAAAATATATAGCCTACGGCATTTCATCGTTCATTGAGCACCAGTCCATAAAAAGTAAAACAGTGGGGAATGACACAGTCATGAATTGAGTTGAATAAACGAGTAGCACAAGGTTTTCTCCATTTTTTTTCCCTGTGCATGTATTCAGCGAATGGGCGCAGTATGAAAGGAAGTTTCCGGTGAGTTTTCCAATTTCCCATTGCAATTAATACTAGTTTTAAAAAGATATTACTTTCCTCAGACTTAATAAATCCTTATAAGGAATTTATTTTAAAATAAACACTCGATCTGACTCAATCTGTGTGGAACTATTTTAGTTAGACTTTGATCTTTAAGTCCTCAGTTACATTGATGCTTTAATTTTAACGACTTGCCAATGGAGTCACGGGGAATTCGAAACGTTAGTTTTTATTATCTCTTATTTTCATTTTAAAATGTTACTCAAATTAAAATCGTTGTTGAAGAAAGAATTTTATGCAACAGTATTTCAATTTATGCGAGGCTGAAAGTAATCCATGGTGGTATAGTGATGTAGGCTTTCAACTGAAAATCGTTAAATATTGCAAAAATTGAACCGGTCAGGGTAAGTATAGGGAGACAAGATGTTTGGATTTTATCTTTCTAAACAGGGCTTCACATGAAGGACCAGTCAATAAAAACTTACGGCGCCGATTTTTGAAACAACATACCATGGTATCAGACAATCAAAAGGCCCTGATTGTGCCTCGCTGTTGCGCGTTCTTGACAGGTTATGCAGTAGACGACGTTTAAATTATTCGGGTTGGTCAGCAAAATTGGTAGAACACCACAATTTTGTTAATCCCCGTCCGAACAATTTTGTTTGAATAACCGGCCTACTTGGATTAACCCTTGGTTCCATATTTTAAGAGTTAATCGCTGTTACAGGATGTGTGTTAAAGGAACAATGGTTCATTCTGCATTTATCTTACGTTCAACGCGGGGATTTTCATTTCCTTATTTTCTGGCGGCACGACTTAAAATAGAAAAAAAAAAACTTTTGCCTTGTGGATAGGAGAACTGGCTACGATGAAGGCCATGCCTAAGATGCATATACCAACTTCCTAAAATCCTTGAAAATTAATGTTCTGTGGATTCAAACTCTAAATTTGGACCACAGCGACAAGACATTGGGCCGGGGAGTTGCTGGATCTTTTTTAGCTCCTGGATCAGTAAAATACTTCAAGACTAATCCTTACGGCAGGATAATAAGCCGACGAAACTAAAACAATTGGAATATAACTGACTGAAAAATATGAACAAAAATTTGCCTTTGTGGAGCCTGTTTTGTTAATATTCACAGCGCAAGTCACACGCACGTTACTTGTTTCAGCGCAACTCGGTTACTTAAAGGTCATGATCAAACAACACTTCGTGATTAGAAAACCAAGGGGTCATACGGCTTTGTTTCTATGTATTTTACAACTGACAGGATACATCATCAGTGTAGAAAAACCGCGCCCTCCAAAAAGTTGTATTGCAGTTTCAATAAAATTCATACAGTAGCTTACAATATGGTGACACCAGTTTTTGATACGTTTATGTGTTGAGAATGATGTATTATTCTAGAAAGTGACACAGGCATACTCGGAAAAAAGAAATCCGAGTGCTCCTATCAGGAGTCGAACCTAAAAAGGCCAAGACTGGATAGGAGTAAGGGGCTTTATGCTTTAAAATTCCAATGCATGCCCCACAGATTAAAATTTTAATTGGAGATTAAAGGACACTATATAATTATATTTCATTTGAATGAATAAATAAAAGTACATGAAAGAAATGCAGTTCTTTAATTAAACGCAATAGCAAAAAGTTAAGCGCACCTCAGTCCTTAGTACAATCAATAGAGACATTCTGGACATTTAGAATCGCGTTTACGACAAACGGCGAACGTGAAATTGGCGTTTATATTTTCTTGAAAAAATAAGTACACAGGCGAGCATAGTGCAAAACTAATTCTGACCTTTGATGCTAACGCAAAACTACTCAATTTTACTAAGAATTGACTGAAAACAGCGAGCGGCAAATCAAGGGTAAACATGGTCACGTGGTCATTTATGTTGTTTGTCCTATACGGAATTCTAAATCTCTCGAATGTTTTTATCTTTCATCTATATTATCCTTTTTCAACTTAATTGACCATTGTCCATGGAAAATCTTTTTATCACCTTCACATCTGGTGTGTTTTCCGGAAAACCTTTAATCCTTGAGAATATCCTGTTTATGCTTTTGATCTGTTTACTGTGGAAGTTCTTAAATTTACCATTTTCTGTCTTAGTCTATAGAGGCAGTGATTTTTCTGTAGGGCTATTAGCGCGTTAGTGCGTCGTTCAAATTTAGCGGGGTTTTCAGATATAACAGTCAAAAAGAAAACCTAAAATTCGTGATTGCCAAATCGTGTGGAGTCACTTTCTCCTACCTTTTTCTTTAATTTCAATTGATGAATGTCAAAGGTCACAGTTAACCGGCACCTTCAAGGAGGTAATTAAGTTGGAAGAAGGCACTAGAAATGTTCTCATATTTACTGAAAATGGAAAGTGCTAGAAAAAGGTATTTGCCTTTTTTAGTGGCACTTTAACAAGCCACTTTCAGTTCAATGAGACATTGTAATTAGAACCTGAAAGAGACTCCCTTATGGATAGCATTTGCATAAGAAAAAGTATTCGGGGCTTGGGAAGCGGGGGAAGGTCCTCCCCCAAGGAATATAGTGTCTAGAATTGTTTTCATTCGAAAATAAGGTACAGTATAACTTCAAACTGATTAAAATTTATCTGTAACATATTATGCTTTACTTCTTTCTTGCAATATTGTATGTATATTGGGCTGGAAAAAGTAGAATTGAGACGAAACTAAGTTTTAAAAGGAGCAAGAAAATTTACCTTTTTACGCGGGATGCCCTAAGGGGGCATACCGTGTCTAAAAACGGGTCGATTTCTTTTTTTACGCGGGATGCCCTGAGGGGGCATACCGTGTCTAAAAACGGGACGATTTCTTTTTCCTCGTAGCCACAAATCTGTATATTAATTTATTCATTAAACCCTCCCCTCTCCTACTCGGGATGTATTGTTCTGATTGTCTTCAACAACAGCAGGCCAATCAAAAACCATTCTTGTTGCTTATATCGCGAGGGAGGGGACCCACTCACCCCTACCTGTGTGACGTCAACGCATCATTTGATATATTTATTAAAAAGAGATTAAATTTGTGACGCCATATTGTTAACATGTTCTGGACTCAAGTGTGCCGTTTTCAAACGGAAATTTCACCATTTTGAAGCAGTAGATCGAAAGAATAACTTCTAAGAAGCACTCGACATCTAAAACGGTGGAATTTGGAGAGTTCATGGCGAGGGAATCGTGCTTTGTTTGACAGTCTTAGACCACGATTGCAGACAGAAAAGAGGTCATTGAGAAGCTTACGTTATCGCAATGGAATTCCCGCAATTTCCCTTGAAATCCTGAGTAGCATAACACAAGGGAAACAACGTAACGCGATGTTCGTGACTAAAACTATTCCATTAGCAAGGATTGTTTTATAAATCTGCGAAACATACAGTTGGAATAAATGAAGCAGCCCCAGCATCACGCGTAATGCCAGTATAGCAGGCATCTTGTTTATTTTTTTTTTTTCTTCCTCGTATCCACAAATCGGTACATTAATTTATTCATTAAACTCTCCCCTCTCCTACTCGGGATGTATTGTTCTGATTGTCTTCAACAACAACAGGCCAATCAAAATCCATTCTTGTCGCTTATATCGCGAGGGAGGGGACCCACTCACCCTTACCTGTGTGACGTCAACGCATCATTTGATTTCTTAATTAAAAGTGCATTAAATTGTCGCGCCATATTGTTTATAACATGTTCTGGACTCAAGTGTGCCGTTTTCAAACGGAAATTTCACCATTTTGAAGCGGCAAATCGAAAGAATAACTTCTAAGAAGCACTCGACATTTAAAACGGTGGAAATTGGTGAGTTCATGGCGAAGGAATCGTGCTTTGTTTGACAGTCTTAGGACTGAAAAGAGGTCATTGAGAAGCTTACGTTATCGTAATGGAATTCCACACATTTCCGGTGAAAGTCTGAGTCGCGTAACACAAGGTAAACAACGTAACGCGATCGTCGTGACTCAAACTATTCCATTAGCAAGGATAGTTTTATCAATCGGCAATACATACAGTTGGAATAAATGCATCAGCCCCAGCATCACGCGTAATGCCAGTATAGCAGGCATCTTGTTTGATTTGAAAAGGGTTCAGGTTTTCGAACTATTGGGAGATGGGGGAACACCCATACAGCCACGATTCAGACGACAAGTCTAGCCCTCCCAGCGTTATGAACATGTGTTTCAAATGCTACAAGGATAATTTGACTTCGAAAAATGTAACATTTTCTAGTAAGTAGTCTGACTGGTACCATATGTTCTTTGTTGTTGAATTTCCTGACGCCAAAGGGAAGACTAGTGTGAAACATTCAAGTCTGTGAGTCATAATCACTATCACCTTGCCAAAGGCGAGGAAGTAAATTATTTCCCGACGCCTAAAACAGAAAGTAGTGATCTGTGAGACAATGACAAACCACCACATTGTGCAGAGATCGAGTTTAATTCTGATTGTTTATCATTCAGCTAGTGAGCTGTCTTTTTAATTACACCTTCAGAGGGGAAGTGTCACATGGTTTTTTTTGAACTTTTGGAGAAAATGGTGCACCACAATACCATCACTTACATTAAAAAAAAATTATAATAGTAATCTTAGAACACACACACAAAAGGATCAACTTGAAACTTGAACTCATGATCGGTTCTAGCGCATTTTGGAAACGAAAGGCGAGAACTTGAAAAATCTAAAATTAACTAAAATTTTCAAGTTGCAACCCATTCTGACCAAAGTCCATCTATGGCTAGAGGCATTCAACGACAATTTTAGTCACTGGGGTGCTAATTTACAACAAAACTGCATCATTTTTCCACGTTTCTGTTCACAGAAAAACGTTCCTGGATTTTTGAAATGATACCGAATCCCCGTGGCACTTCCAAAGCTTACGTCGCCTTTTAAGGCAATACATAATGGTCACTATTCTTTGCATGATCATGATTGACCTTCTCCATTCAAAGACACAGACTTTTAAAATCCCGTTTACGTTGATAACTAGTGCTTCAAATGTAGCTATAAATTTCAAAAGTTTATTAATCTGTCCAGGAACAAGGAAGTCTTATAGCTGTTTAAACCAATCACATCTTTCCACTGTTTGAAAGTAACTTGCTTCACCTTCGATGTTTAAAAGTGATCTTCTTCTGGTGCCTTGCTTGCCTTTATCTTGTGGTCACTGATTTTTTTAATGTTGGAGTAAAGAAAATCCCTTTCTCCCTTGATAGCTTGGGTTAAAGGAGTTGTCAGTTTGATACGAGATGGCTTAAAACTGGCCACATCAGATTTAGCTATTTGCAGGAAAAGAATCTTTTATGCTGCACTCCCAGGTAATCATTTTCACAGCCATCTGCTGGTAACTTGTTGGTCTCTTGCCGGACCAACTAAAATACCAAAGAGAATAAGTAAATGGCATTATGACTGGCCAGTTCAGTCAGTTACCACGTAAAGTCATTATGCAATCAGTGCGCGGAGCTACTCGTTAAACGCAAAAAGCCGAATTCGTAGCGGTAAAATTGTACATAGACTAATCTTTCATCTGACGTACGTAATGTACGCCAGTTCTAAAACAGCACCCGCAGAATTTTTCTAGTTTTGGTAATTTCATGATGCATACTTGACCAAACTATTTCTTTGTCATTCTGACTTGCTTTTGCCGTGAAATTTCGCTTTAAAGTTCCCACTTACAATTAAGCCACGCTCTCTTTATTGTCTAATTAAGTCACCCAATGTTGCTCCACATTTAAGGGGGAGGGGACAGGAGTAGGCAATCGTTCTTTTTCGGGAGTCTTTCATTATTAGCAATAGAGTTCTTACACAAATATGACTGTGATGTGAACAAGAACGTCATTTGACAAATAAGCAAAAGATTTATTGAGTAAAACAGCTCTTGCGTTAAAAATTGGTTCCTACATTGCTTCGACGTCCTCTGCAAAACAACTTCCTGTAATTGACCAAATTCAAAGTTTTAAGGAGAACTTGCATGGCTACCCGGTGAACTTGAACTCCTTTAGCCAAATATCACTTCGAGGCTCCGGGGACTAAATTATAGCGTTTACATCGGTTTATTCACCGGATCCTCGCAGCGATGTTTATTGCTTCAGGCTGAATCTTAATGTATGACAATTGGGCTATCACCTTTCTGGATGACTCGGCCATACTGTCGAAGTTGATAAAGTTGAAATAATTACGAAACATATCAACCTGGTTCCCAGGGTCTCTTCTCTTGAAAACGACTTTGAAAGGAAAACATCACAAGAATATGTATTTGTCAGTGACGTTTTCGGTGGCTGTGCGGCCGTGGCTGCGTAGGCTCCTAATATTTATTACGCACATTACGTATGATAACTGCATATTTCATATTGTACATAGACTATAAGTTACGTGTTTGATAACTGTTGTTATGGACTTATTAATTAGGTGGCAACGTTTAAACATTGTTTCTGGCAAGTATAAATTTCGTTTCGGTGGCCCAAAATAAACACTTGAGGCACTTTAATGAGGTGCTTGGTCGCCGCAAACGTTTTGTTAATCAGCTGGGTTGTCCACAGAGACCCTTTACGAAAGCAACTTCGTCGATTGCAATGTCTCCTCGGTAGTTTGTACTTCTGACGGCTTCGATGATCAACTGGATAAAAAAAGATAAAGGGAGAAACAACGTTGTACGTCAGTAGTAAAATGCAAATTCGCACTGTAAACCTTAAATGCGTTTTTACCTCATGCATTTTTCAAGATAAAAGGTATTTGATGCCCTTCTCCCAGAAGTAGATTTCCGTTTTAATTCCAAAACCCCGGACCCAGTTGTTCATAGCCCGAATAAGCTAGTCCTGGATTAACGTAAAATTTGATTACTAATCAACAGAGATTCTTCGAAAAGATTTTTGTCCCCCAGTTTAGACTTAAACTTTTCTTTACCTGTGGCTTAAAAGTAGCCTTTAAAACCATTTTTAACGAGCGAGATGAAAACCTTGATTAACTTTTAATCGTGGGCTAACCGAGCGTTAATCGGCTTTCGACCAACCGGGCCCTGATTTAGTGTGAAAACAAAAGTACAAGCTGTTATTCTCCTATACAGTTTACCGTAACTAAGTGCACACCCCTGGTTTACGTTTTACAGGAGGTGTGCCCTCCCATGAGAGATAAGAAAGTTATTAGAGAAAGTAAGGGTTTTGGGTAAGAATTTAGGGGAAGTGTACGTTTGTACTGCATAACGAGGGAGAGGGATGGAGATATGATGCATGACAAGTGACACGTTCTTGTCCAATCAAATTAGGCGTTTTGGTTACCTTATACTGGTGATATCCCTTGATATTGACTTCAGCCATGTGCCACCGCTGTCCTTGATTTCTGCTCCTGATCCATAGCAGAGCAGGTTGAAGCCCTCTACCTAGTTCCTGTTGATAAACAGCCAGGCTGCCGATACCTGAACCCCACATATGGTACGCGAATGACAAACAACGGTTCTCGCCGGAGCCGTAGATTTTTAAGACCGCTTTGTCTCCTGGTCTGCGAGGAGAAGAGGCCTCAATAAAAGCGTACTTGCCTAAGCAGAAGAGTGAACAAATAACCGAGTTACTATTTTGTTAAGGCAATTGTTCGTCACAAAGAACCCTATGGAGCTTTAGCAACAAAGTCGGAGACGGCAACGACAACGAGAACGTCAGAAAAGCAATATGCTTAATTTATTAA
Source organism: Pavona decussata (assembly GCF_977016875.1). Lineage (NCBI taxonomy): Eukaryota > Metazoa > Cnidaria > Anthozoa > Scleractinia > Agariciidae > Pavona > Pavona decussata. The sequence continues at coordinate 18,050 of NW_028145494.1, read as the reverse complement.
CCAATGAACAACGCTGCACGTGCATAACACTTTTTTGTACATTTCTGTGCCGTCATTGCACGACCAGGACGTGAAATTTCATAATGGCACGTTTTATGGAGGACGCAAACACAAGACGACGAATTTTTCTTTCTCTCTCTAAACTTGGGGGCGGTCTCCAAAAATTCCCCTGTCAGGAAATTTCACCTACATTTGACATTTAAAGTGACTTGGAGTAATCGCGACGACTTTTGAAAAAAAGCGAATTCATTTTAATAGTGACGTTTTCGCTGCCGTCGCGTCGACGTTGCTAAAGCTCCCTATTTTCACAATAGAACGACAACGATTACCATAATTATTTTGTTCGTTTTCATTCATCCACATCTAAGGGCCTAAAACAGACTACAAAGGTAAGTTAACGTTGTTATTAGCCATTGTTTACCTAAACCGCCATATCCTGCTTGTGGTCCTGTGCCTTTGGAAGGTGTTTCGCCCTCGGTGATTAACCAGTCAAACTCGTCTTCGCTGTTTTCATTCCTCCACTTACAGAAGCCTTTGTCAAAGGAGCAGACTCCTGGAAATGATAACACAGTTGATTATTATCAAATTGAACTCATATTTGGCCAAACATCATTCTTATAAAGGGGAGCAAGGTGGTCTATTGTAGACTACAAAACAGTCGTTTTTTCCCTTGAAATTCACTGAGGGAGGCACGGATGACCGAAACCGCGAACTCGCGAACTCGCGAAGGTCAGAACGCGTGGATTCTTGCGCGATTCTGGGTTCATGGGCACAACTCAAAATCTATCGACTGTTTTGCAGTCTGGGTCTTTTGCACAGTGTCTAAATGCGATTCTTATAGGAATGGCACCCTTACCTAGACCTAAATGGCTGCCAGCTTCGATCTCCTCATCAGTAGGGTCTCTTATCGTGCACCTTCCAGAGGTTACTTGAATGGAATCCACTGCAATGTCCCCAGCAAATGATGGACCTCGTATACCTTCAACAGAAACCTATAGGAAAAATTGTAGGGAATTGGTTAACGAGAATATTACTTCATGGATGTGTATATAGTGCTACCTTGACGTACCAGGTGATAGGCCTTGCTAGTTTGGTTTATAGAAGTGTATTAACACAGAACCCATGGGTTGTCGGGTGTTAAAGCGAAACAGAACTGGCTTGATCACAGTGCAGTTGGAACACGACACATAAAAGAGGGCCTATCTAAACGCCCGACGAAGTAAAGTAAGTAAAGAGGATCGTGGCGTGTCAAATAGAATGAGAAGGACCCCGTTGATAACAGTACTCTATACTGAAGGGTTATCCTGTATAAATATTCGATTATTGTTATTATATTTTAAGTTGCCAAGGACAGAGAAAAATGGAGAGGTTTTAGAAGACTTAGGTGCCACCTTCCCCTGTTAGAGCTTCTTTTGCATTACCGTATAAGAGTTTCCAAATAAATTAAATCGAGCCTCCTTCCAGTCTTCTCCCTGGTCTCCTATCCTGGACCAAATCACTCTCGGCACGGAATTCGTCTTGCTGAGTTGGCTGATTCTGAGGGTACCGGTCCCAGGCCCCATCATGTGATACTTGAAGCTCAGGCACTGGGTTCCAGTCATGTGACCGCTTATTAGCCTGGTCGTTTCGCCAATGGTGTGTAGTGAGGCTTCCATGTAAATATATCCACCTAGAAAATAATAACGCATTTTCCTCATTGAGAGGCCTCGATCAATACCATTGCTTGGATGTAAATGAAGCGAAAGACAGTTCGAAAATGTCATATTACTTTTGGGGTATTTCCATTACAAACTTTTTCCTAGAAGTACTTTGTGGAAATTAGTATGACAGATCTTAAGGATCAACAGTCATTACAGAAAAGTTGTTTCTTAGGCTTAAAAGTTGCGATTTTTAATAGTTTTCGGACAAAAACCAAACAAAACGGGAATTATTAAAGCGAGAGTTTATTCATTTCATGAGGTCGGGTTAGGAGGACATGATCGAGTTACACTTTAATATTTCTGGATGTCCTTTTGCGCACACTGTAAACCCTGTTACTCAGTCAACTCGAAAGGTAAGCATTCATCCTTTGCCTACTTTCTACTAAGGTCTCTGCTTTCGTCCTGGTCAATCTACACGCGTGATTTAAACGTCTAAAGTCTAATTTTGTACCCCTTCAGATCCTATCTTAAGGGAACTTCATATTCTTAAATTCCATGACATCCATTCAATAGAAGATAAAAACCCTCTTCTACCTATAGTATGTTTACAAACGGATTCCTTCTTGATAATCAAACTCTATTACTACAACAAAAGAAATGCTTATGCTTTTAACTGACCCTTCTGTAGAACCAACCCCAGACAATTTTCTGCATGCTATCAAGGACCTAAGATTTCAGATTCAGATGTTTTTGAGTACTTTTATTTCTTTAGATAAAGAAATTTGTAACTCGGTTTCTCTGGTTTTCATCCTAATATTTACACTAGTTTTTGACCTAATTTTCTTTGTAATATTATACGCTCTAATTTTCGGCGTAATTTTCATCCTAATACTATACACTCTAGTTATAGGCCTAATTTTCATGACAGTATTTTACATTCTGATTTCGGCGTAATTTTCATCCTAATACTATACACTCTAGTTTCCGGTGTAATTTCCATTGTAATACTCTGTATTCTGTTTTTTCGCCCGGTTTTCTTCCTAATACAGTCGATTCCCGATAACTCAAACCCTCGCGAACTCGAATCTCGCGCTAACTTGAACCAATTTTCCTTTCCTATATAATTTTACACTCGATAGCTCGAACCTTTTTTAATTTCCCTTGAAGTATCGAGTTATCGGGAGTCGACGTTTTCGTGTTAATACTATAGTACGCTCTGGTTTCTTTACCTAATTCTATAGAAAATTAGCCCAAAATCCATAGTCTATACTATATTAGGGATGAAAATTAGGCCGAAAATCAAAGTGTATAGTATTGGGATGAAAATTGAGCCAAAATCATAATTTGTAGTATCAGCATGAAAATTAGCCAAAAAACCATAGTCTATAGTATAGGGATGAAAATCAGGACAAAAATGAAGCCCAACTGTATAGTATTAGGATGAAATAAGGCCAAAAACGAAAGCTTAGTGTTGGCATGAAAATTAGGCAGAAGATCAAAGTGTCTAGTATTAAAAATTAGACCAAAAGCCAAAGTCTATACTATTAGGATAAAATTTAGGCTAAAAATCAGAGTAAAATATTCGGATGACATTAGGCCAAAATCGTAGTCTATAGTATTAGGGTGAAAACTAGACCAGAAATAACAGTGCATGGTATTACGATGAAAATTAGGCCAAAAACGATAGTCTACAGTATTAGAATATAAATTAAGTCGAAAATCAAAGTGTATATATCATTAGCATGAAAATTAGACCGAAATCACAGTCTATGGTGTTATAATGAAAATTAGGCCAAAATCATAGTCTTTATTAGCACTAGGATGAAAAATAGGCCAAAATCCATATTCTATAATGTTAGGATAAAAATTATGCCAAAATCCATAATCTATACTATTAGGGTCAAAATTAGCTCAAAATAAAGATCAAATGAAAATTAGGCGAAAATCCATAATCTATTCTTTTAGGAGGAAAATTAGATCATAATCTATAGTCTAGAGTATTAAGATGAACATTAGGTGAAAATCCATGGTCTATAATAGGATTAAAATTATGCCAAAATTCATAGTTTATAGTATTAGGATGAAAATTAGGCAAAAATCCATAGTCTATAATATTATAATTAAGTCAAAATCGATAGTTTATAGAAATAGGATGAAAATTAGGTCAAAATCAATACTCTATAGTTTTAGGATAGAAATCAGGTCAAAATCAATACTCTATAGTATTAGGATGAAAATTAGGCGAAAATCCTTAGTCTATAATAATAGGATAAAAATTAGCCCAAAGTCTGCAGTCTATAGTGTTAGGATGAAAATTAGGTCAAAATCCATAGTTTAAAGAAAATCTTTACTCTATGATAATAGCATTAAAATTAGGTCTATATTCATAGTTTTTAGGATGGAAATTAGCTCAAAATCCACCGTCTGTAGCACTAGCATGAAAATTAGGTCAAAATCCATAGTCGATAGTATAGGGAATAAAATCAGGTCAATTTTCATAGTTTATAGTATTAGCATGAAAATTAGTTCAAATCCATAGTTTATAGTATTAGGACGAAAATTATGTCAAAGTACAAAGTCCATAGTATTAGGATGAAAGTTTGGTCAAAATAAATAGTATATAGTACTAGGGTGAAAAATGTCGACTTGAAAATTTGGTCATTTTTGACCCAAAACCCAGGACTTACCCCTTGGATTAATTTTTGGACCAAATACGAATATTCTTTTGAAAGCTTCCAATCGAATCAGTTTGTGTTCCAGAAAGGTCCTCTGAGACACATTTTTAGCCTCCCAAGGGACAAGGGACAAAGATGAAGTCAGGGTGAGGGTTAAACAGAAACTCCTTTGTCAGGGCGTTATTTGCACTTGAAAATGATTCCCAAGGTAGATTAACGACACGCCCAGATCCCTAGAGACATAAACGAGTGAAAAATGGCGACTTTAAAATTTGGTCATTTTTGACCCCCAACCCTGGACTTACCCCTTGGAAAAATATCGATGTTTGGACGAAAACGAAATATTCTTTTGCAAGCTTTCAATCGAATCAATGTGTCCGAAAGCGTCCCCTGAGACACTTTTAAGGACTCCCATGAGACCAGGGACAAAGAAATAGCCCGCAAAAGATGAAGCCACGGTAAGGACTAAACAGATAATTCTTTTGTCATGGCCTTAATTGCACTTAATAATGATTCAAAAGGGAGTTTTATAACACGCCGAGATCCCTAGGGACATAAACGAGTGAAAAATGCCGACTTGAAAACTTGGTCATTTTTACCCAAAACCCTGGACTAACCCCTTGGAAAAAAGTCCATTTTTGGACGAAAAAATAATATTCTTTTAAATTAACGCTTCCAATCGAATCAGTGTTGTCTGAAAACGTCCCCTGAGACACTTTTCAGGTCTCCCAAGGGAGCAGGGTCAACGAAATAGCTTCCAATCGAATCAGTGTGTCCGAAAACGTCCCCAGAGACACTTTTCAGGCCTCCCAGGGAAACAAGGACAAAGAAATAGCCCATAAAAGATAAAGTCAGAATGAGGGTTAAAAAGAACATTCTTTGCCAGGGCGTTATTTGCACTTAGAAATGATTCCCAAGGGAGTTTTACGACACGCCGAGATCTCTAGGGACATAAACGAGTGAAAAATGCCGTCTCGAAAATTTGGTCAGTTTTAGCCATAAAACCTGGACTTACCCATTGGAAAAAATTCAATTTTTTGGACGAAAAACAAATATTCTTTTAAAAACTTCCAATCGAATCAGTGTGTCCGAAAAAGTCCGTTGACACTTTTCAGGCCTTTCAAGGGACCAGGGACAAAGAAATATTCTACAAAAGATGAAGTCAGAGTCAGAATTGAAGAGAAAATTCTTTGTCAGGGCGTTAATTGCACTTAAAAACGATTTCCAAGGGAGTTTTACGACACGTCGAGATCCCAAGGAAAATAAACGAGTGAAAAAAAAACGACTTTAAAATTTGGTCATTTTTGACCCAAAACCCTGGACTTACCCCTTGGAAAAAAGTCGATTTTTGGACGAAAAACAAATATTTCTTTAAAAGCTTCCAATCGAATCAGTGTGTCCGAAAACATCCACTGAGACACTTTTCAGGCCTTTCAAGGGACCAGGGACAAAGAAATAGCATACAAAAGATGAAGTCAGAGTCACTGTCGAAGAGAAAATTCTTTGTCATGACGTTAATTGCACTTAAAAATGATTGCCAAGAGAGTTTTACGACACGCCGAGATCCCTAAGGACATAAACGAGTGAAAAATGCCGTCTTTAACATTTGGACATTTTTGGCCCAAAACCCTGGGAAAAAAGTCAATTTTTGGACGAAAACAAATATTCTTTTAAAAGCTTTCAATCGAATCAGTGTGAACGAAAGCGTCCCCTGAGACACTTTTCAGACCTTTCAAGGGACCAGGGACAAAAAAATAGCCTACAAAAGATGAAGTCAGACTGAGGGGTAAATAGAAAATTCTTTGTCAGAGCGTTATTTGCACTTAAAAATGATTCCCAGGAGAGTTTTACGACACGCCGAGATCCTTAGGGACATAAACGAGTGAACAATACCGTCTTGAAAATTTGGTCATTTTTGGCCTAAAATCCTGGACTTACCCCTTGGAAAAAAGTCCATTTTTGGACGAAAAACAAATAATCTTGTAGAAGCTTCCAATCGAATCAGTGTGTTCGTAAACGTCCCCTGAGACACTTTCCAGGCTCTCCAAGGCACCATGAACAATGAAATATCCCAAAAGAGATGAAGTCGGGGTGAGGGTTAAAAACCCAAAACCTGAAGTTACCCTTTGGAGAAAAGTCGAAGAAATATTCTTTTAAAAACTTCAGGTCGAATCAGTGGGTCCGAAAACGTCCCCTGGAATCCTTTTTAGGCCTCCTAATGGACCAGAGACAAAGAAATAGCCCATAAAAGATGAAGTCAGGGTGAGGATTAGACAGAAATTTCTTTTTCAGGTCGTTATATATAGTTAGAAATGATTCCCAAGAGAGTATTACGACACGCTGAGATCCCTAGAGACATTAATAAGTTAAAAATCTCTACTTCAAAATTTGATCAATTTTGACCAAAAACCTTGGAAAAAAGTCGATTTTTTGGATCCCCAACAAATATTCTTCTAAAGGCTTCCAATCGAATCGAGTGTCCGAAAACTTCCCCTGGGACACTTTTTAGGCCTCCCAAGGGACCGGAACAAAGAAATTGCCCACAGAAGATGGCGTACAGTATTAGCATTAAAATTAGGTTAAAATCAATGGTCTATAGTATTAGGATCAAAATTAGCTCAAAATTTATAGTCTATAGCATTACGATGAAAATTAGGCCAAAATCCATAGTCTATAGTATTAGGACCAAAATTAGCTCAAAATTCATAGTCTATAGTATTAGGACGAAAATTAGGCGAAAATTCATAGTTTATACTATTGGGATGAATTTTAATTCATAATCCATAGTGTATACTATAAGGATGAAAACTAGGCCAAATCCACAGACTATGGTGTTATAATGAAAATTAGGCCCAAATCATAGTCTATAGTATCAGAATGAAAATCAGGTCAAAATTCATAGTCTATAGTATTAGGATGGCAATTAGGTCAAAATCAATAGTCCTTAGTATTAGAATGAAAATTAGTTCAAAATCCATAGTCTATAGTATTAGGACGAAAATTAGGCAAAAATCTATAGTCTATAGTATTCGCATGAAAATCAGGTCAAAATCAATAGTCTATAGCATTAGCACGACAATTAGGTCAAAATCCATAGTCTATAGTATTAGGATTTAAATTAGGTCAAATTCCATAGTCTATAATATTAGGACGAAAATTAGGCAAAAATCTATAGTCTTTAGGTAGTATTAGCATGAAAATTAGGTCAAAATCCATAGCCTACAGTATAAGGATGAGAGTTATGTCAAAATCCATAGTCTATAGTACTAGGATTTAAACTAGGTCAAAATCTAAAGTCTATAGTATTAGGATCAAAATTAGCTCAATATCCATAGTCTGTGGTATTAGGATAGAAATTAGCTCAAAATCCATAGTCTATAGCATTAAGATGAAAACTAGGCCAAAATTAAAAATTGGACCGAAAGCACAGACTATGGATGGTATTATAATGAAAATTAGGCCAAAATAGTAGTCTATAGTATTAGGATGAAAAATAGTCCAAATCCATAGTCTATAGTATTAGGATAAAAGTAGGTCAAATCCATAGTCTATAGTATTGGGATGAAAATTAGGCCAAAATCCATAGTCTACAGTATTAGGATGAAAATTAGGCCAAAATCCATAGTCTATAGTATTAGGATAAAAATTAGGCCAAAATCCATAGACTAGAGTATTAGGATGAAAATTAGGCCAAAATCCATAGTGTATAATATTAACACGAAAATTAGGCCAAAATCCATAGTCTATAGTATTAGGACCAAAATTAGCTCAAAATTCATAGTCTATAGTATTAGGACGAAAATTAGGCGAAAATTCATAGTTTATACTATTGGGATGAATTTTAATTCATAATCCATAGTGTATACTATAAGGATGAAAACTAGGCCAAATCCACAGACTATGGTGTTATAATGAAAATTAGGCCCAAATCATAGTCTATAGTATCAGAATGAAAATCAGGTCAAAATTCATAGTCTATAGTATTAGGATGGCAATTAGGTCAAAATCAATAGTCCTTAGTATTAGAATGAAAATTAGTTCAAAATCCATAGTCTATAGTATTAGGACGAAAATTAGGCAAAAATCTATAGTCTATAGTATTCGCATGAAAATCAGGTCAAAATCAATAGTCTATAGCATTAGCACGACAATTAGGTCAAAATCCATAGTCTATAGTATTAGGATTTAAATTAGGTCAAATTCCATAGTCTATAATATTAGGACGAAAATTAGGCAAAAATCTATAGTCTTTAGGTAGTATTAGCATGAAAATTAGGTCAAAATCCATAGCCTACAGTATAAGGATGAGAGTTTTGTCAAAATCCATAGTCTATAGTACTAGGATTTAAACTAGGTCAAAATCTAAAGTCTATAGTATTAGGATCAAAATTAGCTCAATATCCATAGTCTGTGGTATTAGGATAGAAATTAGCTCAAAATCCATAGTCTATAGCATTAAGATGAAAACTAGGCCAAAATTAAAAATTGGACCGAAAGCACAGACTATGGATGGTATTATAATGAAAATTAGGCCAAAATAATAGTCTATAGTATTAGGATGAAAAATAGTCCAAATCCATAGTCTATAGTATTAGGATAAAAGTAGGTCAAATCCATAGTCTATAGTATTGGGATGAAAATTAGGCCAAAATCCATAGTCTACAGTATTAGGATGAAAATTAGGCCAAAATCCATAGTCTATAGTATTAGGATAAAAATTAGGCCAAAATCCATAGACTAGAGTATTAGGATGAAAATTAGGCCAAAATCCATAGTGTATAATATTAACACGAAAATTAGGCCAAAATCCATAGTCTATAGTATTAGTATGAAAGTTAGGCCAAAATCCATAGTCTATAGTATTAGTATGAAAATTAGGCCAAAATCCATAGTGTATAATATTACCACGAAAATTAGGCCAAAATCTATAGTCTATAGTATTAGGATGAAAATTAGGCCAAAATCCATAGTCTATAGTATAAGGATGAAAATTAGGTCAAAATCCATAGTCTATAGTATTAGCACGAAAATTAGGCCAAAATCCATAGTCTTTAGTATTAGTATGAAAATAAGGCCAAAATCCATAGTCTATAGTATAAGGATGAAAATTAGGCCAAAATCCATAGTCTATAGTATTAGCACGAAAATTAGGCCAAAATCCATAGTCTCAGTATAGTATTAGGATGAAAATCAGGCCAAAATCCATAGTGTATAGTATTAGGAAGAAAATTGGGTCAAAAACCAAAGTCTATAGTATTACGATTCAAATAAGGCAAAAAACGAGATTCTGTAGTATTTGGATGAAAATTATAGATAAAATGCCACGGTCTATAGGATTGGGACAACAATTAGCCCAAATGTCAAAGTGTTTAGTACTGGGATGAAAATAAGGCCCAAATCGAAAGTATTACTATTGAAATTCAGCAGATAAACGAGATTATTTAGTATCTGGATGAAAATTAGACCAAAAACCATAGTCTATATTATTCTGATAAAAAAATTAGGCCAAAAACCATAGTCTATAGTATTCGGATGAAAATTAGCCTGAATATCAAAGTTTATAGTATTTGGACGAAAATTAGGCCAAACTCATAGAGACTATTGGGGTGAAAATTAGGCCAAAATCATAGGGACTATAGCGATGAAAATTAGGCCATAATCACAGTCTATGGTATTGGGATGAAAATTAGGCACAAAATCATAGTCTATACTATAGCTACTATAGCAATGAATATTATAGGCAGCAAATGAAGGTGTACAGAATAAGGATAAAAATTGGACCAAAAACCATAGTCTATAGTAATAGGATGACAATTAGGCCGAAAGTTAAGGTGTATAGTGTATTGATTGATAGTATAAGGATCAAATTTAGGATAAAAACCATAGTCTATAGTTATATAATGATGAAACATTAGGCGGCAAATTAAAGTGTATAGTATTAGAATGACAGTAAGGCCGAAAACCCAACGGTATAGTATTAGGATAAAAATTAGGCCAAAAATCAAAGTGTTTACACTCTGGTTTTTAGGCTAATTTTCATCCTAATACTATTACATACACTGTTTTTTGGCCTAATTTTATGCTAATACTTTACACTGTGATTTGAGGCCTAATTTTCATCCTAACACTTTACACTCTAGTTTTTGGCGTAATGTTCATTGTAATATAATACTATGCACTCCGTTTTTACCCGTATATTTTTCCGAATACTACAAACCGGCTTTTTGGCCTTATTTTAATTCTATAACTATATACACTCTGGTTTTTGACCTAATTCTCATCCTAATACTATACAGTCTAGTTCTTGGCCTAATTTTCATCCTTAATACTATACACTCTAGTTTTCGGCCTAATTTTTATCCTAATTCTATACACGCTGGTTGGTTACCTAATTTTTACCTTATTTTTATTTTGGGTCCAGGTGCGGGCCTACTGTAGTTTTCGTCTTAAATCAAGGGATACCATTAATGGTAGCGGGTCAAGTACTAAATTTCGTTTTGTAAGAAATAAAAATTCATTGAAAAAATACATTACCATCTCCGTCCGCATCGGCAGAGGGACCAGTTTCCCTGGTCACTGTTGCTCCACTGTGTAGCAGCCAATCAAAATCGTCGGTGTTGTCGTTTATCCAGGAACAAAAATGACCCGCGAAGGAACAGCTATCTGTGTGAGAAGAAGTTAAAACCACAAGTTTACAAACGAAAATGGACGCGCATTTTAGTGAAGTATATGCAATTATCGATAAATAATGTCTCCATAATCCGTGTTCCTTAGTAATATCTTCTACCTGCTGAATGCCTAAACTAAATGCCTTGCCAATTTCATTTCATGATGATGGCGATGGGCGTACGACAGTGGAGTTTCTACGTGCATGAGGGACGTGGGTGCTTTTTAAGGTTGATGTGCGCGGTGAAGATGAAGACGACGACGGCGATAGCAGTGATGTTGGTAATTAAGTCGATGAAGGTGATGGTGATAATAATCACGAACACATACATTATGATGATGATAATTATAATTATCTTTATACTGATGTTTTTACCGTGTATAAATAAAGTTTACAATACAGTTTACAATACAATACGATGATGACAACGAAGATCATTATTTTGATGATGATGATGATGGTGTTGGTAATAACTACGACGATGACAGTGCTTTTGAGAAATAAAACTTCATGATGGTATTTGGGGTTGGTGGTTGGTGGTTGGTGCGGTTTTATTATTCGTGCTGATGATTATGGTTATGATGGTGATGGTCACAACGATGATGGTGGTGGCGAAAATGGATGAAGGGGTGGTGGTGGTTATGTTGGCAATAGCGGTTGCGGTTTTGGTAATGGTAGTGGCAGTAAAGTTGGTGACAATGATAGTGATCGTGGTAGTGGCGGTGACGATACACGTGCTTTAATCGTGATGCGTATCAGTGACGAGAACTTACTGGTTAAAATCGCAATAGAGTACAAACAGGGATGGCAATAAACGTTGTACTGGTGGTGGCGATGGTTCTTGTGATAATTATGATGGTGATAAGGCAGACTTTTCAAACACCAATATTTTCAAGTACTGCAAACTGTGTGAGCCGCGTAGCACCCATGTAATGCGATAGAAATGGAATGAAATTATTTTTTATTGAAGTAAAAAGCGTTCTCTGATCAAAAAGATTAAAACATAGCTTTCGGCTATCAGGCTATAGCCTTTAACGAATGAAAAATGTGGCGCGCAAACGGAAATATATACGAAAAGGGTGTAAAAATATGAGAATAAAGAAGTGTGAAAAAAGCTAGAAGATAAAAATGATCAATGAGGACTTATTACAAAAAAATGGAGTATTTTTATTGAATGCCGTGAGGAATTAGTAGGACAGTACTCCACACGGCACTCAATAAAAATAATTTTATTCCATTTCTACCAATATTTTCATCTTACTTTCGATGAGCGGATGGGGTGGTGAAGTGGCCTTTATTGTAGTCAAGCGTGCCGTTACAGGAGATCTAGTGGTGGGCTTGAAAGGAGGACAAGCGCCTTTGGTGAACTCAATGTTGTCAATGGCGATATCACTCCTCCAAACGCCTATTACAGCTTCTATCTGTAACTAAGAATGAAACAAACATACTTCATTAAAAAAACACTCATTTGGCTCTTCTTGGGAATGTCAACACATACATTCAGCACAATGCGGAATTAACTTTACCAGCTGTACGCGAATCACTTTGATGTAGCTATAACTTTTTTGCTTTATCGAAGAGAGCCAAATTTTGAATTACAAAGGTATTCTGCCGGATTCTGACACCTCTCACTTGGAATTCGTTGGCTTTCAGTTGTAAGTCTGGCCCGCCTAGATTAGCTCTCGCTACCTGCGGGGCATTCTCTCTTTTTTGCTAATTTTGAATAACTTGATTACTGGTGCTGAATCCGGCTAGCAATTCATGTTCACAAGGCATTGCAACTTTTTTGCAGAGCCAACTTGTTATTGAAACAATTAGTGAATTTTCGATCTTTCCAAGATATGTCGGGACTGACCTCGGAATGATGGAAGCGACTCTGTTAGCAGGTTACATTTAGAATTACAGTTCACCATTTTGACCTTCTTGGCTAAGGGTTGACATAAGAAAGACGAATAAACATACGAAGTAAATACAATGAAAGTAATTGGTTTGTTAGGTGAATTAGAAAATAAATGCCAGATGACTTCAAGTTTGTCCAGAATATGAGTATTCTAGACCAATAAACCGGGAAAATTTGAAACGGTTGGGGTCAAAGGACAAAGATTTGTGGGCCTACCTGATAAGAGGCTGAATTGCAGGGAAGCGTTATGCGTGCTTCGTGCCATTTGTCCCCTTGATCACCATGACGATGCCACAGTTGGCCCCTCATGACCCCATCACCAAAGCGATAAACAGCTAGAGAACCTATGTCCTTGCCGTGCATATGGTACATGAAGTGCATGCACTGTGAACCTTTTAATATACCACTGACTAAGGTGGCTTTATCACCAAAGCGACGTGGCTCTGACGATTCCACGTAGAGATACTGACCTGAGAGAGAGAAATAAGGGCTTACTGTTTGGGGACAATACTCAGGGGCGACCTGCGTCTTACATGGTTGGTTGAGAGGATAAAAGAAAGAACAACAGAACAATCCTCCCAACCCTAAAAAACAATGCAGCTGCAGGTTATCAGGGTCCAGTGTAAAATAGTGCTTTTGAAAGGTGCAGGTCTGCTGAATTCTGAGAATGCTCTTAGAATAACCGAATAAATGGATTATCAACATCTGCTCGATAGCCTTTGTCGAGCTCTAGCAGCACCAACTAGTCCAGCATAGTATTTGAAAGCGAAGGAGAGATGGTGGAGAAGTATATAGAAAGAGGTGGGGTTGGGGAGTGGTAAGGGGTTAGGCACTTACGGGCCTCGCCACTTTCCACGTCCCCCAACCTCCATCCACTTCGCTGGACTTTATTTTTGTCCCCGTGAACTCTCTCTCCTTTTCGTTCTTGTCATGCTTTTTTCTCCGCGCTCCTGGCGAGTGAATATATGTTACAAGTACCCAGCTTCCGTATGAACTTTTATTTCTCTTTGAGGTAGCATAGTTTGTAAGCTGTGAGGTATCAAGTAACTTTGGAGGATCATAAAAACGGGAAAATAATAAAAACTCAACGTTGTAGAAAATCTTACTCAGACGCTTCCATTTGCCTGGGAACAGGCCCTTCCGCCATATGAGCGCGCCCGGTCAGCCTATTCGCAGGCTGGTTTCCATCGGCGACACTGAAGCTCAGTGAACTGTTAAGTTACGAAAGAGCGTCTAAGGGAAACAGGTAAAGCTACCGTTCCCCAATAGGACTCAGCGTACCATAGAAAGTAGGGTAATCCTTTTTGTGCGCCCAATCCGTCAACTTTTAAGATAGTGTTTTCGTACATTCATTCAGGGGTGAAACCTGAGAAAAGATTATCTGCGCTGAGTTACTAGCCAAGCAAGGTTATGCACAGAGAATATTAACGTGCCAACTGTGCCTTGTGCATGCCCCTACCCCTAGCTACTCGTTACTGCAGGAGGCAGCGTGGTCGAGTGGTTAGGGCGCCGGACTTGAAATCCGGTGGTCCCGGGTTCAAGTCCCGCTCTGACCACTAACTGGAGTTGTTTCTCGGTAGCCCCAAGTTCAACTCCTCGGACGCGCTTGTAAATAGCCAGCTGGTCTGCCTCCTGCCAGTTGGGTTTTTTAACCGTGTTATTTTCAATTTGTATTATTTCTTTATGACGTTTAATGCTCGGCCCCACTAGCACTTGTGCTATAAACACTGCCGAGGGTAAATAAAGGTTATTTATTTATTTATTAATTTTAATTTTTTACTGCCGTTTTATTGTCATTGAAAAGTCGTATTCTGTGATCACAGACCTTCTCCCTTGTAGCCAGCTGCTGGTCCAGTTTGCTCGCTTGGAGTTGCTCCTTCTATCAGTTCCCAGTCGAAGTCATCGCTATGTTCGTTCCTCCATTCACATAATCCTTTATCGAAATTGCAGTTTCCTTTAACGAAGATCGAAATAGCTCATTTAGCATTTCACGTTCTCGTGGTTGTTGCACATCGCTCCCAGTTCAGAGCACCCTTCTCGCACAATCTGTGACGAGCCATCACATTGTCACAGCTATGATGGATCTGACAATTAACTCTGCATTTAACACATGAATTTCCTACTGCGTGTTAACCCTAGTACGGAACTGGGACACCGCACGAGGAATAAAACAAATCTTCAACCTCCGGCGGAGGGAATCGAACTCACGACCTTCCTACACATCGAATTAAGACAAAAAAGTTCTCTTTTTAACCGACTCTTTTTAGTTTTACAGGGATTGCAAAAAATGAAATACATGTTATTGTAAAGCTAACATATAAACTCACCAATTAAACCAGCGTCAAACGTTCTGTGTTTCAGTTGGCAACACGTCCCCTTGCTCAAGTAGATGTCGTCCACAGCAAGATCCGACTCATAAGTAGGACCTACAACTCCCTCAAATATTATCTGTAATTTGACAAAATAATTTAGTACCGCGACAACTTAAATAGAGCGATTTCCAAATAAATGTCCAAAGTAATTTCGCGTTTGCTGAAGTTTTGCTTTACTACGCCGCTCTGTGATTGGTTAGCAAAACTCGCGGCACTTTCTCGACAAGTGGGAAACAAACCCAAACCAATCGTGACTTGGTCGCACGCGTTTTCCCGCGTTTGTGTCGGTTATATGTATTTTCCTCGAGTGTTGATTGGTACTTTGCGCAATTTACGTACGTTTTTTGTGATTAACCTATGGCACTGCATGATATTATAAAGGAAAAATACCGGGAGATGTAAAGAATCGACCATAAGAGGACACAGATTGGAGGATTGTGATTGGCCAGAGTAATTAGTTTGGTTTTGGTTTTTCCAAACCGCTCTATTTAGGGTGTTATAAGTGTTATAATAAAGTGTTACACATCCAAGGATATATCCAATACTTTTTACTTTTAATACGTTTTAATCGAAGATCTGAAATTTAGGATGTAGAGCTTTAGAGTCAAATCGGGTGCACCAGTATCTCAACAGGTACAGGTGAATGGTTTGGTTCTGACATCACATGAAAACGCTCTTTCTTGTCAGAACCTCCCCAAGACTCTGCCTATTTTTCACTGTCCGTCTTCGTGCGATTTTATCAAAACTTTCTAGGACCATTATAGTTTTGATATACTAGGCTTTCTTTTCCCGAGAAAGGGAGACCACTGGTTGGGCCACCAATAAGAGTGAATCTGAATGGTGCGGATAAACTGGGAGTTCTCAACTCTACTTTCAAGTTACCAAAGTTCAAATAATCGCTTCATTAGGCCGTGAATTTAAACTCTTGGCCTTGTCTCCTAGGTAGGGGCATTCTGAGAACCCACGGCACTGTTCAAAAGAATTGGGGACGCACTCTCACATGTTGTGGTCTCACTTTTTCTCATTCATTTAAGGGAGCTACTATGAAAGTAATATCACTTTGGTTTCTCATAATCGTCCTTATTACATAGACAGGAGTCTTTCACTGGAAAATGCACCACTCGTAAAATTCATACAAAATTACATCCGGGATCTGAGTGGCGTATTTTCCATATCCTTACTAGTGAAAATGTTAATGACGTCATTCCCCGCTTTGTCACGGTTATTTGTGTAAACAGTCGATAAAAAATGGATAAGCGATAGATTTGTCTATATATTAAAAAGAAAATTACACGATGGCTTAAAGATACGAATTTTATTTTCTCCTGTTAAAAGTAATATTTTACCACTCGAAAATAAAATTCGTATTTTCGCGCCGCCGTGTAATACACGTATCCTCTATCTACTGCTCATTCGTACCTGATAACAAGCTCCTCCCATATCAACTAAGGCTTCCTGCCACTCGTTGCCCTGGTTTCCTGACATAGACCATATCAGGTCATCATTCTTCACGCCCTCTCTTTTGTACACATTTAACGTGCCCATGCGCCTTCCATTCATGCTATAATAGAACTGTAAGCACATTGTTCCACACATGCGCATTCCCATCAGAAGCGCCCTGTCTCCGCGCCTTTGGGGCTCAGAGGCCTCAATGTAGATGTACCCTCCTGAGTGACACAAATTTTGGTCAAAGTATTTAATGATGCCATCAGGGACAGAGTGAGTTGTATTCTGTGTAACTTCCGCAATAGCATTTGGATCAAGGTAAAATGTATTTTGCAGAATAGACGATGAGAAGTCCAAAGACTACTGCAAAGCTGACACAACGTAATATATTTTAAAACAATATTTCGGCTGGCCAAACCAGCCTTCTTCAGGTTTAGATGTTACTAAATTATATAAATGAAATTACAATATTATATTATGGAGGATGTTGCAATACATGGGAGCGGCGGAAATGACGTTTACAAGGTGGTACCAAAGGATGAGGAAATATTCATTCATGCTATAATAGAACTGTAAGCACATTGTTCCACACATGCGCATTCCCATCAGAAGCGCCCTGTCTCCGCGCCTTTGGGGCTCAGAGGCCTCAATGTAGATGTACCCTCCTGAGTGACACAAATTTTGGTCAAAGTATTTAATGATGCCATCAGGGACAGAGTGAGTTGTATTCTGTGTAACTTCCGCAATAGCATTTGGATCAAGGTAAAATGTATTTTGCAGAATAGACGATGAGAAGTCCAAAGACTACTGCAAAGCTGACACAACGTAATATATTTTAAAACAATATTTCGGCTGGCCAAACCAGCCTTCTTCAGGTTTAGATGTTACTAAATTATATAAATGAAATTACAATATTATATTATGGAGGATGTTGCAATACATGGGAGCGGCGGAAATGACGTTTACAAGGTGGTACCAAAGGATGAGGAAATAAGTAAAATAAAATAAAAAAATTACAATTCATCACGTCTTAGGTGAAACTAAGCGACGTCTCAAAGACAGATTCAACGAACATAGACGCCCAGTTGACAAAACTAACATTACATCCAAACCAACCACTGTTTCTGAACATTTTCTTTCTCAACCTAACCACTGCCACACTGACATGCAACTAATACCACTTGAAGATATCCACTCCTCACGTGATTCAATCAGAAAAGCCAGAGAGTCTTTTCTTATAGATTTAGCGGGGACCTTGGAACCCCACGGTTTGAATAGACGTGATGAATTGTAATTTTTTTATTTTTTTACAATTCATCACGTCTATTCAAACCGTGGGGTTCCAAGGTC
>NW_028145493.1:752500-999879 GCF_977016875.1 Pavona decussata | reverse complement strand
GGGGGGTTAAAAAACTACCCCATCTGTCGGGGGTGTGTGGATTGTTTCTGGAATAACCCAATGTTTGTAAATTATAAGTCATGTAATTTTAATAATAACCATTTTATTGCCTGTTATTTCTATGTGCAGTCTGTAAGAACTCATTGGTGCGACTTGCTCATGTGGCAGCCTTTGCTAGTTCAACGTATTCAACTGTGCTGGGGAGGTACGTCCAGTTAACAATCTCTGGCTTTTAATGTACACTGAGCTGGTTTTGCTTTTTGTTTGTTGTTGTTGTTGTTTTTATTATAAATACTGTGTTTATTCAATTATAACCGCCCTGGGCACTTATTTTTGGGCCCATGAGGGTGGGCGCTTATTGTTTTCCCTCATTTTTAGAGAATAACAAAACAAGGAATAACTGCAATTCAAGTTTATTTTGCTTCAACAAGACAAAACAAAGTGCAAAAGCTAATTAACATAAACAAACCATGAAAATATTATTTAATAATTAAAAGTTCATTGACTACCGTATCTAAAACCAATTTTGAAACACAACTTACTCCTCTTACGTCACGCTGGGCAAGTACAGAAAGAATTGTTTGGGGGGCAGGGGGTGGGGTGTGCACTTATTTAGTTTTTGGGCTTTCAGGGTGGGCGCTTATTCGAAGGTAGGCAGTTAATCAAATAAATATAAATCAAATATATATATATATATATATATATATATATATATATATATATATATATATATATATATATATATATATATATATATATATATATATATAATGTAGTGGCAGTTTAATGTGATCAGGTCTGAGCAATATGATGTGGATCCACATTTAACACACAAAATCTGCAGTGCGTGCATGCCATGCCACATGTACAATGCAGGGACCTGTTTCTCGAAAGTCCCAGTAACTTATCGGGCCCGATAAGTATTTAATATTTTTAAATGTTTTTCGCCAATTACACAGTGATAATACAGACATGGTGCTTGGCCAATGCTTTCATAGAATTATAATGACATGGTGACATGGTGCTTGGCCAATGCTTTCTTATAATTATTATAAGATTTTAAAATTTAGTGTTCAAAGCTAACAAAAATTGACTTCTGTTAAGAAACATTTACCATCAAAGAAACTTATTGGGCTCGGTAAGTTACCGGGACTTTCGAGAAACGGGCCCCAGGTCAGAAATCAAAGTAAGTGAACCAAACAATGCATATAACACACTCCTGTTAAAAATGCACACCCGAGTCTGTGTGTTTGACATAAACTTCTCAAACTCGTTAATAACTCAAAAGCCAGACAAAGGAAATCATGCAGCGTGACATGTTTGGATATCTGATGAAAAACTCCTTGTTTTTGCATCCTTGATTTCCCTTGAAAATCAGTTTGTTTGAGAAGTTATATCAAACACTTGTCACAGTGTTTCATCACAATATCAAAAGCCTCGAAGTTCATCAAAAATACTCCGCTACACCTCATATTTTCAACTCTCTTCTCAGTGTTTGATATGTGATGAAACACTGTGTCTTGTGTTTGATGTAACAGATCAAACATGAGGAAGAGTGTTTCCTCCGATTTCCAAACACCGAGAAGTAGGTTGGAAAAACGAGGCGCAGCCGAGTTTTTTTAACCAACTTCGAGGTGTTTGGAAATAGGACGTAACACTCTTTCGAGTGTTTGATATAGCTTCTCAAACTATAGATAATTCTTGGAGAAATTCGAAGCAAAAGTTCACAAAATTTTATTAAGATCACATTTCCAAACCCCCTTCACAGTAGTGATTTGCTTTGTTTTCTCTTCATGAATTATTTATGAGTTTGAGAAATATAACATCAAAAAATGCACGCACATCAAAGCTAATAATTTTACTATGTATGAGTCTGGTCACTGTTTGATCTAGTGTTCATCATTTTATTGTTATTTTATTTCAATGTTTTTATTTTTGTTTTGCTTTTTGCACAAGCAGCACTATTAACTGATTTGATGGAATCGGGCCACTGACCATATCGTAAATTTACGTTTTCCTGAAAGGCCTAAAACTGTGCATATATTTGCTTTTATTTGTTCTGAAGTGATTTCACCTCGTTTTGTAACAAATGGATGTGACATAAAGCGTCCCCTTTAAAAAATCTTTAAATTGCCAGGAAAAAAATCACCAAAGAAGTGTACAAATATCAGGCCTGTCAATTTCTAAGCTTACTGAATATTTTCCAAGCTGTAAAGGCCCGGCTTCAAAGACAGCAACTTCTAATTTCAATAGCCTTGGGGAACATCATCTAGAACCAAAATGTCATCAAACTTGTTGTGAAAATTTGTGACACAATGGACATCACAATAGTTGCTCAAAATGCTCTAGCCTTTAAAGGATAATATTTTTCCATCAGATTTTAGAACTGAAACATTTCTTTGACTTTGCTGTGCCCTACACCATAGGAACTAGCCATCAGTGCGCAATTTCATACTTTAGTGAATCTGGTCAATTCCCTGTTTACACTTCTGATATTTTTTTTTTTATTATGATTGACTTTGATAAAACCAGAGCACATTCAAATTGATTCATTCTGATTGTGTTATAGGTTCTGGAAACCCTTCAACCCACTTTTAGGTGAAACCTTTGAGTTTATTAATCATGATGTTGGGTATGCACTTATAGCAGAGCAGGTAAGTAAAAGTAACCTCTTACTGTCCTGACAGTAATTAGTTCTTACCTCTGCAAGATACATCTATGCAGTGAATAGCAACGTGAAAAATTTTAAGATTATCCTACATAACAGATTAGTTTTAAACAGTGGGTAGCAGTTGGTATATCCAACAAGACGTTTGAAATAAACATTTGAAAGACAAAATAGCTGAGAGCTGATGCTAAAGGTACTGATGATGATGATGATGATGATGATTATTATTATTATTATTATTAATATTATTATTTATTAGTAATAATTATAAATTTAATAGAAGCCTTGTACAAAAATTGAGTGCTTACAGGTCCACTTTATTTCAATCCAGATATTCTGGAGGTGGCAATTTGTCAGTCTTTTCTGTTAACAGTTAAGTGGTTAAAAAACAACACTGCATTTAATATTGCAGCTCCTATGGCAATAAACTCAGCTAGAGATCTCAAATTATAGACAAACAGTGACAATGTGATGTTCGGATGGCATTAAAATAAAGGGGGGAATGTGGCTCCTTGATTGGCATGACAGATGACTCCCATCAGTCTAGCATGGCCATATTAGCCTTACTCACCAGCGCTTGTCTATTAACTGTACTAGATATAGTTTACACTACAACTGCTGCCCACTGTTTAAAACTAATCTGTTATGAATCACTCATCCGCGATATAATGCGTGAGGAATTTAATTTGGGAAAATTATGTGGTGGCATTTTGCACCTTCGCATCTTTCAAAACCCTCAGAATTCCTCTTTTTAAGCCATCAAAATAGTCCTTTGGGTATTCCCAAAGGATGATTTCTCTGATTTAAACTCCCTGAATTGGGCAATTTCTGTCGAAGTTTCAGAGGCATAAAATGACAAGCAAAATAATTGACCCCACTTTAAAACTAGATACAATACAGTCTTATAGCTCGGATCAGATTTGAAGGTGTTGTGTTGGCTTAGTACAAGTTCATTTGCTGATAGATTGCCGTGTTTTGTACTGTAGGTGTCCCATCATCCACCGATCTCTGCCCTTCATGCTGAATCAGACCACTGGATTTTCTGGCAGGAGTACAAACTTGATACCAAATTTAGAGGACAGGTATTTGAAGTAGTGTTCTTGTAGTAAGATGATAAGTGAGTGACTATTGACTACAGTTTGCAGTGGAGGGAGTGAAGCATTTCTTTTTTTCTTATTTTCTAGTTTTTCAAGGTGATTCCAACTGGCATGTGCCATGTGAAGTTCAAGTCTGATGGGCATCATTTTTCTTGGAGGAAACCAGTCACCACTATTCATAACATTCTTGTAGGGAGCCTGTATGTGGATCAGGTTTGTGTACTGGTGATAATTTGTATAGCGGTATTGAAAGAAGGATCAGTGCGATCTGTGTACATTTTTTTGCATGGGACATAATTAAGTATATTAATTTCTTAAATTGAAATCTTTATTTGAAAAAAAAAAAAAACGTATACAGTAGATGATCCGTGGACAGATTCAAACTGTATTATTACGTGCATAACAAATCCATCCAGTGTTGCTACAAAACTTGCACAGATCTAAATTGTCTGCTGCATGTAATGATTTAAATAAATATATAACTGAGATTGTATTGGCACAATTAAAACTTAATAACCACTCAGAACCAAACCTTCACCAGTACAAAATTTGTATCAATGAAAAGTTGAACGAAAAAATATGCAAACTGTACTAGCTTTTACAGAGCCAAACTCAGTGTTCACTTCGTGCATATGGTAATTGCACAAATCCAAACTGAATTGGTTTCCACAATTCACAGTTTATCAGCGCATATTTGTATAAACTCAGACTTTACAGGTACACTAAAACTTGCATGAAGCAAACTGTCTTTTTTGTTAAACTTAATGGAAAGTTTGGTCTCTACATGTATTACCATTGAGAATTTGGAACTTTCACAAAACAGTGAATGAAAAATGAAGTTTGGCCGGTGCAGTGTCAAAAAAAAGTTGTACAGAATATTGGGTGCTTAGCAAGTGCACACATAATATGAATATAAACATTACAGTTATCCTAAAAAAATTATCTTGATTTATTACATCATTAGATGCAGTTAGAAAAGGCCTTTTTTGTACTCAAATTCAGTGTCCAATTATAAGTTGCCTGAGCTAGTCATGTGAGTTTCTTTTGTTCCCTGGATTTGTAGGAAGGAGATGTAGTGGTAACAAATCACATCACAAGAGAACAGTGCACAATACATTTTCAACCAGTCAGAAAAGTCCAAGAGAATTTTAAACGGCTAACAGGTAAATTGCCAGAGATCTATTTTATCTACACCGTGGTAGCAGTGACCCAATACTGGTATGAGTATTGCTCATTTTCACTTTTACATTTCTTTTGAGCCACCATTTTGGATTTTTTTATCTGAGGTAGTCCCTTTAGGAACAGACTGTAGGAAAGGACAACAGGGCTTACTGGTTTTTCCTGTGTTGCTTTTTTCCTGGTCTGTTAAACCATTAACCAGTAGATTACTGATAACTAAATGCTCCTCTGTAGACTTGTCTGTTGAAGAGATGCTTTGATCACTGCTGTCAATAGGCCATTTCTGAGTTGTTTTGAACCTCATTTTGAAAGCGAGGCTTAGTGCAAAGCATTTCGTATGAAAAGTAGTTTTGTTTGCATATGAACGAAAACTAATTTTCACAATAAAAGCTGTGCACAAATCCTTGCTTTCATAATGAGGTTCAAAGCAACTCGGAAGTGGCTTTAGTTATTAACTCTATCGGCATACAGTACATGGTGTGGTTTTGTGTCACAGGTGAAGTGCGGGATGTTGATGGACATGTGAGTTATCGTATTGTTGGCGCATGGGACACTGGCCTTGAATTGTTGTCAGTAGACGGTAAGGTGATATTAATTTATTTATTTATTTAGTTAGTTACTTTTAATTTACCAAATAAGTCTCCATGCTTAATAGAGTATTACAGACTGCATGCATGCAATATATTATTGTGAGTTACATCATTGGATTACGCTATTCCAGAGTTTTGATTGGTTTAGCAGTCGTGAGATATGGGTCATTATACCATGCCCCACAAATATGGTAAATCTCATTAAATCAGGATAATTTTGCGATATTTCGCGCGGTTGTTTTTAATAAAACAATTATTCCATTTGCGCTTGTTGGATACGAGATGACGTTTGCCTCGTTGACTATCTATCTCATATCCAACGCGCGCTCGTAGAATAATTGCAGTCTATATGGAATGAAAATGAAATGGTCGGAAGTGGATTTACTGACCAGGAACAGTATCATTGTGTTAGTTCTGAAGCGAGCCATGCCTTTTCGGTCATTTCAGATGTTAACGTGGATCCAGTTGACCTTTGGACCGTAAATAAAAAACCAGAAGATTCATTAAGGTATGCGTTGCCTGTCCTGTGCTGTTTTTATTTGAAGACCTATGAAACTAGAAAGTTTTGTTTTTCTTTAAAGTGTGGCTGATAGCGCACTGCAGGAGGGAGGATCGCAAAAATTAAAACCGCAAAAATTCTAAAGATGATTGTGTCTCTCGGAGTCGTTCATACTGTCTTCCTGAGCTTGGTTTAATTTCTGTTATCATGTACGTACAGGTTAGTTCAGGTTAGTTAATACTGAGCCACAGGAACAACTAAGCTCCTGTGTGTCTCCACATGAACGTTTTGATAAGAGACTGTAATTTTGGATGTTTCAGGCTGCCCGCCTCCAAACATTCGTCTTTTTTTAGGCTACACCATTTGTGCATCATCCAAAGTAACTCCAAAATGTTTCTTGTTAATTGCAGATTTTATGCCTTTACAAAGTTCACAATTCAGCTCAATGATCCAGAATATGGTAGGTGTGTTGTTGAATTGAAAGAATGATGCCACTAGTGTCAGTATTATTAATGCATGGCATTTGTCTTTACAGATGTGTCCTGCCATACTGACTCTCGAGTTAGGACAGATATACGCCTCCTAGAGTGTGGAAAGGTACTGTTTGAACTGAAGCACTGACGTTTGTAAGTTATTAGTGCAGGCATTGATACCATGTTAATCTGCTTATAGATTGACGCTTCTGCCAGCGAAAAGCATCGCCTTGAAGAGAAGCAAAGATCCTCAAGGAAGCAGAGGGACTTGACTGGCGAGGCCTGGTCACCAAGGTATGACTGACCGCGGCAAGCTGCGGATGTTTAGCTACTCTCCAGGCTACTCTCCCTCGCAGCCGTTTTTAGTGTCACGCAAAGCACCTCCCCACAAGGGGGAGGAGCGTTGCGTGACGACACTACTAACGTCTGCGAGGGAGACTATTTAAAAGGTTAAGCGTGATTCCAAAGGGTTAAATATGTAATTGTTCACAGTACCCACTGGCCTGTCGTTGTTCATCAAATGGGAACCCGCGCTTGTCCACTCTGAATGTTTCTACTTTTTTCCGTTCATAATGTGAGCCGGTTTGTTAGTTTTTCCATCGTCCTCGTTCTAAGAAATAGAAATTCGCGCGGCGCCTTTTCGAGAAAACAAGGTAGGCCCTTCTTTGTGGCACTCGCTACAAATGATGTCCTTTTTTTCTTGTAGGTGGTTTGTACCCAAGGAAGAGCCGGATTCCGGAACTTTCTGTTATATGTACAAAGGAGGCTACTGGAAAGCAAGGTTAAAGGGCCAATACCCTGACTCACCATATATCTACTGATCCCTGTAAACTGTGGCAAAGAACGAACCAAAAGATAAAAGCATGCCGAGTCCAAATTTCTTCCTTCATTTTATATTGAAAATCTTCAGTTGTTCTAAATTCTTGTATGAAGAGGAATTCTTGTGTAAAGTTACACTTGAGTTGTAATGTTTCGGAGATGTACTTTTAAAAATTTATTTCATTAAGAGATAGGTCATTAGACCATTATTTATTATTTTGAGATACAAAACCTACGAGGTATAAAACAAATGCTTATCTATATGCACTCCGGAATTTGTCACAAACTCGCATGGGAAATCTCGTGCCTGTGACCATAAAACGTATTATTCGGTTAAGTGTGTAGTATATGGCCGACAAATTACAATTTTTAACACTTTAACTTAATTTAACAATGGAGATTTGGGTCTTTAATTTAAGACCTTAAGCCACAGCAAGCTCAATCGAACAAATCCCAAGGAACTCAAAAGGCAAACATTTTGAAAATTATAAGATTTTCAGGCAACAAGTTCTCGACTTAAAATGGTCAGAAACAAATTTTGTACGAAGTCTTGGTTGCGTACCACCAAGAAAGGAATATACTTTTTCCATTTTTTGGATGAGGAAGAAGCAGAATAAAATATGGCCAACAACAATGCAAGTTGCCAAAAGCAGCTCCTGAGAAAAGGTGGTTCCATTTTGCCTGCAGTAGTGGCTTTACGAATTTTGTGGTAAAAGGCAAAACAATGGCTGCTTTAAATCTTTGATGACATTTCTTCTATTTTCGCTTGTGTAATTTTTGCGAGGAATACTAATCGATGTAATTGTGTCTTATTTGTCTTGACAACCGGCTGATGTTTAAAGCTGGCATTCAAGCGAGAAAGCTTTACCATCACTTGGTGAGCAACGGTGATCTGTGTCAGTTTCGACTGACCAAATACCTTTAATATTTTGTCCTAATAAGCGTTTTTACGCTTACTAACTTGTCGCAGGCGACGATTAAAACTCCCAGAAGTTAGAGTTGTCAGGGTTGAAAGCTTCTATTACGGCAAGATATGGCTCCAAAGACTCGAAATAGTTCCACGGGAGTTGTTTGTTTATGTAAGTTGAAGTTAATGACAGAAAACCTGTCAGACCGGTCTTGCAGAGTACAAATACCGTGAGATATTTGGTCGTTATTTGTACTCTACTTATTGGTGTTCAAAAATACTTTTCACAAAGAGAGTGATAATTTAGTTTGCTAATAGCCTAAGAAAAGTAAAACTGCCAATTCTTTTTGTTTTTGTTTTTTATTTATTTTTTTTTCTAAATAATTAGTAAAGGTGGATGACAAAATTCCAAGTTTTCCAGTCAGTTACCGATGCTGGCCTTTGTGATTATTCAGTTACTGTACTTCAGTGTGGTTTGCCTGTTTGTCGTAAACAGTAGTTTGTCCATTGCCGTGCAGGTGTGTATTAAATCCTTTAAGCTGCGGTTAATAACTTTCTTGAATTGTATACGTTGTTATTTGCCTGTGTATAATAAACATGTATCACGACTCCTGTTGGTTATCAACTTTATGGCGTTTTACTGCAGACCAATCACCCACTTGTTACAACACTTACGACATGGTCGAATATGCCGTCATGTCTTACCCTGAATCGCCCCACTTATATGTCGCATTCTTGAATGAATCGTTGTTTTGGTCAAAATCTGCTTCAATATTTGACAAGATACCTTTTCGCCAAATTAACAATAGTCGATGGCAGTTTCCTAAGGTCTATACTCTTATAGACCATAAAACAGTCATGAAATGTTCATAACTAAAATCTGCGGCGAGTGGTTTCACTGCCATGTTTTGGACATTTTATGGCTACGAGCCAATCAGCGCGCGGGAATTTGGACAGTTATCGTAAAATTGCTCTTAGATCAGCGAGGAAAATATTAAGTGAACAAAATATAATCAGTTTTTTAGCTATTTCTCTAAAATACACTGGAAAAATTTGCAAGAAATTGACCAATTTTTCAAATTGGAATCCATTTCAATCTTGGCCATCCCTGGCAGCCGAAGATTGAATTAACACAGTCTAGTTTCTGTCTATTATTGGGGTTATTGTTAACAAAACTGAACCAAATATGTTTTTTGGCCATTCAAAGTAACTTCACAAATAGGCGACACTGCCCCTTTGAAGGCGTTAGCGTCCTCGTTCTTTCCCATCTGAAACTCCCATCAGTCCTTGCCATACACACGAGAGATCACTGGGGACGACTAAGATATCTCTTAAAATACAAACACTGGATTGTAGCATCGAACAGGTGTTATTTTTTGCCTTTTTTCAGGCGAAGGTAAGCACGAGGCGAGAGCGGAGCAAGAATCACGCGTGCGTGCCTCCGCTCGCCTGAAAAACGCAAAAAAATAACGCCTGTTCTGCAGGCTAACGGGATTGACGAGCATAATGTGATCACCGGTTTGATTTAAAAAAACATAGTATGCCATTGGAGGTGAATTTAATTGGCCGTTATAGTCAATGTGAAATTAAACGCATAACAATTACAGATCAGTTAAATACATCAGATTCTTGCTACATTTGGAGGTATCTCGTATTATAAGATTGAGAGCAGAACACACTGCAGAACACACTGCCGGTAAACTCAGAGACTCCGTGAATTGTCATTGAGCAGTACGTTTTACCAGAAACTAGTTGGACTGTATGATTTGATTCTGTGATGCGCGTTGCTCGTGTAATGTAAAATATCGCACACAACTCTCGCCATTCAACATTGCCTACGCCTACAACGTAGGATGGATGCCGTAGGATTTCAAGGTGGCTAACAACGGTTTCTAGCACTTTGCGGCACTTCAACTTTGACGGATAAATACCTACACTATCAGTTGATACTATAAATGGTATCAAACAAAAGCCTAATTATTGGTGAGCAAATTATAGCCATTTTGTCGACTTTTTAGGTTACTGTAGCAACAGTATAACCTGTTGAGAACAGCCTTAATTTAGCTCAGTTTACATAGACCCACGCGAAGGTTTGAGACAAGGACGATACCACAAAAATGTTCAGGTTTTGTTTTTAGCTGTTCTTAGAATGATCTTGTTAATGGCCAGCGTATGACTTTTCCCTCTTCATTCTGGTGAGAAAAAGAGAACGGCAGCCGTTAGTAGTTACTCCAGTCTGAATCTACTCATTACATTTTATATCGATCAACAGCTGATTTCACTACTAAATTTTCTCCAATTATATTTGGCTTAAATTATACCGTGGCCACCCAAATAACTTTTTTTACAAGTTAGCCAATCAGGATATCTTCCTCCTTGTTCATAAAATACAAAACGATATTTTTCAATAATTCGTTTGTGCGTCACTTGCCTGTTGGACTTTGCAAGGATGCGTGACTGTTAATCAAATTCGCGTATTCTGATTGGCTAACTAGTAAAAAAAGTTTGTTGGGTGGCCACGGTAAGGCGCGTTGCACTGTAAATTGATGGTCCTGGGGAACTCATTTAAGTTGCATCAAAATATCCGTTCGCAGCACAGGTAACCGATTCCATTGTAGGCTAAGGTTTTGTGAGGTAGTTTTTATGACTTATCTTTCCAATAAAAAGTTATTTCAATTCGTGTGGTAGATTGATTTTAAGAAGTGATAAGAAACGATGGTATACAGAGGGTGTTAGGGTGGGGAGAATACATGAGATTTGACCTTCTCTAATCAAAACGCTTCAACCTCAATCGCCTGCGGTTTCAGAAAAATGATGATAAAAAAAGACACAAGCTCAATGAGCTTAGGTGACTTACACTTGGCAGACATAACAGCAGACGAACAAAAGAAGAAGTACAGCAATCACGAGAACAACTAAGCCCACAGCTGCCAAAATAATTATCGTATCTCTGTCTTTTTCTGCAAAGAAAGATCGGCGTTAGTATAAACAGATAAACACACAGCGAGACACAGTTATTACTTTAAAAATACGGGAAACTGTTGTTATTCTCCATAATACTGGAGAAAACTCAACTTATCTCGAGAGAATAGTTACGTTACTTGAAAGATGATAACATAAATGCCGCACTTTATGCCAGTTGTTCTACCACGGAACAAAGCTTACCGCTCCGGCCAGGCCAAAGTGTTCCTCTCTACTTTATAATAATAAATACGCAGAATGCTTCAAGCGGAAAATTAAAGCCATTTTCTCTAACAGGCCATACATCATGTATTCATTTTAGGGCTCACACTCTATTCACGCTCTCCGTTTTTGGAAGAGGATTAGTACGACAGTCGGTACATGTATGGGGCTGTGTGGAAATCTTTTTCTTACCGCTCTACTCTACTTTGATATTTCGCTTGATATTAAAGAACATTACATTCTTCGTTCTGGGTGATTAATATCAAAAGTAAATTCCCTCTCTTGTTATGGCATGCACTCGATTGTTAAATTTACACCAGAACATTCCTAGAACACATGACGACAGTATTTATACTCTAATCGCAGTATAATGTGGAACAACACTAAATTCCTGCTTTAACCGTAATCTTTCGCTGACTGGTTCTTTAATTATCAAACACTACCACCAACTTGTATTGTTTTGCAAGTTTGTCTTCAAATGTTCTTATTCCGAGGAACAAAGCTTACGCTGTTTAATGTGTACTGTGTGTAGGCTTGTATTTAACAGAGTAGCTCTGGTAACAAATTTAAAGCGTCATAATCGAAAGTCTCGGACTCTAATTACGACTGAAATAGAAAAAAGCAAATCTGAAACGAAAACATTCACTGCTCATAGTCGAGAGACAGAACATTGTTAAAGTTACCTTCATCAGTTTTAGCTGCTTGGCTAGATATACAGAGGAAAAGAAATCCAATGAAATGAAGAATCCCCATGGTTGACTGATGTAGTTTGTCGCGTTTAGTCTCAACAAATTGAATACTAATCAGGAGATCAACTTTTAAATCGGCATGTACGAGAGTCAACCGATTGTCTGCAAATTAATTCTTTCGCTCATAAACTTAATTATGCCAATATTTGAGCCCTCTGGAGACCGAATGCCTTTGTTTTTGGTTTCCAAAAACAACAATAAGCCAATGGCATCCTTCCCTCCGGCATTTAAACTTTCACCTTCGTCAATAGCTTTAACACCGACTGTCAGCAGATTTACATGAGAAAAATACACCCATGCAATTTCTTAATTATGCTTTTGATTGTAGAATAATGCCGGCCATCTTGGACTGTTTTACATTTTAAGTGTCTCATTACCTGGATGTAAACAGCCAAACTCTCAGTGTCAACTCAATAGTGCGCGGAAACGTGCATAAAAAATGGTCTCTCAACCTTTCAATAGTTTTAACACTTGCTGAGGAATATTTTGATGTCAGGTACAATTTTAATCCAAAGGACACGTCGCGTTCGTAACCCGGGGGGGGGGGGGGGGTGGGGGTACTCGCTTATATGAGCTATACGGGGATGTGCCGCTGGATAGGGTATGGTTGTTTGCCCCTCTGCCCTGAACAGGGTATATAATTTCAAGTGAGTCGGTCCTGGACCCGTTCTAGACAGGGTATGGTTGCAAGACTGTCGTCGAGTATAATCAGAGACGTTTGTGTGTATTTATTTTAGTGAACAATGCTTCACGTCAATTAAGTTTCCACCTTAGCCTTCACGGCTGTTAATGCCAAATTTTTTGGATTTTTCGCCATTACTTCTAGGGAATGTATTATTTTATCTGTTGTGATTGGTGTTCGCGTTTCAATGCGTGGAACATCACGTCCGGTAAGTGACAGTGGGCCTTTAAATTACTTGTGTAAAGAAAGAGATGTTGTCCTTTGTCCTAAATAGGGTCTTAAAAATAAGGGGCGTTGTCCTACACAGGGTAGGTATTTAAGGTTATTTACGTCCTAAACAGGGTCAGGGTCTCAAACTCCCAGCGGCACCCCTATACCCAAACAACCCTCCATGTTTCCTATTAGCCAAGTAAGATATGGACATCTGGCCAAAATGACAAAAATATGATATAATTTCCTCGACGAGACGTCACAGGAGCTGATTTCCTGTTAAGATGACGTCAAACCGTGCACTGAACCCAATTAGCCGTGAAGTCAACAAAGTTTGTGAAAGAAACTCTGTGGTTTCGGGTAAAATGAAACTTGGGTTGTGTCAATTATAGGACTGTCAAGTATTGGTCGGTACAGTCAACTCTCGCCTTGCGGACACCTCGCTTTTACGGACATCCCGATAATACGGACAGCAGTTTAATCTCCGGCAAAAAAAGAATTACAGACGTTTGACTGAAATAAATTCCCGCTATTAGGGACTCTCGCTATAATAAGGGCACTAGCTCGCGGTCCCGAGGTTGTCCGCAATAAAGGGAGTTAACAGTATGGTTTGGGAGCCAAGTGTAGACCGGCTTCTTTCGATGTCATTTGTCATTCTCCTAATACAGTGTAATTTTGTTGTGGCTATGCGGGAAAAGCTGATCTTAGCAATGGCTGTTGGGAATCCAAAAGAAAATTGAGTAAACCACGCATTTTTTTAGAGACTATTAAGCAACAATAGCAATGTATCCAAATTGAAGGAAAAATGTGTAATTTCTTTTTACATTCCAAAAGCTCATGGTAAGACCTGCCTTCTTCTGCATAATCATAGAAACTTATAGAACGAATCTTTGTTTTAGTATGCACCACCCTTTAAGAAACAGACGGCCCAGATGCACAGTTGCAAAAGAAGGCACCGGCCCGAACTCGTCGTAAGTGTTTTATACACTCTTTTTTATATCAGAACATCTAATTTGGGGCTGAAGCTGAACGTTCTTATTATTTTTGGCAATTTGATCCTGAAAACTTATAAACTGAATGTTCTTAGTTATCTGTTATAGTATTTTCATAAATCTATGCGGACGTGACCAAGTTAATTGGACAATACAGACTGAATTTTTACCTGTATTATTTTATTCCTGTGTATACTGTTCCTTTTTAAAACGTATAATCGTAATAAAAATTTTCTTGACTGACTCTCAGCCTGGATAATGTTCTTAGTATGTTCTTAAATTTTAGTTAATCTGAGCTTCAACGTTCTTATAAAAACAAAAGAGTGTATGTAACTAGTTCACTGTCACACAGTAATGCTTCAAGATCGCAACAGGAACCGTGGCCATATGTATCGCCTGCCGGCTCCCTTCAGGTTTGACTTAGACTTTTGTTTCCCTTTTGAACAACCGGACCAAGACACTGTTCCTTTCTATGGAGGGGTGGTGATGTAGTGTTCATCCTGGACTTTTGATCAGCGGTTCGAAGTTAGTTCTCCACTGCATCGTGTAGCCCCTTTGCGTTCCCTTCCCGCCCCACCCCCGTCGCACCCCGCACCCCCGATCCCGGTATACCTAGGGCCTTGAAACAGGCTGCGTGGCGTGGGATAAATACACAAAAGAAAAGAAAACACAACTGGAAAGACAGACTGAAAGAAAGAAAGGAAGCGTAGAGCAACCAATAAATTGTTTGTTCTTCATCACTTGTGCCAGGCGACCACTCTAGTAAGATTTTGTTTAATCAGTAAATATTGCATTTTTTGTGGTTATTGGCCCAGATTGTTATTTGAAGGAATATTTCGAAGCAAGGAAAATGCGATATCGCAAAGGACTGACTATTTCACAATAGACTGTATAAAATAACCTTGGCTCCTGCTCATACCTCACATGAAAAGAAAAACTTGCTGTCCCGAGCAGGGAGCCCGTGTGGGTTCGATTCCCGTTCGGGACATGTTTTTGTTTTTTTGTGTGAGGAGTGTGTCCAAAGCCATCTTATTCCGCCTTTCATTTAGTTCGGTAGTTGAAAATATAAATTGGTCGAAAAGCAGACATGAACTGTGATGTAATAAAAACAATTAGTTGCTTAAGCCAAGAAATCTACAGTGTAATTAGCACGTAGAACGCAAAGAAGTTCATTGGATCAAAGATAACACCTACTTGGCACCCGGAACTTCGCACTTGTGGCGAAATGTACTTTTTATGTAGCGCCTTCACTTTCTTTATACAAACATAACCTTCAGAAACGTATTTCCTGTTAAATTCAAGCAAAAATTATTTGATCCCACATAATATGACATGCTATTCAACATGGCAAACAATAACTTACTTTGTTTTCATACTGAGTTGATTTATCATTCGTAAAATAATCTAGTCCTTTGGGAAATTACACACTTATTTAAGCAACACAAACAAGATTTTATTAGATCGCTGTATTTACAAAGATGTCGTTCGGACAGAGCATCGAAACCTGGGACACTTCAAATCAAGCGTTTATTCTGACAACTGTGGTACTAGGTTAGTGAACAAACCGGCTTTAACTAGCAAAGGACACAATACCTGCAGCTCACTGTGTACACAGGTTAATTATAAGAGAAGCTTAAAGAATGTGCGATTTTTATTAGTGTTACCCAAAACTTGACTTGAACATCCCAGTAAATCTACAAACTTAGTTTCCTATTACAGAGTGCAAATAATGTGTGACTTGTTTAAACTTCGTATTCGAATTGTTCTCTCGCCATTTTCTTAAGTGCTCAGTGGTTTTTTCCACTGGCGAAGAACTTTGGCACTGACACAGTCCTTTGGTTTTAAAAGAGTTCTGTGATTTTCCTTAATTCAATTTAAAAGTAAAAGGAAAGAAATTTGGTTGGAAGAAAATATTTAATCATTCCTTACTACTACACACAAGACAAATTTTTAATTGGTAACAGCCCATTCGCGAACACTACAATGCTCAACTGACAAATAAGTTAGTTCTTGTGTCCTTCAAATGGTCGCCTAGCCTTAGAGGTATTAGGAATACGAACTAATAGGAACCAGTTCTGTATCTCTGAGAACTCAGTATTGAATATCCCAACTGAATTAAAAACCCATTCATAGGAAAGTCATGTTTCCCGGATCATGTTCCCTCGTGTTTTTACTTGTTTATGCCTCAAATTCAAATAATTACTTCATTTCCCAAAGGAAATTGTATTAATAAAAGATACTTGTAAAAAACTAACTGATTTAAATTCTAGATTCTTCAAAATTTTCATTTCACTTGCTCGTTGAGAAGATAGAGAATGTTTGTGAACAGGTATTAAGTCCCAAAACACAAAATAATTAATAACTGTTGTAAGGTTGTTGATACTTTTTGTATCAACTATTGACATGAATTTGTATTTTTGTTTTGCCTTCTAATAAATAGGAATTGTGGCAGTAATTGGTTGTATTGGTAATGGCTTTGTGACAACTGTTGTAGCCATCTTCCAGCGGAGAGGCCGTCGGTCCAGCGTTCAGCTGTTTCTTCAGCACTTGGCCATCTCTGATCTGATGGTATGTCTCTTGTGCATACCTCTCACCATTTTCAGCAACTTCAATTACCCCACGGAATACAGCTCAACTGATAATGCAATATGCAAACTGTCAAGATTTGTACAGGTAAATATTCAACTGTAAACACAATCAGTTCACTTTGCAGTTGTGCCTACATTTCAGTGAGTACCACTTTGAATCGAGCTCAAGTCAGATTCCTCTAGAACATTTTTTCTACGGGCAGGTGAAAATAATAACCACAGGTGCGGTTATGTACGAGTACGTTATGCACTTTGTCTTTCTTCTATTATATTCTATTTTACTTTCATGAGTGCTGGACTATACGTTTAAACTCTTTCTCTGTTTTTCACAGGAAGGTTCATGTATATGAAAACCTTATCCTTCTCTCACACCAATAATTCAGTTTTCATAATGTAACTTTTGTCAGTTAATTGAGGTGAAACGATGTGAATCAAAGTTAAACTCGAAGTGAAAGTCGAAGTGAAACCGGTTACAAACCTGTTGTGAAGCAAGGTTTCGAAAACTAAAAAACTAATAACGAAATTAAGACTACGACATGTAACAAAATAAAAGAACAAAAACTGAAATGTTATTTAACAGTTATTCACCAACGTGGAGATGGATACCACTATTAACCAACTCGGTGAATAATTGGCTCAGCATATATCAAACCAGTGGATAGTCAGACCTAGTTAGGTAATTTTTGAGATTTATTTCAGACTATTTTCGAAAATACTCGAAATCGCGGACAACGCCAGGAGGTGTTGCATGTTTAAAACAGTTTGATTAACACGTGAATTAAAATTACACTATAAGCCTTATTTATAAAAGACAAGAAAATTGTGTAAAGAAAACTAAAATGTTTCACAGTTCAGTGTAGGTGTTTGAACATGGCTGAATTATGGTCGGTGCCGTGTTCGTCCAGCCGTACTCTTAAATACCTATTGGTACTGTAATGCCGAAGGCAAGACCGATGGGTTTTAAAGAATGTAACTATTATTGCACGTAACAATATTTTCAATCAGTTATGTTTTCTGGAATCTTTGTTAATTAAGAAACTCAAGCGCTCACTCAACGTTGTTATCAAGGCTGCCAAAGAACTTGCATGGTAACATTTTTGTATATTGATAGCTTATTAATATTCTTCATTGTCTTCCTGGTGGCCCTCTTTATGATTATAGTGCATTGTTTGTCCTGTTAAGTTTAACATTGGTCTTGTAATAAGAACTGAAATATTACGTTTCTTTTCTGTTTCTTGACTATACTTGCATGTTGAGTTCTCAAGATGTGTTTTGGAGTAGTTTATCATCAATCTGTTGGCGGGAAAAGGTATTTGATGGCAACTTTTATATTTTCTTTTTCTTATTAGTACCTGGCTCCAGCTATTTCCATCGCGTTACTTACAACAATAAGCATCGATCGCTACTTATCGTTGGCGAGACCAATGGCCTCTATTGCCTACCGACCAAGAGTACTTACTCCTCCCTGGATGATTCCTCTGGCATGGGTCTACTCTGTCATACAGTTTCTTCCAACATTTTATTTCGCTGAAGTAAGAGCCATCACTTTGTATGAGAACAAAACAGTGTATTACTGTGCTACTGTGCCAAACAACACTCTGCCTGGAATAGTTTACTTGATGTTTCTGGCTGTCGCATCATTTGCCTTACCTTTGTTAACAATGAGCATTATGTACTATAAAGTTTCAAGAGTTGTGTGGAGGCGACAGCGAGACCTTTCAATATCATCCACCGCTAGTGGCAACACGGCTGCGTTAAAAGTGTTGGTCCGTTCGAGGAAAAGAGTGACACGTGTATTGTTGACTGTAGTGCTGGTGTTCCTTGTTTGCTGGGCGCCATTTGTGGTTTATTGTGGTTTTATCGAAAGGAATCTGAGAGGATTTCCTAATCCTATGGATGGCGTAAGGCTTAGTCTGTATGGTCTGGGACTAGCCAATTCAATGTGTAATCCTTTTATTTATTTTTTCAACGTTGGAGGTAGACGAACTGAGACGATACGAGATTTGTATCTCGAGATCACTGGGAGAAGGAAGCGAAGGCGTTCATCAAGGAGCAGCAATCGAGGCGACGCCAGGAAAATCTCTAATACTACGCAGCTTACGTCACTGAAATACCTGAAAAACGGAAATGGTGAAAACAAAAATTACACGGCTGATTTTGAGCTTTGGGAAAATATAGACGGAATATGGCTGCCATTTAGTTCGTGGCCTCCTCTTGAAGAACTTCGTGAGTCTAACTTGTAGTGACTCACAGAACTACACAATTGGCAGAACGTTAACAAGACGCTAGTGTTAAGCCAACTGCCAAGATCTTCGCTTGTGGCATGAAAAATAACATTCCCTCCATCGGGTGCAGGGGTTTAGCGGGGGCTGAAGTTAATTTCCCGAATGAAGCATGAAGCATGAAGCATGAAGTTTGAGTCCTCACTCCCCATCTTGTTCGCACCCTGAGAAAAAAATTCCCGAGTTCGACTGGCAACTCTATAGTGTAGCATCTACTGCACAGGAAGATCGCAAGGCGAGAATTCCTGTGACGTTTTGACTCGTTTAAGGGGATTATTTTATTTCTTTTTCGACTTCCAAGGCTTAATTACATTGCACTGAGAAAATGGACTATTTTTTGTTACGAATTCACTGTTTTCTGGAAAGTAAAGAATCTTAAATGAATCGTTTTCTCAGGTCTGTCTGATCTGTTTTCTCCAATTTGCAGTCTGTTGAGACTTATTTCCAGTCACCTTTTTCAGGCATCAAGATGGAAGGTGGATTAAACAGATAACACGCAACGAAAAATATGGCGACGGGGGGAAAAGGTTTTCTTGTGCAACCAACTTAAAATTGTCAGTTGTGGAGCTGGTGCAAGGGCAGTCTTAGGAGGTGATTATATGGTGGGCAAAAAATTAGCTTTGTGTTTTTCTGTAAATTAAGTTTGTTGTTCATTAAAGTTTTGTTGTCGATTCTTGTGGTTGTTGCTGTTACCGTTTTGCGCATGTGCATAAACATCCGGGTACCAATGTTGCCCAAATACGGTCATGGTGCACTGAATATTCGTCGTCCGTAGTTACAACAACAAGCTTTATTTGCATGACTATAACAAATACAGTATTGCAAAAGCTATTCATAGCTAATTATTGATTCGTTAACTTTAAGATAATTAAAAATAACATAAAATAAAATAAAATAAAATAAAGTAACTGAAGTCTTTGCTTATTTTAAACTTTTCTCCTGTTTCTCACGGCCGAACCAGACTAATTAATCCTTATAACCTTAAAACTCCTGTATGTAAAACAAGCACTTTTCAGGCCTCTTACTTTAATCGTATTGTTAAGCTCTGGAACTATATCTGTAAATTTTCACCCCCTACCAGTTCTTCAACTACTGCTTCCTTCCGCAACTTTGTTACTGAGCACATGTTTCACCTTTTGCAAAATCACTTTGACATATTCTATCCCTGTACCTGGTCAATTGTACGATCCTGCTCCTGCCATCCCTAGTTTTTTTAGCGTCTTTTGGTTGTTTGTGTTTTAATTATTATTTGTATCATGGGAGGTGCCTCGCATGGGTCCTCGCGTCCCGTTCGCACCTGCCCTTTTGACCTTATCACTTTTCACGTATTTTTCATTTCTTTCTGTTTGTTTAATTTATTGTATTTATCATGTGTGATGGTCAATAAAGCTGTTAAAAAAAAAAAAAACTTTTCATACAGTAGAAGTAATCATTCCGGAGAGAAGTTTATCTCTCAATTCGAAGCACGAGGAAACAAATGAAATTAATTGAGTGTTTATAAAATAGTCTGTTGAGTTCATTATATGCGATAGTAAAGTTTCTTTTACTAATAGTCGTGTAAATGGAAGGCTAGGTTCTATTTTAGAAAAGAACATATCTCTTAAAGAAGAGTAACTTGGGCAATCTAATAAAAAATGAATTTCGTCTTCAATGGTTTTACGGTTGCAAACATTACACACCCTTTCATTACGGGGTATGTTGTCGTATCTTCCTGTTTCAATCAAAAGCTTGTGGCTGCTTATTCTTAGTTTCACTAATGCTTTCCTAGAAGCGTTTTTCCTTGCGAGATCTAGGTAAGCAGAGGGGCCAAAAGTTTTTTTGATTGTGTAATAAAAGCTGAGTTTTTGTGGGTGTTGAAGGGTTTGGTGCCAATAAGAGATATATTTCTTTTTCATAAGATCTATATATTGTTTGGTGTTATTTTCATTCAATGTGTAATAATTAAAGTTGGGGAAATTATAGTATTCACTCATCTTCATGAGACTGGAGTAAAAGCTAGTTTGACCGCTATAATGAAGGTCAACAGATATTCTTAGGGATTGTTTTGCTATAGAATGTTCATCCTTTCCTTGGAGGTAGTGTACGTAATAAAGTATCTTTTTAGTTATGTCAACGATTAGAGGAAATCTGCCAAGTTCAGCTCTACATGCAACGTTGGATGACTTATTATGTACTTCTAAATAGCGTTTACAGAAATGTAAAGTGTGTCGTCTTAGACTAAAGAAAGCATGAAGAGCTTTTTGTCGAAGATGTTCAAGCGAA
Organism: Pavona decussata; assembly: GCF_977016875.1. Taxonomy (NCBI): domain Eukaryota; kingdom Metazoa; phylum Cnidaria; class Anthozoa; order Scleractinia; family Agariciidae; genus Pavona; species Pavona decussata. The sequence continues at coordinate 978,699 of NW_028145493.1, read as the reverse complement.
AGTGTGAAATTTCCGGAAGACGAAATGCGAGTTCCTAAGTAAGTGTAGTCTTGTACTATATTCATTAATTCATCGCCTATGTGAAAGGTATAATCGCATTTTTTGTGCTTTTTTGAAAAATCATTATCTTGGTTTTCTTAGGGTTTATATTTAGCATCCATGAGTTGCAAAATGATGATAAACTGTTAAGGCAATTTTGTAATCCTAATTTTGATCGTGACAATATAATTAAGTCATCTGCATAAAGCAATGAGCTGAGTTTGGTGCCATTTGGTAGTATAAACGGGTCATTCATCAGAGCTATCCTGCGATACATGTAATTTCGTGTGTCGGCGAGAAAAAGGCAAAATAAGGATCGTCTCCAGCTTTTCTGCATTAAACTGTGCTTTGCTATCGATGTATTAAATAATAAAACAATTATATCCTGTTCAATCTTTCGGAATATATATCTCATGATTTTAGCCAACTCAGCGTCCGTCTCGTCGGCTAAGTATCAGGCGATATTCCGTGCGATTTCACAGGATAATTTATTTTAACAAAATTTGTTGTCTGTTTGAAAATGTTGGCAAATTTAAAATGCACTCAATCTGCCGGTGGATTGGTGACAAACCTGATTTCCCTATCCAGACGAATGCTCGTCATGCCAACGACGCTGTCGATGATGAAAAAGTAACTCAGTTTTATTGTAACATTTATTATCTGTTTATCTGAATGCGTCATAGCAAGTTACATATAGGTAACTTTTAAAAACATTGGTCCAAGTTACCGAGCTGTCTAGGTTACAATTTTAATTATATATATTTATATATAAGTATGCGTCATCAGAGATGTTGCTAAGTTTATTGTAACAGTTCCGGGAAAATAATTCATACACAGCACATGTTTGTCCAAACGTTTCGACTAAGGTGTTGGTGGAATGTACCACGAAATTCTACAGTTTTACCACTGACTGTTCAAACATCATTGCTGACTTGTTATTTTGTAATAATGAACGGGTACACGTAGACCTCAACAGTGTACATAGCACTCGTTTTTCTGATGATCTCGTCTTCATCCGAAACATTTTGTTAGTAGTAAATTTGTTTTAAAGGAAGCACCGCAGGCCCCTTTACACATGCGATTTTGTGCATTTCTTTTGCACTTTCTAACGTAAATTTTGTCGCCCTTAAGTTGATTTTTAAAAAACTGTACACACTGAATCGCACGTGTAAACTTGCGGCAATTTCAGCGCGACTGATGGCTAGACTACAAACAGTGCGATAAGCGACTGAGTAACAGCTCAAAGAGCCCTTTTCCCATTAGGTTAATGTTATTCTGGGCCCAGTTGTTCAATGCCCGATTAAGCTAATCCTGGGTTCACATGAGCTTTGATTCGAGTATATTTACTAATCCATAAAGATCAGTTAAGTCTTGCCTTAGACTTTTCTTTACCATTAGCTTAAAATAAGTCTTTAAAATAATTCTTAATGAGCGAGATGAAAACCTCGGTAAACTTTTAATCGTGGATTAGCGTTAATCGGCTTTCGAACAACCCGGCCCTGTTTCTTATGTATTGAGCCAAGAAATTTCAGCAATATGGCGCTGAAATTACAGCTACCTGGTAGTATGAGTCGGGGCTTGCGGAAGAGAAATACAAGGAAATGCAACAAAAGTTACAAAAAAATCGCATGTATAACCTTTAGATTATACTTCACTGTATTCATTGAAAAAGACAGTGACTGGTCTCATTATACATTTCAAACACTGGAGAGGAACAACCACTATGTATCAACGCCAATAAATTACAAGAACGAACATAGATGCCGAATAGGAAGGGTGGACATTGAGAGTAAGTTGTCATCAAACACTCGGCGTATCGCAATGTTTTCTTGACCTTCAATGTAAAAATGACAATTACATTTGGATTCTCCCCCAAACATTCACCAGATGGAACATTTCTTCACTGGATTCATTTTGGATCCAACGGGACAGTTGTAAGTTTCCGCGAATTCCTTGGAATTTGACATCTCTCCAACGACTCTGCAAAGGTGAAATATGAATTCATAAATATGCTTTTATCGCTATTTAGAATTAAAGTTCTGCATTCAGTTTCATTTTGAATATAAATGAGCTAATAAAAAGCCTGCACTTTCTGACTACAGGAACTGCATAGAAGACTCTCATCTGAATAGTAACGATTCATATGATGACGCCGAATTACCTCCAGTGCTCTAACGTGTGGGTTCCCTGTTCAATTTTCTCCAGTGCGACCGGCTCAGGAGTAGATCCACAATCCACCTGGGAAATAACAAACTGACATTTTAACTTTTTAACACCGCTAACACTGACTCCCGTATACACAGGCTCCTATGGAGTTGTTTGTAGCTTAATTCAGCTGGAATTCAAAGACTACAGACTAAGTATTGAGGACTGTAACCAAGCTGTGTTTACAAGCAACACATCTAACGTGATCTCCAAGCTGTTGTAAGAGTGACAATACTGTGGCAGCGAGATCTGTAATATGAAGCATTTGTGTCCGATTGCAGATATCAGGGCGCAAACTAACGAATCCGTTGAGGTTTAACTAGGTCGTTACCCTCATACACCTTCAGGAACACAGATACAGATACTTGCAAAAGACTACATGAAAAACACGTGTATGTATTCTGGCCGGGTTTATTGTTCCTACGGTAAAAGCTTACCTGAGCAGCGCTTATGAAGAATAGCTGCTCATTGGTATAATTCAGTGCTGGTAGTCGAGGCTCCTTGCCATTTATCCTTACCCACTCTTTATACGCCTGAATAAAATTGAACAGTAATTAAAGTGGCAGACAAGAATACTAACGCTATCTCAGTTATTTTACGGCTTCCACAAATACTCAGTCCCTAATTTTTTTTCCAGCAACCCAATGTTTAAGCGGTCCTTTCGTCAGCCGGATCAACCGAGTTTCACTGTGCATTGAAAGTGTAAACTCGTAAAATAGAAAGAAGTGCGATTTCGAATGATGGTGCAAAATTGAATGCAGTGACAATTTAAATTATGACAATTTCTTGGTTGTCATGTACTCTTGGGTCTCCCTCCTGTTACTACTCCCTGTCACACCCTCCCCCCCCCCCTCTTTTGCACAGGTTTGCATCTGTTTTTGTTTTTTTGTATATTTTTTTCAGATTCTGTGACGATTCAATAAAAGTGGTTGAAACAATCAAAACGTCGACGCCCAAGTATTTTGGCCTAGTTAACAAAAATGCACGCTTGCTCAGGTTACAGCGAAAACTGACGACTTCTGGTGCGGTGCTTGATTTCCTGTCGAATTTCATGCAAAGAGTGGCATTGATTAAATAAAGTGTAAGTAAATACATGCCATGACTGGTAAATTTCCTGCAATAACTGATAGACCACTTTGCTCATTTAACCTACCATAAAAGCTTGCTTGATAGCACCATTGTCTGCAATATTCTCGCCAAGGGTTTGAATACCATCAAGCTACAAGGAGCAAAGAATTCCATCATGTTACTACGGTACGGTAATGGGTTGTAGACATCATACTGGAGGATAGAGGTCAGCGCATAACGGTTTGCTTTAGTCCGAAAACGACTCACTTTTTTAATTAGACTTTATAAGCAGTCTTCCTTCTTGTCGCTATTATTTTTCTCAATTATCGAACACAGGAATTGAACAATAGGTCATTTCCGAGTTGCTGTGAACCTCATTATGGGTTTGGTGCATGGTTTTAATGATGAGAAGTAGTTTTCATTCATATGCAAACAAAACTAATTTTAATATGAAAAGCGTTGCACTTCGCCTCGCTTTCATAATGAGGTCCACAGCAGCTCGGATATGGCCTATTGAATGACTTTTATTTACTAACCAATCTCATAAAGCTGCATGGCCTTAGAATGTTTTCCATAAATTCGTTAAGCTATACTTTTCTATCTAAACCTCACCTTTTGACCATAAGCTTCATAACTTGAGTATTGCTTTGCGAAACATTTCGACTTATTTTCAAACGCTTCGTTTGATGAATTTGACCACCAATTAAAGAGATCACCATCCTTATTGTACTTTCGACCTAAAAAGACGAAGTGCAACATCTCAGAGGCCTTGAAACCTTATTTTGTATCCAAAATCAATCACTGCCTAAGTACTTTTCTCTTATTTTTAAAACAATGACGCTAAGGATTTTATGAGGTTAACTTGTTGCAAAGGATTGCAGCGGGAAACAGATCTATAATTAAAAAAACGTCGGGGAATTTTAACTATTAGCTGTTAAAACAGCTAACAGCTGATCATATCACGAAAACTGACCAGAGTGAAAAATCCTTGCCAGCAAGGTTTGTAACTCACCGTTGCTATCAAATCCATGTGTGATTTCATGGGCAACTACAATCCCTATCCCACCGTAGCTAATTGCCCTACGAACAAATGATCAGAACGATACAAGTTAGCTCCTCAAGACCGTGTGCCACGCATTTCTACATATTTTCCGTATATTTTGGGTTGTTTTTAAGTTTTTTTTGTTTTTTTCTTTTCAGTTGCAGTTGACTCATTTATACATTTACTTTGCATTTAATTGTCTCACGGCAATTTTCCAACTTGCCGAATTACTTGTGATATCGGCATTGAATACCGCCAAAAACGTTCAGCTGAACGTTGTTGCATGTCAATGGCTACAGATTGTAGACCTTTTTATGTGCATCGGCACCGTTAAGACACATTTCATGTCACATTAGAGAACAGTGGCAATAATAACAGCCCGATAAGCAGCACAGCCTACTTATGAAACTTACCGTGGAAATTTTCTGCTGTAAAATGGAACTTGGAGTATTCCGGCGGGAAAAACTTGAAACATAAAAGGTAAATCCAAATTATTAGGGAGTGTGATCTCCAGGTTATATACAGTGTAAATATCTGACAAATGCTAACACTCCAGTGGTGGTGACAGGTGAAACCAAGCAAACCAAACTGACTGTTACAACATTGTTGCAACACCCAAGGATTCGCCAAAGAAACCTATCTCATTCTCTTTTATCTTATTGATACTTTTGTTCTCGAGAAGTTCGTTAATTAGTAAATTATGCAAGCCACTTGGAAAAAAAGATTCGGATCTTATCCATAAAGAATACGAAGCCATGAGCGATCTTGTGAATGATCTAGCCTCTATAGCTTAGCACCGAGTATCCAAGTTGTTGCCGGTGGACGTCGAGTCGAATTAGACACTTTATGAGCATACTCTCACATCATAAGCGCTTTTCATTTCTACAGTTTACGTAATGTTACCAAATACTTACTGATTTTGTTAGTTACTCTATCGTAGAAGGCATTAACTGTATGTGGGTGAATCATCCACCTTAACGTGATCAGAAAGAGGTAGTGAACATTATATTAATACCTCGCATCTCTCTTCGTGGTTTTGAACTCTATAAAGAAGAAAAATATGACTGGAAGCCGAAGCCACCCTTCACTGCATATCTCTTTTCTCTATTTTTGTTTTACTTCATAATTAGCAACGCTATATTGACTATATTGAATATAACTGTGTGATGCGATCTTAATGGGGAGGCAAAATCTTCTTTGGATCAGGAAAGACAGTAGAATACACTTTGCACCGGGAACTGTAAAGGGACGCAACCAATGAAATTTTGAAATTGAAATTTATGGGCTGCATATTTTTTAACGCTAAATAAAAAATTTTCTTATCGAATCGAAATACTACATTTATTACATTTAAGCATAAAAAAATTGACATTTCCCAAGGCTGGATTTCTGTGCGCTAAACTCGATGAGTGTCGAATGTGATTGATTTCTAAGGGAAACAGCAACAGCACCATGGATTAGGTAACCCTTAGCACAGTACCATGCATGGGGTAACCCTTAGCAACAGCACCATGGGTGGGGTCAGCCTTAGAAACAGCACCATGGTTGGGGTAACCAATAGCAACAGCACCATGGATGAGGTGACCCTTAGCAACAGCACCATGGATGAGGTAACCCTTAGCTACAGCATCATGGATTGGGCAGCCCTTAGCAACAGCACCATGAATTGATTGAGGGGTTCAGAAGCAAAGTGGACTATCCTAAATTTTAAAAATAAAATTGAAAATTGCTTATTTTGCTCAGAATGTAATAAAAATTCACACACCAGCAAAATATAAAGTATTTCTTTAAATGTTTTTCCGGTTCTCAAACATACTTTAATTGCCGGTATATTTGTTTGTTTACCAGGGAAGTTCGCAGTTTTTGTGGGCTGGCACACTTTGCTTCTGAGCCCCTCATTTCTTCTTACGCCAGGAACCACTCCCTAAGACTTGTAAGAGTTAACTCACAAGAAAAACGAACCGTGCCAGAGTAAGAACAAGAAAGGCGACATTCAGGTAGCTTTAGCTCTGGTTCAAACTGCTATCGCTACTATGGCTACCACTCGCTTTGTTATGAACAGAAGAAGCCAAGAATGTATTCTTCATAGGAAAACGATGGTACGACTGTGACCGCTTGTTTGTAAGGTCTGTCCTCAAAGACGCTGGAACCAGCAACGACAAGGATAATTAATTAATTAATTAATTAATTACATTTATACCTTCCTTTGTCAACTGGTTTGCGTAGATCTTGTAACATTGCTTTGACAGAGAATGCTCGGAGGTTTATCACATTATTAAAATACGATCCATTTGTCACCGTGAGCTAAAGGATAAAAACAAAAAAGACGCGCTGTGTAAGAGACTAAAGACGATACCAACAAATCTTAAAAATATGTCTTAAGATTGTATATCTAACAAACCGAGTAAATAGTGAGTTAATACAAAATCCGCAACTTACTGAGAAAAGTGTGAGCAGGGACTCATGAGTAGCTAAGCAATCTCAGTGTTAAGTCACTTACATCGCTAAATCGTGATGTCAACTTCCTTGGATTTTTTAAGTATTCAGGGTATCCAATATTTTGCCTGATTGAAGCAGCCTGAAAACAGACAACATGATAAACTTGCATGAATCAATACGTCTACTTGGATGGTCCAGGACAAACTTCAGCTGAACGATGCTAAGACCGAGTTTCTTATTATAGGTACACGTACACAGTTAAACAAGGTTACGATAAATGACTTGCAAGTAGGTGAGGTAAAGGTTTCTGCTGTCCACTCTGATAGAAATCTTGGTGCTTGGTTTGATGCAAACATGAATATGACCACACATATTAACAGCATATGTCAGTCTATTTATTACAATCTACACAACATCCGGCGCATTAGAAAGTACTTATCATATGACATAGGAAGTCCATTGTACAGGCTATTATATTGTCACGAATAGACTATTGTAACGGTCTATTATATGGTACGCCCGCTGTTCATCTTGGTAAGCTGCAACGCCTACAGAACGCGGCAGCTCGGCTGGTATGTACTGTATCCAGGTATGATCATATCACACCATCATTGATCAACCTGCACTGGCTTCCGGTTACCCACCGAATAGAATTCAAGATAGCAATGTTAGTTCACAAATGTATCTATGGCGTCGCACCACAGTATCTTTTAGACTTGATAAAAATCAATGACAGCTCGCGGTACCAGTTGAGATCACACCGGGGCATACTTCTAATGGATAATACCTATAGAACAAAAAAGACACTAGGGGATAGGGCGTTTGAAAATGTCGCGCCCAAAGTATGGAACCGACTCCCTTTGGAAATCAGACAATGCCAATCATTGAATACTTTTAAAGTTTTACTAAAGACACATCTTTTTAAATTAGCTTTTTATTAGTTCTCTTATTAACTCATATTTTAATTTTATTGTTTTTTCCGGAGATTGTAAATTATTATTGTTGTTATTATTTAGATTAGCCATTCATTACTTTATATTAAGATTTTGTAATGCGCATTCGATCATATCTCTATAGCATGTTAGACTGCGCAATATAAGAAATAAACATTATTATTATTATTATTCTACTGATTAGTTCTGGAATGTGATCTTGTGGTGTACCTTTTCTTTTGCATACTTCTTTGTTTTGCTGTCCATCCACTCCAGATGGTCAATGTTGCTAATGAATGTATCTCGCAGATCGTTAATCATTGACAATACCTGAAATAGTCAACAACATTACTAAAGATCTTGTAAATAAAAATGGCTCTACTTAAGTGAAAAAATTGATGAGAATAAAGAGAAAATCATTTATTAGAAACCACTTTTAAAAACTTTATTTTTTCTTGTTTATAATTCTAGGCAACGTAAAAAAGATATGGCAAGATAGTCGAGGAAGCAGATAACTACAATGGACAAAAATAAATGTTTAAAAGAGAGTTTGTACCAACAGATGATATAAAACTCTCGTTTCAATTTTTCTCTTAATTTTTACTTTAAATTGTAACTCTTACAGATTCTTTGTCCTTCTTGTCAAATTTCTCATCAAGGAAGATAACGCCCAGAGGATCTCCAATCTCGTTGTCATAGCGACTCATTTCCGTGATGCACTTTTGCCAAACGTCAGTTTCTCCCGTGCTCCCCATGACGACTTTACGGTAGCTAAAGAAAACCTTGCGATACTCTTCACTTAGGTACGGCGCCAGTCCAACAACGGCTTGCCACATCATGTAATTAGCGACAACTCTATGAACAAGGCAGTTTAGAAGTTTAGATTACAACACGACGCAGGAATCTGTACAGCGCCTTATAAACCTGGGCCTATTAAGGCAAGATTGGTTAGGCAACAACAACAACAACAACAACAACAAAAACATTATTTTTCAGTAAATGTAACCGTCAACCAAGTCATAAAATTCGGTCTGATGAGTCCAGGGCCGTGTGAGATTTGCAACATTTTGTTATTTTGAAAACAAGAAATAAAAAGTTTCATAGTAGTAACTGGTCAAAACAGGAAGGAATGGATAAGAAAAGAGCTTTTATTGCATGTTATCATCTATAAGTTCCACTTCTTATCTGGTAAGACTGCTTCCATTATTTGTTGCTGATTATATTTCGTACCAACCTCTTCGGTGTAACTGACGTCAAATTCGATAACTTTGTTAAATACTCCAGTGCAAATATAGCGATCTTTTCGTCTTCGGATATTTCGTAGCCGGTGTCTTGAAAGATTGCTTTTAAGAAATCTAGCCAGTTGATCTGCAGAACAAATGGATTGACATCATTATTGGTGACCGGATAACGAAGCTGGGATTTTTAGTAAGGATGTTCGTGGATTCAGTGAAGGCTGTTAACAAGCGCCTAAGAAGAACTTACTTTATAGATCCATTCAAACATCCTGGGAAGCTATTCGCGATGTTTAAAAGTCCCTAAAAGCCCCTTAAAGTCACCAGCAAGAGCACTTTAAGGGGTTTACAGATGAAGGGAAGGATGTTTCATATATGTAATGGGGACAGTCTGGTTTCACATTTACCTCGCCTGGTGCTTCCTTCTGTAGTTCTTTCACACTCATCAGTGTGTACAGTTTGCTTAGGTCCGCTCTCTCGTCAACAGTTGATGACAGCTTTGGATAAGGAGACAAGGAAGTTTTTACGACAACGTCATTGTACCGACTGAACTTGTTTACAAATGAGAAAGTATCATTTTTGTATCATTAAGTATGCATGATATCACCGGCAATGTCTCTTTTGCACCGTTATACCTTGGTTCAAGGCAACTCGAAATCCCCTTCTTTGAATAAAAGTAAAATAGAACTTCTCTTGCAATACTTTGTTATCGTAACTGTTCCTTATCTTCGCTCGAGAGGATTATCGCTCATTTGAGAGGATTATCGCTCAAAAATACGCAACTTACCTGGGCAATTTTCTTTTCAAAGTCAAAAACTTCTTTAAGAGGTTCAGTGACCGATTTGGGATCTCCCCCTAACAAAATGCCCAGCTCAGACATTAGCTGATGATAAGCCTTCCGTACCTGCAGGCAGAAAAATATTTTCTTACTTGTAAGATAAAGCATTTTGTGGTTTCTTTTTCTTTTCTTTGCTTCCAAGAAGTAACGTTGAACGGACACCAACTACTAATACTGCTGAGTAGTCAGAATTGGTTTTAAAATTATAACTTTGGTAATAAAATATTCCTGCAGTAATTGGCTGCGAGCAGATGCAATGTTTTAATTTGAAATCCGACCCGAGGCCCAGATATGTGTAGCGTACCCAAGGTTTCTGTTCCGTGTTGTTGTTACACAAGCAAAACGTCAAACTTAACTCAGTGATGTAAGAGGAACAACATTACGTCTTGTCTCAACGAATACACCAACATTAAGCTGCTATATTTATACTCACACTTGAATGGTAGCTTGTATTAGCCAGGTATGCATCCCTCGTTATAGTATGAGAGGTCTGGTCTAACTGGAAATATAATGAATAAGGTATGTTCGAAGTTCCTTTTCTATGGTTAAGCGTAAAAGTCTATTCCAATTCAACACAATCTAGCCTAACTCTGTTTAACTTTACTGAACATAATGCTGTGAAATATCGTGTCAAATATCAATGTCATGTCATTTGTGTACTGCATTGCAGTGTAGTGCAGCGTAGTGTAATGTAGTGTAGTGTAGTGCAGCGCAGTGTTGTGTAGTGTAGTGTAGTACAGCGCAATGTAATGTAGTGTAGTTTAGTGTCGTGCAGTGTATTGTAATGTAGTGTAGTGTATTACAGCGCAGTGTAGTGCAGTGTAGTTTAGAGTAGTGTGTAGTGTGTAGTGTGGTGTAGTGTGGTTCAGTGTAGTGTAGTGTAGTGAAGCGTAGTGTTGTAGCAGAGTGTGGTGTAGTGTAGTGTGGGGTAAGTGTAGTGTAGTGTAGTGTAGTGTAGTGTAGCATGGTAGCGCAGTGTGGTGTGGTGTAGTGTTTGTAGTGTGGTGCAGTGTAGTGTAGTGTGTAGTAGCGCAGTGTAGTGTAGTGTAGTGTAGTGTAGTGTAGTGTAGTGTAGTGTAGTGTAGTGTTTGTGGGGTAAGTGTAGTGTAGCGCAGTGTAGTGTAGTGTGTAGTAGCGCAGTGTAGTGTAGTGTAGCGCAGTGTAGTGTAGTGTAGTGTAGTGTAGTGTAGTGTTGTGTAGTGTGACGTCATAGTTCGTATATGCCTCACAAAACGGCCAGCAACTGGTGGTTCAATGAAACCAGTTTTCTCATTAGCATTGCTGCAACAAAGTCTAAAGACTACTTCTTTTTAATCACATTGCTAATTATGAAAAAAAAAATGGCAAATAGGTTAAGCTCATAAGCAATGCTACAGGGGTATTACAAGCAATAGACATTTCTATACACTTGTTTTGTATTTCGACAAAAGTTAGAAATATGGGATTGAAAAGGGAAAAAGTGACAAGCAAATATTAATGAGTATTTTGGTATTTTACCGTCCTCATTCCGCCATAATGTTTTTACTATGTAATAAATAATAAGATGAATAGTTAACTTTGAAAAGGGAAGAGTTGACAAAGCTGTAACACATCGTACAGTGTAATTACTTCAACCGCGGTTGAAGAGGTTATAACTGAGTCTGATCCAATATATGAAAATGGCTGTAGTAATACAATACCATTATGATGTAGCGGGAAGAATTCCTAAGATCCGGTTGCACTCTAAGTGTGAATAACGGTGAAAGTTTGAGGTCTTTGTGCATATGAACTAAAGTTTTCATGAAATCCCACGACTTGGCCGTCCATGTGCTGTTGGTTACGTTCCACGATCCATACTTTCCAATGAGGTGAAGTAAAGGCGTCCCCTTTGAACGTTCTATGAGCTCGCGATTCATGCATGTGTCGTAATACCTCAAGGCTTTAAGTACAGCGTCATTCTAGCAAGGAAAGGCAAGTATTAAAACTAACTTCAATAAAATAAAATTCATTCAATATTACATCGGATCGGGGAAGAACGTTTACAATATTACTAAAATAGTTAAGCTAGAAGTTCATCTCATTTTATTGATGACTATGACAAGAATTAAAGGTAAATTCACGCAAGTTTAATTTTTAGTACCTAGTCAGTGGAAAATCGCGCGATTTTCTCTTCAAAAGGAATATATCTGTCGAACTATTTAAACAGCCTCTTTCTAACAATTAAGATGCTATAAAAAACGCGTGTTCGTAAAGCAGCCGTTGTCAGTTTCAGAGAGACAATGTATCTACATAGTATTCTCCTTCGATTTGTGGTAGAAAATGGTGTGAAAAGTTGGCAAAGATTTTAAAAAGGTTCTGCTGCAACAGATGAAGTGTTCTGCGATTTTGATTGGATGGGAATTCTTGTTTTAGATTTTGCAAGGGTGGGAATCCTTTAATCAGGCAAATACGTGAGAAACTCAAACGATCAAGCGCTTGCAGTCACCTGACTTGGCGGATTCTTTCCTTTTCCAAATTACAAAGAATCACTTGTGTAGCTGGTGTTGTATGGCTGTCCTCATTTTGTGATCATGACGAAGAATTAAACTCGTCAATAGCTCGCCAGAAAACTGTTCAGTCGGTAATATTGATTAGGGTTTCAGTTTTTCAGGTGTAGATCGGGTAGATGGATTAGATGGATGGATGAATCAAAACAACCAGGGAAATCTTGGCTCACCTTCACGTATTTTTGTCTGACCTTATCGTCGCTAAGAAGAGTCTTCAAAAGTTGATCATTTCTTGTCTTAAGAATGAGTACTTGGTTCCAAAGTGCTTCGTTTGGTGGAATAGGGTTGTTTTTAATCCATCCGCCGCAAGCGTGTAAAAAGAAGTCATCACATGGGTCTACAGTCTGATCAACTGTTCGTAAAATATCTGAAACATAAACAGAACAAAATGACACCCTAGATCCTTAATGCGTACATCAGGGATATCCCCCGGGGTATCCAATCGATGGAATCGATAATCGATGACAATCGATATCAATCGATACCAATCGATATCAATTGATCGATTGACATTGATAATCGATGACCAATCGATGGCGAAGATTCGTGTGGTTATCGATTGGTAGCGATTATCAAAACCAATCGATAGATAAATTGGTATCGATTGGTATCGATTGGTTGCAGATTGACGGAACCGGAATCGACGCATAAAAAATACAACTTTGTACGCAGTAATTATAAACACATTTCATTTTAACGTTAACAGGAGAATACTCTCTTCTTTCTCTTTAACGTTAATGCCCCGTTCACAGGAATCCGTTTTTTTTTGACAAATTAAAAGTTTGTTCCTTGGGCATCGTGCCTTCACAGACCTTCACAGAAAAATTCTGGTAACAGAAGTTGCACTTTTGCAAACAATGAAATTGCCAACAACAGCAAAGAGTTGTTGCAAAATAATGAATAAAGCAGCAATACCTAGCCTTATAATAACGAACCTATTCGTGCTTAAAACAAAGACTGATCACATACATACAAACTAAAAAATCTATGAAGGCGCCAATTGTCTCTAAAAGAAATAAAACATGCAGCAAATGATAAAAAAGACGTTCCTTTTTTTCATCATACTGAGTAAGCGATGAGCCATTTTAGTTTTGGTTTTTGGTATATTCTGGGTCGGAATTTGTTTTACCAATTTCGTCCCCAGGGCTTCCTTAAAATGGCGGATGATCGGACAGGTAGCGTGCCTGACGTCTGTTCAAGGTTGCTGAGCCAATCGATAGCAATCGATGAACGGTTTTTGTTTGGTCATCGATTGGTCATCGATTGGCCGATACCAATCGATACCAATTAATTCCTCGCGAAGCGAGGTTAATAAATTTGTCGGGCCGAAGGTCGCGCTCGGGAGCTAAGCCGTGCGAATTCGAGCCGAACATATATTTCCTCGCGAAGCGAGGGCCGAAGGCCCGAGCGTAGCGAGGTTAATAAATTTGTCGGGCCGAAGGCCCGCCGAAGGCCGCGCTCGGGAGCTAAGCCGTGAAAATTCGAGCCGAACATATATTTATATATATGTATGTATGTATGTATGTTTATATATTTCCGTGAAGGTGTCCGCATATTGCCTAGCAACGGTGAAAAACAAAGTATGAATGACGTCAGGTTGTCTGGCGTCGTCTGCAGCAAAATTTGCATACATCGGGAAAGTTTGCGTGTCGGATAAAATTTAATCAATATTCCCTGGATCCAGATCAATCTCTCCAGAATCTTTTCCCTTTCTTCCAGAAATCTTTTTTGTGAAAGATTGCATTGAAGAAATTACACGTTTTGTGGCCGCGGTAAAATAATTTTCCGTGGGAAATAAATTCATCGAACACGACAGCATTGTACGCCCGTTGTACATTTCATCTCGTCAGAAATAGATTTTTAACCGCAAACCGCAAACTAGCCTGTGGAACTACGAAAAGACCATGCTCATCAAAATAGTTGCTATGTTCAGAAACCTTTTAATCTCCTCATTCGATGCTACAATACGAGTAAAGAGGGCTTTCCACCCAGCCCCAGCTTCGCGAGGTTTTGCGAGTCACGTATTTCTAGTTATATATATATGTGTGTTTATATATTTCCGTGAAGGTGTCCGTGCTGTTGCCTGGCAACAGTGCGCAAACAAAGTATGAATGACGTCAGACTGTCTGGCGTCGTCTGAAAAAAATTTGCATACATCGGAAAAAATATGCGTGCATGGTCAAATTTCAACCGCAATGTTCATCAATATTCACTGGATAGAGAACTATCTCTCCAGAATATTTTCCCTTTCTTTTAGAAATCTTTTTTGTGAAAGATTGCATCGAAGAAATTACACGTTTGTGGCCGCGGTAAAATAATTTTCCGTGGGAAATAAATTCATCGAACATGACAGCGCTGCACGCCCGTTGTACATTACGTCGCGTCAGAAATAGATTTTCAACCGCAAACTAGCCGTGGAACTACGAAAAGACCATGCTCATCAAAATAGTTGCTATGTTCAGAAACCTTTTAATCTCCTCATTTGATGCCGTACAATACGAGTAAAAAAGGCTTTCCACCCAGCCCCAGCTTCGCGAGGTTTTGCGAGTCACGTATTTCTAGTATAACTAATTTTCTGGATTGATATCGATTGATCGATTGAATTTCCGATCATCGGTTTCCATCGATTGGACACTCCGGGTATCCCGTGACACTCTCCACCTCAAACGTCTACACAAAGAGTGTATCAAGGGGTAGTGCTTTGATTAGAATTGTAGGGAATACTGCGGGCTATAAACAAATAAACAAAAAAAATGCTTTGCTCGCCATACTACAGGAGTAGAATTGCATTTAAAGTTTTTGCAAATTTCAGGCCAAAAATTCAAAATTACAAGGTAAATGTAATGCTTAGCTAAGGATTGTGAGCAGTACTATCTTGCCACATATATTGCCGGCCTTCAACCTATTTTATGCCATCTAACGCGAGCATAAATGTAGAGCAGAGTACAAACCAGAAATTGTAAATCTTACAAATTGCAAATTTAAGAAGGTAAAAAAACTTTTTTCAAAAAGTGCAAATATCCTAAAGTCGGCAAAGTTGTAGCCTTATTGGTTGAGTTAGGATTTGTTTTTGGCATAGGACATGTCTCCCTTTTTGAGAAAGAATTCTTCGTACAGACGAGCACGGTAAATTAAAACAACTTGATTATTTTTGGTGATCTTATGTTTTTCTTTACTCCAACGCTTTTCTTTCGACTCTTTCTGTACTGTTCACTGTTGATAGTTGGCGAGTGAGTTATCTAGCGCAGCAGAAGCGAGCCAGTCGCCGGTCTGTTATAGTGTAAATGCGGTCTATTTTCAGTTTGGCCAATCACATTGCAAGGATTGGGCTATGCTCAGCAATGTAAGTCTTGCAATTTATGCTGTCATTATTTCTGATGACTGATGACAGCTCAAACTAATCTTCTCCTCAAATCAAAGCTAAACAAGGTGAGTGATAAAAAAATTATGCTTGGTACAAGAGACTTGCAAGACTTATTTCGGTTTCAATTAACAGACTCATTCAAGTTTTAAACCGTTTGCCTGTGAATTGTTATTTGTTTTGTTAATCGTGATGCAAGTTCGTGTACCTGAATGTAATTAACTAACGATAATCAACTGATCTGTTCTAGTTTGCAGACAGTTACTGAGCTTTTTGTTTGCCGTCTTTTCTCCCGATATTTAAGATGCCTTGGGTAGTTTCTATTCCAGTTTCAGAGCAATGATCCGACAGCGACTTACGAAGTTTGCATTCATTTATGAGCACTCTGCTGGAGATTGAGTCCATGACTTACCTGTGGCAACGAAAAGGCAATCTTGACTCCAACAAACATTTTCCGAAGTTTCTTCTGCTTTCCTGCGAGATGCCAAAACCGCAGTTGCTATAAGAAGCCCCACGCAAACAAGGAAAAGAAACACAACCGTTATATACAGCTTTTTCTCTCTAGAGGAAATTTTCGTCTGGAAGGTAACTTTAGTTGGTTTGAGCTCGCCAGTATTGTCGATAACTGCATTGGATGATCGAAGCTTATAGTAGCTATCAACAGCCCTCAAGTCGGTTAGTGATCCCGTTTCTTTCCACATGACTTTACAAGTTGTCACTACAAGCCACTACTAATAAACCTGTGCTTCACAGCGAGCATATTGGTGTTGCCAAACAATAGAAAATGTTTGAAAATTAGAACTCATTTCCAGATGTGAGAAATTCAATTGTAATACCTCAACAATGTTGCTAGTGTGACGTCAGAGCATATTGTTGACCTTTGTAGGCAATCAGTGCACATTATAGTGCTAATTTGACAATGTCAAGATTTTAAGGCTTTCAAATTTTAAAATAAACTTGTCAAGTAGTTTCAATGTAGGCTGAGAAAGCGTGATCATGCGTTAAAATAGAACACTTTCTATTCATCATAAATTCAAACAGGTTCCTCTGGTTTATGACTCAATGGTTATGTTTATTTAAAGCCTTAAAAGCTTAAAAACGGCTTTTGTCTGTGTATTAAACCAAAAACTCGTCAACTTACATTTCTACCGGGAACAGAAAATCGATTGTGTAGTTCTGCTCTGTACAGCAAGAGTAATGAAAGAATAACAGCATAACAAATGTGTCAGTGACTTAGTTTGTATAGCCGGATGCAAATTTGTGATCGCTACCGCTGTGGTTTTTTCAATTGATCGCTGAAGATGGCCGTGTGGCTGAAAGGCCTTTGATCAAATGTACATCAGATTAGCCAGCTGCATGGCGTCTGTCACAGTGGCTTCACAGGGAAATAACAAAGGCTCGAAACAAGCAAAATCTCAAGACAAATTAACCTCTCACAAATTTGCGCTTTTACCTGAAGCGCATGTCGTATCATGCTAAACTAACTTTCCACTTGAGACAGGCTGGCGTTCAACACGTACAACAAACTGTCATTTGAAGATTTTGATCCACTGTTAATGAGTCGCTCTTACAGCATTTGCCAGTTTCGAAAAACACCTCTTCGTACGGTCACCGAGGAATTATAAGTTAAGTTTAGAAATATTTAATGACAGACTCTCGAAAGCCGGAAGACTATCGATAACAGACTGATCGGCGATAGTAGACATCGGATAGTTAAACCTGTCTAATACGGACACCGAAAGGACTGAGTAATGACATTATGTAGATCGGTAGGCAATTTGGATTTACCTTGTGAACGTAAGAAGCATCACTGGACTTGCAAACTTGAATGAATGAATGAATGAATGAATGAATGAATGAATGAATGAATGAATGAATGAATGAATGAATGAATGAATGAATGAATGAATGAATGAATGAATGAATGAATGAATGAATGAATGAATGAATGAATGAATGAATGAATGAATGAATGAATGACAATATTCAGTTCATTACATTTTTTGCCAGCTTAAATTTTCGATCAGCCAGTCTTTGCCATCGGAAATGTTTTCCTCAGCAACTAGTTTGAGTGCTTTTGAGCACGTTACATACCAGTACTGACTCTGGAAATGCTCCGTCTCTCTCTCCCCGGGCCCGCCCAACCCTCACCCGATTAAGTGAGGGAGCGATATTTTTCTGCCAGTGCTCATCAGCCACCTGAATCCCGTTTCACTCCAAAGGTTTTATTGCCGGTATTTCCGAAAACTTTGGCTAAACTGTGTTATTTAAGGGGTTTTTATTGAACTTATGTGCAAGTAATGCATCCTAAGGGTTTTTTTTGTAATAAATTTAAATAATGGTCTGAAAAATGAATTGCCCGAGGCTATGGCAAACAAAACGGCAGTGTCATCAGTATTTACAACTAGAAAGGTCATAATTGCATACCGCTATAGCAGGTAATTCTTACTCCACTCAGAATTCAAAATGTTGTTGTTGGGGCATGGGTCTCATGCAGGGCTGAGTCTCATGATAAAAAATAATTTTGAGGTGTCAATCATATAACTGTGAAATGCTAAGCTGCGATGTGTCCGTTGGCCGTTGACCGTTGGGTTTACATATTTATATTTATACTAAAAATTATGTATTGATGAATATCTAAGCGAAGAATTTTGATTCTAAAAGTCATAGAGCTTGGTTCATCACGGTTGTGAATTCGATTGCACCTGTCACATTTTGGTTCCAACTGATGGTTTTTCTCGATAAAGGTCGCTTTTGATTAATAGGATGAATTTCACATTTGATAAAGATTTAGAGTGGCCACACAATAAATTAGATAACTACTTGATCTGTTGGATACAAATTACATATTGGAACAAACATTGACACAGGTTCAAATGGATTTATTTATATGAATTTGCAACTCTTTTACTTTTGTTTGAAACGTGATAAAAAGCTTGATGAGTCTACTTTACAACTTTGCACAGTTAAGCTTTTTTGCTTGAAAGCGGTATATCGTGACTCAACCTCCTACGCAAAAAAAGCAAGCTATCTGATTCAAAGCAAAACCAAATAGCTTTTGGGAGAGGGGATTTATCGCTTTGAAATTAATTTAGCAACAACGCTTTTCGAATGAAATATGTTTTCTTCGAGCAAGAGAAGACGAAATGAATTAATTTATTCGTTTGCTAACCTTGAAAATATGTGGTAAAACTGACTGCAGAGAAAGAACGAAACTTCTTTCGAATGATTATTTCAAGTTCAAGAAAAGAAAAGAAGTGTTACTTACTGGATACAGCGGAGATACACTGAGCACTTGTACATGACAGCTGCGCTGCATTTCCGCTACTGTTTAAACACGTCCTGGTGTTTTCCATTTTCTCTATTGCCAAAAATGCTACTAAGGCAATACACGTCAAAGCAAGTAAAACGATGAGGAACACAAGAACTGAAGTATTGCGGGTCAACAGTTGCCGTTTAGATCGTTTACCACCCATAATTCGGACCTCGGCGTTGTTTGCATTGCCATCCAAATGCATCTCTTCTTGTTTTGCTAAGCGATATCGTGAACTGTCGTTCATGTTTCCTCAAACTAAGCCGCTGAAAATGTCGTCGTGATCGGCCGCAGAATGCGGGAACTATTTTACACGAGTGGCAATGATGAAGGGACGCTCACTTGCAGTGAGTAGAGAAGTTATACCACCCCAAAACAGTTATGTTAATGACAAGTCTGTTGTGTTGGCAGCTGACAATGCTTTCAATCAGCGCCTTATGCATTTGCTAATTTATCATTCGCTTAAAATTGACCACGTGCTTTGTTTGTGGCTAGCCTAATAAAGTGAAAAAGTGATTTCATTTATGGTCGACTGACTTATTGTTACAATAAGGATGTGTCGGCGAGTTATGTGTATTAAACGGAAAATTTAATAAAAAATGATAAAGTTGATTACTTAAGCTACTTAGAACCGTTCAATGGCCGAAACTTTGTAAGTGACCGCAATTCAAATATCTGCTTGTAATGGATTAGGGAGTTTTTTTTAGTATTTACAATTAAAACGAAAATTGCACATGTAAATACTATTTATTCCGTTTTCAGTTGTTACCTGATTAAACGAACAATTATGCGAATGTCTACTGATACAGTTGCGAGGTGTTGTAAATTTGCACCTTTAAAAGCCTTTATTGTTTTTCTTATTCTTTGTGACCGCACAGGCTTGTCACTAAATATTCACCTCTCCATTCTAACTGGTAAATCTCTTTAATTCGTTTGCTGCTATCGCATTGTTGAACCTAACCCGGAAATATTTTATCGCCTCAATAAATTGCATACTTGTTTTGCTGTAAGTATGCGGTAGTATCAATTAAATTAAGCCTGCCATTTATTGATGTATCACGCATTTCACATTTGTATAAAGAGTCTCTTCTTTTCAGAAACCGATTGTAAATTTATTTTTGTTGAACATAAAGCTCGTTCCATTTAATGGAGGAATCAAGTTTAGTGAAGCCCTGGAAAAAGCGAAACGCATGCTGTGTCACGTGCACGTGAAAACTTATTATGAAAGTCCTGATAAGCAAATGTATGTAGGTTGCTTGAGTACACTACTTTGTATACTTGTCAAAGGAGATTCAGGTCTTTACATATTTTTTCCGCTCTACTAAATCCATTGCAGCTAATCATTCGAGTTTTGTTTTCGAAATGTTCACAAACTATCGGAATAACCAGATCTTTTCGCATCACATAAATCTTATTCATTCCAAGGGAGTGGACATCAAAGTCACGTGAACGCTGCGCGTTGTTTGATTTGCTGAAAGTGTACCATACAAACACCACACATGTTTGACAAATGTTCAGGCTATACTAGACATTTCCAAAGGGTTTATTCGTCTTTGTATTGTTTGCACGATAACTTAAAACCGTGGAACATACGCAAAGCGAAAAACTGAGAAAGGCCGCGGCATGCAGGTGTTATTGAATTGATCGATATCAAGAGAGAATGATGATGAATCCTCTCTTAATTCAAGCTGATGCGAACAACAAACAAAAATAAAAAACACACATGAACACGGCAACTGAGAAGAGTAAGCCGGACAGACTTTGGCGTTTGCGCTTTCAATATTTCGTTCTTCGTTCTTCAGGCCTGGAACAAGCTAAAACTACATCAATTTCAGAGAAAAATATTCTCACATTTACTTTCTCTGTACCAAAATTGTTAAATCAAGATGTAGTTTGTACACATAGTTTGTAACATATGAATGTATATAGAACATGTGCTTTAAGTTTACAGTACATTTGTAATATTTGTTATATTTCTGTTTCAATTTATGGTGATAAAGGCCTGGGAACTAGCTTTAAGTTCAGCGTACTTCGACGTTAAATAAAGAATTAAAAATTACAATTCCATTTATTCATAACAAAAAATTGGAATGAAATGGAATGAAATGGAAAACAAGATTAATTTTAGTATTGCCGAATAGCGGAACACAAAGACGTTTTGCCAATAGCATGTCAGCAGCCTTCATATTGACTAAATTATAATTGTTCAAAAGTACCAACGGACAAGGGTCGCATGTGAAACATAATCAGATATAAAGGTATTTTTTATGTTATTTTATTCCCAGCTTAGTAGTATTTAAATGAAAAACATTGGGCTTCGAATTCTGATTGTGATCGAAAACAATGTCTTTTCTCACAGGAAATCAGATCGTATATCCTTTCGTGGTAGGTAATCATTCGAAGAGCAGATCTGCTGACATGTTCGTCTTCCGTCTTTTTATCTTCATGCTCTGTTACGAGGCTAGCTGCCGGCTGTGGAGGAGAGTGCGTACGTTAGAGATGATGGTTAGAGGCGAAATATTAAAGGTCGACAGACAACGGGGTCAAGGACGCAATGCTGTTTAAAACAAAACAAAACTGTAAATCCAACATTTATAGGTATGGGGTCCAAGACCTACCACCGGAATACGACGCTATACAATGGTCACGTGATGGATAATCAAGTGACTGACTAACAAGATCAAACGACTGAAGAAGACGTTGAGATAACGTTGAAATATTTCGTTCCAAAAAGCTATTTGCTCTGAGTCAGTAATATTTTTGTATCATTGTTATGTTTCCAGAGCAGTTTTTTCAGTAGATAATTATTTGTTATCATGGCACGCATTGAAGCCAGTACAAAACATCATCGCCTGTCAAAAAGCAGAAATAAGCCGGCAAAGAGCCTTTGTGAATGCAAAGAAAGTTGAGTATATACTTGGTAAACTCACGCACAAATGAACGCGGCAAACGAAACGTTTGCATAGTCTACCAACACTGACTTATATTTACACTCACAGGCTTGCAGGAATAAGTGAAGACCGCTATATATTTGGCCAAACTTGTATCAGTGACTATTAAAGTTCCCTGGCACCCATAGGTTACTCGACAGTATCACCGGGTAAATAGCAGCCAGTCTTCAAGTAACTACTGACTACAGACTACATACACCGATCATTTATTTGATTTATGTTTTAATTCGTCCTTTTTCTCTTGGGGAAATGTTGTTTCTTTGTTTTCCATTAAGACTGAACGTGTGTTATTGACAAGGAATAGTGGCTTCATCAAAGCTCTGTCGTTCTCTTTGATCTGGAACGTCTGACCAACGGCAAGAACGAAACTTCCTCTGAAATCACATCTCATTTTCTTGAGTCATGAGCCAGTACTGTCCAAGCCTTGCCTTCGCTTTTCCACTTGCCTTCCCCTCTTTTTCCTTCCTTTTGGTTCAATTTACAATAGACCCCTAGAACATTCTGATAACCTTGTCAAAAAAAGCACGCAAAATAGGATAAATTTTGATACTGATTATCACAACTTAGTTGCTTAATCGTTTTTATCCCACTTGTTGGTGAGTGTTCCGCAATATATATGCTTAGACAACAGCTTCAAAAAAGAGGCAACAATCAATCTTTGCCGTGACGTCATGCCAGATCGTGTGCATCAGTTTGAAATAAATACGTGTTACTAAATTGTGATGTTTCCGTAATGAGAGTAGCAGAGGACCATCCGCTTGATCGACGTTTTTCCATCAACATCTGTTGTTATGTAGCGCCCTGTTAGCTTGACTGACTATGGTAAAATAATTTGTTCAGAAAGAACGGCTAAAATGGATTCACTTCACGTAACGACAAAAATGTCTAATGTTCACAATCCCACTGGGAGGAGAAGAACTGCGTTGATGAAAGAGAAAATGAACCGCAAACCTTGTTCGACGCTTGTTAAAAGGTTAATTGTTGCCATCGCTCTGTTGGTCACGTGCTGTGTTGTTTTACTGAACCTTTACTTGATCGAGCGCGCGAAAAAACCCAAAGCAGTAACTGAAGAACAACCAGTGAATTCGTCATTACGGACTCCTAAACAGCACAGCTATTACGGCGGTTCATGCTGGTCAACAGATTGTCTACACGCAGCTTCAGGTAAGAGCGTTCGGAAATATTCAAACTCTAGCAGTAAGTGCACGAATTCCGTGTCTCAGTGTCCTTTTGACGAGACTGCTGTGCATTACACCACTGTTTATTGCTAATTGCCACAGTTTATTAAATCATTTCCCTTTAAATATGAAGAATAAAGTTTACTCAGAGGTCCCGGGAGGTCACCATCGCTTCCGGCCGCGGCTACAATAGCTCAGGACATTTCCATAAGAGAATTCACGAAGCACGTCTACCTACGTGTCACAGATGCTAAGTCGTAAGGGAATAAGTTTCAGTTTTTAAGTTAGTTTTTCATGCCAATTAATTACTAGACGTAGACTTCTACTTGTAGCTCCTAACTGCAATTTAAGCTTTCTTCATTGGGATGTCCCATTTTTCCTATCTTCCAAATATTGTATTCATTCTATTAAGTACGCTCCTGCCGTCATCTCATTAGACTTGCGTTTAGCAGGGACATAAGCTTGACCATTCAACTCTGAATTTTTGTTGAATTATGTAGTGATCTTCGTTTTAATGATGATTGAAAAGATTCTTTTATAAGGTAATTCAAAGTGTGAAGTTTTGACTATCCCTGTGGCGTAGGCCTCTTCTTTTCACCTAACAATCCCCACTAATCACTAGCCTAAGAGAGTGGAAATAAACGAAAATAAAGCATCTCTTTCTCGCTGAGCTCAACCGCAGCTTTCGAGTTTCGTGCGCAGTCACGATCAATCACGTTCCTATTTTGCTATCTCCACAGTTTGAGAGCCTGCCAGAAAAGCTAATTTAAGACTGAAGAGTGTCAGTTGTGTTGAAGTGCTTTTGTGTTATCTTTGTTTTAGATTTACTAAATTCCATAGACCCATCTGTTGATCCATGTCAAGATTTCTATCAGTATGCATGCGGTGGATGGATGAAGAAAAATCCGCGACCACCTGCTTCCTCCCTATGGAACCAGTTTGAAAAGCTCACCATGGAAAACAACGAATTGATTGAAATGCTTCTTAAAAACAAGGAACTCAAAGCTATTTATTCTACGGTAAGAAACATATTTATTAAATTTTGATTTACAAACACAAAGACAAGTTAAAAAAAAAAGCTTTCCTGGATGTCAAGCGATAACAACGCACGACCCTTGAGATCAACGCAACCGTTGTGTATGTTCTCAAATTATTTTGTTATTAAGTTTAATTGTCCGGGTCGATTGAGTCATGCCAGTAATGCAAGTAATTATCAGACTTTTACTTAAAACATCAAACGTTCATGCCAGTTCAGTTTGAAGATGTACAGTTTGGTAAAATTCTTAAAACAAAAAAGATCGATCGTTGTTCCCTTTAGGAAGAGGCAGTATGGAAGGCGTTGGCTTATTATGATTCGTGTATGGATAAGAAGGAGATCGAACGACTGAAAGGAAAGCCTCTGGAAAAACTCATCTCCGAATATGGATCCTGGAGCATAACAGATAAAGACTGGCTGGAACAAGAATGGGACTTCATCAAGAACCTTGCAAGGATCCACAAAAATCTGGCTCTATCAGTTTTATTTGTCATGACAGTTGCAATCGACAGCAAAAATAGTTCACAGTATGTTATAACGGTATGAAACATTGGCCTTTTTTTATTTGTTATTATGATGCAAACTTGTTCAAGAGCTTAGAGGTTAAGTCAAGGGACTGTTAAACGGGCCACACTGCCCAGCCCACTGAACATATCCCAATGGTTCCAAAAGTTACCAGTTGTGTGAAGGAACCCTGTCGCACATGAACTTAGTAAATCGCCCTTGTAAATGGCCTAGCTCACTGGACCAGTGCGGAGATGGCTATGGGCGCATTTTCTGCTGACGAGGTTATCACGTGTCTGTGGACGTGGCCTAATGATATCATTGATTGAACCATACTTACACTAAATGAATATTGACCAAATTTGGTTTGATGTGACCAAAAATGCGCTGAGTTATAAAAACAGATTTTGCCCTAGGAACGGCGGCCTCAACTAGGTAAATGGACCCTTACAACAATGCGATTCATAGAATCCTCTGTTCACCAGAAACGTTATTAGAGTACAATGGTCCTCATTAACGATTCTTAATTTCTTTCTGTATCATTTCCCGTTTGTGGAAGTTTTTTTTTTTGGGAGGGCCAGGGGGGGGGGGGGGGGGGGAATTTTCACACACAGTCATTAGAAAGACAAAAGAAGTACTAAAACTAACTAAATAGAAAACAAAAGGAAGAAAAAACAAACTAAGCAAGCAAAAGAGCAAGACTATACATGAAAATCTATACAAATGACGATCGCAATTTTCCTTTCAATTTCATAAACTGAAGCAATTATTTATAAAAGAGCATTCAACGACGGTATTAAAGTATTGCGTCTACTATAATATATGTATTGTTTGCAATACCAATAATAATAATAATAATAGTAATAATAATAATAATAATAATAATAATAGTGATAATAATAATAATAATAATAATAATAATAATATAATTTAATAGCCAGAAGTCGTCCTCTTTTCCAGATACCAAATAATATATCTCAATTTTAATGTTTGTACTTTTGCACGAGTTGAGTAGATCATTCCAAAGTGTTGTTATATAGGAGAAGATTTTCAGACAATATACACGTACCAAATAGGTATAGTTTTATGACATCAACTTCATTGTAGACGCACGTCAGATATATGGATGACTTTATTACGAAACAGATTACAAACACATTGTTTTTCTTGTTTAGCTTGGAGAGTCTTCCACCTCACTTTCACGAAGGGAGCACCTTACAAATGACACAGAAGGTCATCGGGTAAGCATGAGTATTCAATATATGATAGAAGTGCGTGGTTTATAATTTCGTCTCTTCGGTTATTGCAGATGTTCTCTTTTGCCTCCAATGCGCAACCGATGAAAATACACTCCCAAGGCTTTGGGGCGTGGGCGTTTGTCAGCCTGGCCTAGCATAATTGTTGGTGACTTCCTTAATGTACCACAGCCGGACTCGTAAGATAAATAAAAACCTACTCTTGGTGAAAAAATGGGTCTGGCGGTGTACTCCTAAACAGTGTTTTGATGCTCCTACCTTGGAAGTTTTAAGGTGTCTTATATAAATACCATAAAGAGATATCACGCAAATAAGATAAGTTACAATTTTCCCATAAAAGGAAAGTGAACACTAAACGTGACACAAAGTTGCATCACGGGGACAGGCTTTAGAGTGACGACATGCGAACGGAGAGCCTTCACGCACCACAACTCCAACCTGGTCTCTGTTCCGTACCGGCTAAATATTTATTCGTTTTAATTCAGTTTAACACAAAATCCTTCTTCCTCTCTTGTAGGTTCGGGAAGTTTACAAAGATCTGATGAGAAATCTGACAGAGAAGCTTGGAGCAGTAGAAGGTTCAGAAGATGACCTGATGAAAGCGTTTGAATTTGAAAAAGAACTGGCAAAGGTCAGTCGTGTTGTTCTTGTTTCCAGTCCACCGTCTTTTTTCTACTTTTCTTTCTTGTATTACGCCTTTTGCCCTTCATTATCAGGAAATACGTTTTCATTAACGCGAAAATATTGGTCAATAACTGATTAATGTATAATCAGTCATTATCTAGGAAATGAAGCATTTCAATTTGTGGTAGAGTCACTAGGGAGTTTTGCATCGAAAAGAAGATTCATTAAGGCCAATTAAAATAGCGTTTTATCGAAAAGAACATTCTTTAGTGCGAATGAAGATTCATTGACCTAGGTTTAACGTTCCATTGCGCGAATAAAATTTCAATTATAAAAAAAATTTTGTTACATGGTTTCTGACTAATTTTCCACTGGATTTATATGAAATGCTTAAATTTGAAAATGATGCTGTACAAGTGCACACTGGTTTCGCAGTAATGGAGCACAGAGTTCGTCAAAACCTTATCCCAAATGAGCATCGTGAAAGGATAGTTAGCGGCGTTTGAAGATCCCCCCAAAGACTACTTCAAGAAAGAAAGAAAGACAACTTCAAGATGAAAGAAAGAAAGAAAGAAAAGGGAAGGAAGGAAGGAAGGAAAGAAAGAAAGAGAGAGAGACAGAAAGAAAGAAAGAAAGAAAGAAAGAAAGAAAGAAAGAAAGAAAGAAAGAAAGAAAAGGGAGGGAAGGCTACGTAGTAGATATAGCAGTGAATTATAACATAAAAATAAATAAACAGTGTTTACGTGTTCCCACGGTCGACGCTCAAATCTTACGGTGATCGTACTTTCTCGTTCTACGCTCCCAGACTCTGGAATATCGAATACCCTTCTAGAGATTATTAAATGTAGTTCCAAACTTTATATTTCTTTTAAGCGTAGTCTAAAATCTTTTTATGAATAATTTTTGTTATACCTTGATATATTTTAGTTTTAGAATTTTTACCCTTCATTGAAAAGCGCCTAACAGCTTTTGGATAGGGCGCTTTAAAAATTATTATTATTATTGTTGTTATCATTATTATTATTATTATTATTATTATTATTATTATTATTATTATTATTATTATTATTATTATTATTATTATTATTATTATTAAAAATTAATTATTTAAATTAAAAAAATTATTACTGAAATTTTGCTTCAAAATATCTTTTTTTAATCGAAATGAATTGTAAATAGGTTTTTAATAGTTCTTTTTTATATACTTTTAAATTATTATTATTATTATTATTATTATTATTATTATTATTATTATTATTATTATTATTAAGTCCAGTAATTTGTAATGTTCGATCCTTTTTTTCAGATAAACACTCCACTACATAAACAGTCAAAATTTGAGGAAGCTTACAACAAGCTCACGATACTAGAACTACAGAACTTTACGGGAAATTTTGTAAGTATCGTTAGAAACTTGTTGTTTAACGTTTTTGTCAGAAATTTTTCTTATTGTTCTGTCTTTATCCACAGTTCAACTGGACAGAATACGTGAAGCTTATGATGGAAGATAATTCATTTCAAGTTGACGACCAAACAATCCTTGTTGTATACTCTTTAGAATATTTAACAAAATTGGTCCAACTACTGGAGTTAACTCCTAAAAGGTAATTCTTTAAAACAAAAACAAAAAAAAACTTATTTAAAAGCTATACATCTTCACTATTACAATAAAGAAAGCCATGTCAGGCAAAGTGCATGAGTTGCAGGCGAATGGACCGGGACGAGTTGTCGCTTTCGAAGCGACGTGGCTTTCTCCCAAACATAGTGTCTAAATACTCCACAGCTCGAAACGGACAGAGATGCAGGACAGTCCACTATTTTAAAGTATGATTATTTTAACTCTCATTGTTTTTCTACAGCTACAAATACATTCATTAATGGTATATAAACACTTTCTTGATTGTTCAGTGTAATGAAATCAGACATCTCTGATAAGTTATATCCAAGCACAATGTTTTGCAAAGGGTCTATTTAAGCCCCTGTATTGTGCTTATTGTCCTCTAATATTTCTTATCTTCAAGTTCAAGAGACTGTTTAAATTCCCTTGCTGAGCAGACACGGTATATCCTAAAAATGTAACGGCAAAAAGACGTTGACGACGTTCGAGTGGAAACTAGACATCAGTTATTATTCTGCTAGCACAAAAATTTTAATAATGATCATAATAACCAGTAGATTGGAATGCTGATAATCGATTTTAACTGAAACAGTCACACAAAGACTCTCTCAAGTCCTTGCTGACTAAACAAGGCCATTTCATTAAGCTTTGTTCCCTGAGTTTGAACATTTGAAGCCTTCCTATTGAGTAAGTTCTGACTGGCAAAAGTTTGAGTTTGTAAATTAAATTGAGTTTGTTCTGAAAAGAAAAAGTTACAACAAAGTAGCTAATTTAATGGTCTATATTTTCGGATTTTCTTTAGAACTGTCGCAAATTACCTTATGTGGAGAATTGTGAATCAGAAGTACCTGCACCTAAGCAGTGACTTTACTGAGCTACTGAAGTTCTATTATCTACAAGTGTTTAACTACTGGAGAGATTCAGACCAGCACCAGATCTGTCTGTTTGGAACTTCCCACAAGTTTGGTATACCACTCTCAAAAGTTTTCCTTGATCAAAAGTTCTATGGAGACAGCAAGAAGTCGGTGAGAGTGAAGCACGCTATTGAGTAATTTCTTGGCAGTAATTTATCAATCCAAAATATATATTTATACAAAACTTCTCGAGGCCCTGTATCATGTTAGTCTCCACTGCCTCTCTCTACTCCTGTCTTTAAATGGGTACAAGAGAATTGTTTAAAAGCTAGCTGGGTGGGGAGGCTACATTGTAATGGACTAGCATCCCATCTTGGGAGAAGCGGCATTGCTCTTTAGCCGATTAATGCGATGAAATCTGAGTTTTGCTACTGCCATTTTGCTTGTTTAGTCATTGGCAGGAATGAAGACTCAAGTTGTGTCATTGCCCGGATAATGAATATTAACCACTCCATGAGTTAAATTCTTGCTTGGGTGGAAAGTAAGAAACCTTTTGTTTTGTTACTACACGAAAATAATAATAATAATAATAATAATAATAATAATAATAATAATAATAATAATGATAATAATAATAACATTTCTAATGCGCAAATTTCATGAAATGTTCAAATGCGCATGACAAGATTAAAAACGGAATAAAAAGGCTAAAAAGCTAAAATTACAATCAACAATAAACTTACAACGATCAAAAAAAAAACAATTAAAAGCTAACTCACAATAATAAAAACAACTATGATAAAAATGCGTGACAGAATAGGTGAGTTTTTAGCTTGGCTTTAAAAGTACTAACTGTGGTGGCGCTTCTTATGTCAAATGGTAGCGCATTCCAAAGTTTCGGTGCAGCACAGGTAAAAGAACGGTCACCAAGTGTAGATTTTGATTTAAAACGCGGATAACTAAGTAAAAGCTTATCGCTAGAATTCCTTAGATTATATATACGATAAATAACTAGGCGCTAAAAAATTAAGAATCTTAAAAGTAATTAAAAGTATTTTAAACACGATTCTGTATCTAATCGGTAACCAGTGTAATTCATAAATAAAAACCCAACTCATCTTCAATTTAACAGAAGATACCAAATGTAACGCAAACTGGAAATACTGGAAATTTGTGTTGGTTGTTTTAAAATGCAGGCAATGGGGATCGCTAGTGATATTCGGGCTGCGTTTATCGCTACTCTTGATGAAACAGACTGGATGGATGATGAGACAAGAAAAGCAGCAAAACGAAAGGTAAACAAACTGGTTTTTTTTTCTTTTTTGAAGATGGTTAGAACTAAATAAAAGAAAGATAGTTCTGTTCTTCATCACCACCACCGCCACCATCATCATCATCGTCATCACCATTGCCATCGTCATCATCATCATCATCGTCGTCATCGTTATAATTCTCATTTCTGGCGAACTCGGACATTAATTCTCTCCCAGTAGTTCACTAACACTTCTGTCCGTGCAGTTTACAAAATCGATTATTTAACGTTTCATGTGAGGTTTCAGGTCAGTTTCCAGTAAAATTGTTTGACCTTCGCACATAGGAGTTTATGTTAAAAGTTTATGGTCGAATGTTGAAATCTCTTGGCTAAATTTCAGAGAGCATCACGATTTCATCAATTTTCGTTGTCGTCTACATACTATGCACATTACGCATATTATCGAATATTGTTATTGATATGTGGTGTATAAAATGTCGTAGGGTAACGACTAATAATAACACTTTTTAAAATATATGATACTAATCAGTCGTGCCATTTGCAGGCAGAAAGTCTCATTGAAAATGTTGGATATCCTGATTATATTACGGATGTGGATTACATGGAAAAAAGATACAAAGAGGTATGCATCATTCTTTATTGAGCTTCAATTAAAAGGCTCAAAAAGCAGCATGAGGTAGAAAACAAGTGGTTCTTATCTGAAAACAAAAGCAATTTTATTATTAATTATGAAACTCTGTTTGATGTTTTCTAACGAGGATAAAGGCTCTTGTTTCCTGGAACCATCCCCCCGGGCCAATCAGTGATTTTGTCGCTGCTTTACGGCGCTACGACATGTGCCCTTGTGTTAAACTACCTTCTGTTTCCACTGCTATTCATGTTTTCTATAAGCTGATGAATTAACATTAAGTTTGTTTTTTATAATACAACCGTGTCAACAGTGTTATTGTTGTTGCTATTTTTCACTCTTCTTAGGTAAAGATTCATCCAAAAACATTCTTCGACAACGATATCTCAACAACAAAACAAATAAATCTAAACAAGCTCGCAAGGGCTGGAACTATGGTGGACAAGTCTGAGTAAGAGTCATTGCCAGTTGGTTTAGTGGGCGGTTTGTTGTCAGTCTGTTATAATGAGTTGTTTTTCAAATGTTATTTGCACCTGCCAGCAAAACGTTCAGAAACAATATTCTCTGTTTGAACCAGTCAGCGGTCAGTCTGTCCATTCCGAGACTTTACTAAAAACACCGACTAAAAGTATCAAGACACGGTAAGAATGAATTAGCTTGGACGGTATACACAGAAAGACCTGTTGTGAGCTCGGTGAATCGCCACGCTAGTAAAATCTCCTCTTTTGTTGACTATCAAATCAATAAACGCGCAAAAGAACTCCATCCAATGTCAAGGACACTGCAGCCTTTCTTAAAAAGATGTTAAAATAAATTGTTGAAAATAAACATGCTGCATTTTGCAACAAACGGCTAACAATACAAAGGGCGCCGAATTCAAAGCGAGATTCTTCGGCCGTTTACAGGCACTTGAGAGAGATAATATATGAATTTTATTTTTCGTTTCAGATGGCCTTTTCCTCCAACACTGCTCAATGCATTTTATTCTTACAATGAAAATAAAATGGGTAAGATCGTTACTTGCAACACAGGCGGCCCAAGCTTAAGCTGTGATCCCGGTGATCATCTTGCGTAATAGCGGTCACGGCGCAAATATAAGAGTTTGTATGGGAATATTCACGATCGGGTTTAGGAGGTACAAATATTGGAAAGTTCTCAATAAAAATAACATACCTTGCTTCTAAGGTGTATTGCCTATTGTCTGTTTGTTATTTTGTGCTGATTTGAGGTCATTTTAGCGAGTTATCACTTCCTAAGTTTCCTACTCCTAAGAGAAAGACAAGGCGTCACAGTCCGTTTCGGGAGGCCCCTTCCGAACAGCGAAAAATCCACAAATCTAACGCAGAATCCCAGCACAAATGTCCCAGTTTCATTTCAGTTAAATAGCAACGCAATCCGGGCCCTGCACCCGACGCCAAGCGGCAGTTAATAGTTTCAATAATCACAGATCTCAAAAGTGTAAAGGCCCGTGTACACATTCACCACGACATACGATCGTTGAAAACTCAATTTTTGTTTTGAACCCTGGGTGCCCTCGAGTCAAATCGACAGGCGCGAATTTGAATCAGTTGAATGAGCGATATTCCCATACAAACTCTTATATTTGCCCTGTGACCGCTATTACGCAAGATGATCACCGGGTTCACAGCTCGAGCTTGGGTCACCTGTGCTTGCAAACGTTATAAAGATCTGCATTGCTAGTCAGAAAAAGTCGGAGTATAAGAAGCTGAAGTTGGAGTTGTGTTTAATTTCAGTATTTCCTGCTGCTATTCTCCAACCTCCATTTTATAATGTGTTATATCCCAGGTAAGACTTCAGACTCTTTATATATTATATCAGTGTAGCCAAGGGAATAATTATAAAAGTGGTATATAATTATCATAATAACCTTCCCATAATTCTTGCACATTGGCAGTGCCAATGGATTTCATTACTTCGTCGTACGATCAATTTTCGTGAGCTGTCCACTCTGAGCTGTCCACTCTGCTATGACGTCATGAAGCCCACTCACTGGTGCTTGCACTAATGGGCACACCCCGCGGGCGGACACTACGCCCTTGCAAATGTTGCATTCAGTTCATCCATATCCCCCAGGCGCTGGTATGAGTAACGAGTTGTTCTACTACAATTAATTTACCGGCTGAATTTTTTTTGCGAATCATTATACCTGTTCGCTACTGACAATAAGGGACATAGCACTTCGCATGCTAGATTCGATAAGTTAAATTTTAGAAGGAGTCCATGAGCCTCGGGGTAAATAATAACCAAATGTTCTCTGTTCTCCGTTAAGTGCAATCAACTATGGTGCTATTGGTGGAATTATGGCGCACGAAATAACTCACGGATTTGATGACACAGGTTAGTACAATGAATAGATTCTCTTTTGTTACCACTATCTGACTGCTGATGCCGTTTTCCTCTTTTACCGATGAAAATGCTTAGATTTCTTGATAAATAATCTTATTGGCACAAACGTTTTTAGATCCCTCTTGAAATAAAAATCAGAAAAAATTGTGTTACCTTCGAAAATGTCCGAAACCTTATGCTTGTTTTCAAACTCGGTAGCATAGAGCTCATCAAATCCAATCTTTAATGGATCGCTCTCAGGTTTACAAGACAATAAATTTTGCAGGAATATCGATGAGCTGAAAATCGAAAATAAAACCCGAAAGTGTAAGAAAACGTTTCTTTGAAAAGATTTCAGTACCAAATGCTTTTAAACTAACTTATCAAAAGTTCCGTTGTTGCAGGTAAATTTTATGACAGTAAGGGGAATAGAAGAAAATGGTGGAGTAACTCGACGCTTGCAAATTTTCAACGCAACTCTCGTTGTTTGGAAGCTCAGTACTCAAACTTTACATTTTATGGACATAAGGTAACCAGGCCAGATTGGTTGCACGTGACTAAACACACGGTCAGAATTCCTTCATGTTTTTTTTTTGTAATGAAGTAAATGTTTTGCTTGTTGTCACTGTTCTATCTGTGTGAGGATTATTACGACTTTGTTTTGTTCCTTTTTTGTTTTCCTCTTTTAGGTGAATGGTAAGTTAACTTTAACCGAAAATATTGCAGACAATGGCGGAGTTAGAGTAGCTCTCGAGGTGCGTATCTAAATGCGTGTATGTTAGTTTCATGCTTCGTG
The DNA here is from genome assembly GCF_977016875.1 of Pavona decussata. Taxonomy (NCBI): domain Eukaryota; kingdom Metazoa; phylum Cnidaria; class Anthozoa; order Scleractinia; family Agariciidae; genus Pavona; species Pavona decussata. The sequence goes on along the minus strand of NW_028145493.1, from coordinate 944,638 downwards.
GAAATATATAAATAACAGGATTTTTCGAGATTTTAAACGGTCTTACCGTGTCATTATAAAATTAATTACAATTGAGACACTTCAGCGGCAAGTCCCGTTAATCAATGTGTGACGAATTTGCTGAATTACTTGCAGGCGTACCGGAAGTGGGTAAGAGAGCATTGGTTAGAACCCAGGCTTCCGGGAATGATGCTGACAAATGAGCAAGTGTTCTTTATTAGTTACGCCAGGGTGAGTCACGCCAGGATGAGTCACGCCAGGATGAGTCACGCCAGGACAATTTATATTCTCTCAAATACAGGGGCATAATAAATGAGGAAATGTTTTTCAGTGACAGTTTAATAATGTTTAACTGTTGTACTAAAATAGTTTTTTTTTGTCTATCACAGAACTGGTGTAGTCATTACAGCGAAAGAGCTGCTGCTCTTACTACTAAATATTATGATCACAGTCCTATGCCATGGAGGTATGTAAATCATATGGTAGTCTGTTTTAGGTGGTTTACATTACCGCCATGTTGGTGGGCAACACAAGAGAATTTTGTTCACAAAGTTTGCATAAAAACGGCAGTGAACTTCCAGAGGAAAAAATTTTTATTGTTCCTGTCCACCAACATGGCCGCCATGACGTCACATGCAAACCATCAGTAGGGATCGAGGCACTGGTACTAAATTATCCGCACAGATGATTGAAATAAAACTGATTTGGCACATGATCCCACTCGCCTTCATTCCACAGTGTATGCTATTATACCCATTACCCATTGTTTTGATGTCTGTTCTTTTGTTCTCTCGACCAATAATGCGAGACGTTGCAAACGGAGCAGATCGCCCTGATAGTTAAACCGAGAAAATTATTTTGCAAATTCTATATAGTTATTTTTGGACACAGCGTTTTCATTATAACTTGCCTGATCGCTCTTAACAGCCTTTTTTTCTCTTTCACAGGGTGAATGGAACGCTTAGGAATTTTCCAGAGTTTTCCAAAGCATTTAACTGCCCTTTAGGGTCGCCTATGAACCCTAAAAGGAAATGTAAACTATGGTGAATGTTGGGAGTCACTTGATGCGGTGCTTAATTAAGGAAACGAAATGATAGAAACTTAAAAACACAGTTTGTACAGGAAGACTGTGGCACATGCCTGACTTCTAAATAGGTGGCGACACTATCATGATGGTGAAAACCTTCTACCTCTTATCAAACGAGATGCTCGTGTCTCTAATAGTCTGTACTTCCATTTTTTCTAAGAATTTATCAAGCAGTAATTTCCACTGACAATTTGTCATTTGCAGAAGACTACTCACATCAAATCCAACCCACTCCCCCCCCCCCCCCCCCCCACGCAACCCCTTAAAATTGAATTTTGGGAAGTTTGGTTCACGGCCGCAAAGTCGAGCAAAGTTGAGCAAAGAGAACAAAAAAGCAAAGAGAGCAAAGTTGAGCCAGAGTTGTCACATCAAACCAAGAACCAATCGATGATCGTAGCCAGTACTTGCGAGATAGTTTGTGTAAGTATAAGGCTTGTTGCGAGTCGCTTTTATAACACGTGGGTACGTGCATACGCTTAGGGCGTTACCCAAAACGTGTGTTGGAGGCTAGACGCTACCTCCTAACAGTAAATTTATCAGTGAATAAGCGTGAAACTACAAATTCCTAACTGAAGCGTCATACTGCTTGAGCACGTTTAAATAACCTAATAACCATTTGTAATTACTAGAATATTCGCGTAGAGTAAAGAAGATAGAAGGGCGTTTCAAAACTAACATGCCCTTGCTTGTTGGAAACGAGACAAGTAGTCAGCTTAGTATTTTCCAACTAAAAAACAACTTTATTCCTTTTTCCACAGATCCTCGGTCTCCACATGTAGTCTAACTGAAAACACATCCTGAACTGAATCGACTTTTCGTAAAATCAAAACTATACTGTATTATCATAGCATGAATGACGTTCAGTAACTCGTACAGAGAACCAATCAAAACAGACTTCGAACACTGATCATTTTCGTGACTGTCCTTATTTTGGAAAAACATGTGCTAATTACTTGTCATTTCAGTGTTGTCACCTCGAACCAACTGAAAACAGCTAAGAAAAACTGCAAACACACAGTTTCAACATGCTCTTGGCTCTCTCTCCAGCGTCGTATTATTGCTGTAGGGGTTTCTATCAAAATTTTGTGGTAGCGTAAGGTAACTCGTCTGAAAGTTTGTAATATGTGTATGAACTCGTCATATCCTCATATCGGTAACAAAAGGTAACCTACGTTCCATATTGCAGTGTTGCATCCACGCAAAACCTCCTCTTGTCTAACGCCACGAAAAAGATCAGTTTAAATACGTGAATCAGCAAGTACGAGCTTAAAATAAAAAGTGACAATTGAATGAGTACGTGAAGGAGATTGGTTGATTCTCCAACCATGTAAATTCAGGTTGCAAGCACGTGAATGCCGAAGCAATTGTCCGATCGGTATACCTTCTCCATTGATTATTTTCTCTCAAAATCAAACGGCTTTAAATGCATCAAGCGAGCTTATTACGGAGTACTCGGAAGGCTCTCACTTTCCCGAACTCCGTTTCTTCGCCTCTGGTTTTTCGTCATCAAAACAAGGTACCACATAGCTAACGATATAGTTTTTGAATCGTCTCTCTGGTTACTAAAACCCAGACAGCGAAAATGGTCGACATTCTTCCAAACATTTCGGAGACACATCAAGAGAAATATCGCAAAAGAGAGCGACACAAAGCGACTAGTCCCATGACTCGATGGCAAACCAAAATGGCGTCCTTTTACAACCGATTTTTCGTACTTTAACAGTGCACTGATAATCGAGGTTTGCACCAAATCAAAAATGCTGCAAATGATAGGATATTTATTGGGTGTACTTTAAAGTTCGCTTTATAGACTTTACAGCCTCGTTCTCATAGTTCCAGATTGAGGGGCCGAATTCATTTGTTCGCTGTTTCCTTACGTCAAAACCTTGCTTTTGTACTTAATCAGTGTCTGGCATTTTTGTTTGCCTTGGGAGTCGGACTGAGATCTAAGATTAGTTTATTGCTGGAATAAATATTAACCGGAGACGTTTTTTCAAGCAGCACCGCACGGGAAAGTTAATGTCGTTTGGGAGCTGTTTCCTTACGTCAAAACCTTGCTTTTGTACTTAATCAGTGTCTGGCATTTTTGTTTGCCTTGGGAGTCGGACTGAGATCTAAGATTAGTTTATTGCTGGAATAAATATTAACCGAAGACGTTTACCGCACGGGAAAGTTAATGTCGTTTGGGAGCAATAATACTTTTAAAAATATCTTGCTACCCAGGAGATTCCATGCAGACACACTACTTCGATAAACTTCCATGAATTTATTGAAGGTCAGGCACTGCTAGCGTCTGTGGCAGAAGCACTGGTGCATTTAAAATTGTTTGTGGTGGACCTAGAAATTAGCATTGCAAAACAACAATAACACCCCGCTGAACAATTGCATTAATTGCTCTACTCAGTCAAGTTAGGACACTGCACTGAGAGGCCGGCATGGAATTGGCTAAGTTTTCTCCGGTACAGCAAGACTGTACAAGAGATGTAAGTACACGATTTAATCCAACTTGAACGATTTAGATTCACGTATAATTCCATTGGCAGTGTTGAACAAGCTAAGTAACAATTAGAATACATTTCTGTTTATCAACAAAATCCAATTCTTAATTACAATTCTTGACTTGTAGAATAGAACGCTAAAAATAACGGCGCTTTACGTGGTCTAGACTAATTCCAGTTCAACTGCCGACGCTAGACTACATCGTAAACCACGCCACTGTAGAATTTAGATACCACAATGAAGTAGCTTGCAGGTGAATTTTGTTTTCGTTCGCTCACAGCGTAGAGCGGACGTGTGTCAGTAACTAAGCTATTTGGTCTGAGCATTATTAGTCGAATTTCCGTGTTTTGAACATTTGAACTAAAGGACTAAACTACTGAGTTATCAACGGCATTTACTTATAAATTTGGCAAGACATTTCTCCTGTTAAAGAATATCCTAGATGCAAATAAGTTGAATTTCATGTCAAGTAGATTTTCATCGCCTGATATGCTGCTAGCGGTCCTGAGTTCTATGGAATTGATCTGAATTAAATTTAATAGGAGCAAATGTAAAACAGCATTGATATCACCGCGCTATAGACTAAACAATAGAAGAACTGAGCTGGGCTTTTAATTTCACTTGATTGTCAAACAATAGAAGTAATAGAGCGCACATCGTCCATTCAGCTTCTTTTTTGTGCGTATAATGTTTAAACGTTACAGTTTTAATTAACATCTTCTCAAGAAATACCTGGCTATTTACAATTAATTCCATTTTCATGCAAATGTATGTTGCCGCATGTTTTTGATGCAAGCTGGCTGATTATCTTTCGATCATAACATTTTCGGTATTTGGCAAGAAATTCCCACCAAAAAGTTTGCTGATTTTACGCCAGATTGTATCACTTGCATTTGCGCATGCTTGCGATCAGTTACAGTTGCTCATCAACTCTTTTCCTTGCCATTTTCCAAGCCCCTCTTTCTTATCCACATCAGGTGCGCCGCATATTAACACACAGCACGATCACCTGGAATATTTCTAATGTCGTTGTTCCCATACTACGCATAAAATAAAGTCCTTTAGAATATTAGCCGACTGCCTCTGTAAATTAACCCTGGTGTTTTTCACACGGACGTTACTACATCACCACGGTAACAGGTGACACCAATTATATTAAGGGTTCGTTCGATTCACCCTATTCCGGAATAGGAATACATGCAATGATGACCAAGAAATCCCTCATAAGAGGTTTTTGGAGTTACTGGAGTACAAAATCGCTTTAAAATTATCATGTGTCAGCGAAAGTTTGCAGAAATGTCTTTCCAAATGCACTTAAAAACAGAAATTTAACAGCTATTCCGCAAATTCTTATTCCGGAATACGGTCAATCGAACGCGATGAAAGCCATTAATGATTTTAATAGCCGACGCCTCGTCCGACACCTTCCAACTGTACATGATATGGAAATTAACGGTTCTTATCTCTAATACTTTCCGATTATGTGATGAAGTAATAAAAATGACTGATGTCTTTCTGAACTCGTAATTATGCGATGTACAGTGTCATTGACTGCTCTGGAGATGGTGCACTGATAAGTCTGTTCATCGTCCGGCGAACAGAATTACTATTTTTTTCTTGTGTAAGGATAATACCATCATTAATGATTGATCATCGATCACTCAGGCAAACAGCAATCTTCTCTAACGCCGGTGTGACGGCCACTTTCTTCACATTTCACAAACAAACATTTGCTTTTGCTTTTTTTGGTACTCTGGGATATTGTTTGCCTGCATTGTTCTTTGCACCAAGTATCCAAGTACCGGCTATCTAGCCGATAAAACTATTCACAATGCCTCCGGGGGAGAGAGACTCTCATATGAAAGGGGCGGGGATGCTCGTCGTCTCGCTTAGGGGTGTAAATTTCGAATTATGGTCTCACTTTGGGTGTTCTGGGCAAAACACCATTATATTTAGCCGTGAAGGTCTCGTTTACGGTTGCATGCGAAGAAATATAAAAATTTATTTTAAGGCAAAGTAGTCTTGAGGTAAATCCGAGCGTTCTGATTGGTTCTTTCTTAGTCGGGATTTATTGTTTACGACAAGCGGCAAATTCAAAATTTGTAGCTAAAACTGCAAAAAGAAAATCTGAAAATACTTCGGCTTCTTCTCAAAGAAACTAGCCAAAGGACTGATTTCGACATGGACGAAGACGAATATCATTCAGAAAGCGTATTTTACTATCCCGAAGAACTAGACACCTCTGAAACAGGCATAAGCGAAAGCCAAGAAGCCATTGACGATTTCATAAACAAACAGAAAAGAAGACGACTACTAATATAAACACTGTACTCCGTTACAATTAAGCTAATGGCTTTACCACCTTTTGTCAATTTTTTTTATGAACGCACGCCGGCGGGAAAAATGGTAAAGAGAACAAGCCAGCAACAGTTTCCAGTTTTCAGCGCAGTACTGGTAGCGATACTTATCTGGGAAGAAATATCCATTTAACATACTCAAGAATAATGAGTTTGAAAAATCGAGAAGAGTTCTGGCTGCCAAGCACAAGTCACTAGTTCACGAGCTCGGCAGCCGCTCAGGCGATTGACGAAAACGAAGAAGATGGCGGCGCTCTTCAATGAGGCAGGAGAATTCGGCGACTCCAATGCTGACTCTAAATGCTGCTTGTTAAAGTTTGAATATGATTTTCACAGCAACCTTTTTTATATCTATTCTTTGTGATGCGCTAGTAAATTTTCTGGGATCGACGAAACCCTTTTGTGAATTTCAAAGACAAACCGCAGCTGTTAAGATTTTCGTCAAATTCCGTTACAGATCGTTTTTGGAGTGTTGTTTATAATCAACATGATTAAAAGTTCAGTAAATTTGTTTTCAAACTCGTGGTACCGCAATCTCGTACCCAGAGTCTTCAGGCTCTTTGGCCAGCGGTTGGTCGCCAGGAGAGACTCTGGGGTATTGGAATTTTATTGCTGCAGGATTTCTGCCGTAAAACAATGCAGGCCGTTACGGAGCAGCCAATCAAAAAAAATTAGATAAAATTCCAGTTCCCCAGAGTCTCTCCTGGCGATCAACCGCTGGCCAAAGAGCCTGAGGACTCTGGGTACGAGATTGGTGCATGGTGGCACCGTAGCTTGTTCTTTCTGGGTTGCCCGCGTCATCAAAAACACGTCACGGCGGAAGCCTGCTATTTAGGCTAACCGGAGTGCTATTTATGCTAACCTGAGCCTACTTCATGTAATTTTAAGGAAATGTCCAAGGGCAGTTTGAGGTATGGAAACAAGTCTTTAACTGTCAAAACACACTTCAAAAAGATTTCTGGAATGATTATTTTCGCACCAATCTCTTCAGTGGCTGTATGTACAACAGATTCTACGTTTCTACTTCAGCTTATACCTTTTCCTTCCAGACTCCTTAGGAGAGACCAAGCCCTCATCCTCTCAATGACTGCTTAGCAGATTCACTACTGTTGATAAGCTTGTCAAGTCTTACAAGATATTCTGGGTCGCTGCGTAACTCATAAATGTGGAATGTCAAGCCCCACTAAGGCCGTCACCTCTGTTGATCCCCACACCCCGCTATTACGGACACTAAACGACGTCCCGAGGGTGTCCGCTATAACGAGAAGTTGACTCTCGAAGACAAAAAAATTTGTGGCGTATTGATTACTCATCGATTACTTATCGATCTCATGGATTTGTTAGTGATGTTACATACATAAAATCTATTGGTGAAAATGGAAAACCCTTGAAGAAGTCTGTTACATAATTTAAATAGCAGCATTTAGCTACCGACATGTATTTAAAAGTCTAGATGCTCCTTGCTCAAAAGGTCTTTACATGTCTTTACACTCGGCACAATGAATTAAATTTTTCTAATAAAAACTCGGGGGCCATTACGGGAGTCAAGTTGCACGAATCCGTGAAAAGGTTAATTGAAAACGAACAGATTTGAGGCTAATACAAGTAACACCTAGGCTATTAGCGGCCATGCTTGGGATAATAGCCAAGGCCATGCCCGACCAATGGCGGCCAATAAATCGTCTTCTGGTGTTTCTTGCAAATTGGATTACCAAGACGCAAAAATATCTTTTGTATGTTTTTTTTAATGATCAATTATTCCACTCACGCTTGTTGTATATGAACTGATGTCAGTGGCATTATTATCGCCAACTCCACTAAGCGCCTCATTTCGCGTCCGACATCGCGCGCTAGCACTCAGCATGCCTGTTGCCATGATACGCGTAATGTTCAACGAGAAAAAAGAAAAGAAAAGGTATATGCCCGGGGGTGGGACTCTCATATGAAAGGGGCGCGGTTGCTCGTCGGAAATTTTGAAATAAACCCGTGAAGGTTTTGACAAATGACGAACATCAGACTGCAATTTATGTTACATGCGAAGTTCATGGTCGGTCCGCTTTATCGAGAGTTGTTATGTTTGTACCATGAAAGTGTCCGTAGTACCGTAATAGCGGGGTGTCCGTAAGGGGAGAGTTGACTGTACTCATTGATCATCGCAAATAATCAATGACTAATCACTCATTGATGTCATTGATCATTGATTAGTTATGTATGGATGTCAGTACGACAACAACTGAATTTCGATACTTGAATAGGTCTGGATAAAGTTCATATTCTCTGCGGACGACCCCCCCCCCCCCCCCCCCACTTGATTACGGTATACAAATAACAACAAAACCTGACTTGTTATCGTATTATTTGCTTCCACTGGCTAAAGATACTGTGCGCTCTGACTGTGTGCATAAATATTTGACAAAGATAAACGATCTCTGTTTATACAAAAAAGCATGTGTCAGAAACTGATATCAGTGAATAATCGCACGGACTTTAGTGGGCTCCTATCTGGAATGTGATCATGAAGCTTTGGTGGTCGCTCTAAACGACCTAGCTGACCTAGCCAGCCTTAATTAAAATCCAGGTGGAATTTGTTCTGGAATCTCCTGCTGCTTAAAATTATTGTTGTAAGGCATCAAAAAATAATCAAAGATCGATTGGTTGATTGACAGCTCCACAGGTATTTCCTATTATGTACATTTACGATCAGAATAACATTAATCAGTCATTCGAAAGAGTGACGCTTTGATTCCGTGAGCTAAAGAAACTTAGCGCCGTTCGCCAACCAAGTGTCCAGTGTCGAACAATACGAACAGGAAACACTGTTCAACTACAGAAATCAATATCGCTGAGTGGTATAAATCTCCACGTTTGGCCAAGATTCAATGAAGCCTACTGAGGTACATGTAGTTAAAAGAATTTAATACCTACGAAGGTTGTTGTGATTTATACTTTTCCAAGCAGTGTTAATCAGCGTTAGTAGTAGCTCCATTTGCATCCAATCGTTGATAACAATACGAAATTGAAAACAGTTTTGAGGGCAGATGTTCTCAAAGCTGTAAACGAGTACTTTAGTGATAGCAAGTATAGAATAACACATAAATATGCATGGTTTTGGATAACCTTGACATTTCATCGCCTTTGATCTGCGTGTGACAGCATTTTATAAATATATTCTAGTTGACCGTTGTGTTCATAATTTTTTTTCTCAAGCTAACTACCATACCACTTATGTCATGCTTTTTTTTTTCTTCATAGCGAGATGTTCAATCTTCCCCAGCCACTGTAAAATTACTGGTAACCACACAGCCTCAAAAGGAAGAACACACCAAACGACTCACGAAACGAGAAAAGCTTCTTGTGGGCTTTATAGCTTTCATAGTCGTAATGTTCATTCTCTTGGCAGTTGTGTTTGCCTTTCTGTACACAAAACAAGCTCATTCAAACCCTCAGGATAAAGACCAGTGCATCCTTACATCATACCCGTGCGTGTCAAAGGAGTGCGTGCTTACCTCTACAGGTACAAAACCAGTCAGTAAGACTTAATCAAAGGTTTGCTGGCTGCTGACGTTTCGAGTGCTACCCCTTCGTCACTGATTAGCACTCGAAACATCAGCTTCTTTATTGTCGCTTTTAATACGGTGGCCAACTTTCCTTTTCAACTAGCCTGAGGTTGATTACGTTTCAGTCACTCCCCGGCGACTACAGCAATGCAGTTTCTTTAGCATGCTTTAGAAGCTGCTGGCCGGTTTTTAGTTGTACAGAAGTTAAAAATGTGACCGTGACAATTTTACTTTACGGTTTGTTAATTTATTTATTTATTTATTTATTTATTTATTTGCTGTTCTGTGCAAGCTGACAAATGCCTTTAGTGAAAAATCGCAAGACTTTAGCCACTCAGGACTCAAAAAGCAACTGAATGGAGGCTGATCGTAGAAAAAGAAAAGAAAAAAAGAACTTAATCGTACGTGGGCTGGAAAGAAACGTCTTATCTTTTTAAAGTTTACGGGATGTTTTTGTTTATCGCTCGTAAAGTGTCGCTATATTTTGAGGACTTTGCTTTGTGATTTAAGGACCTGTTTACAAGGAGGGAGGGTAACCCTAATGCTAGGGTTACCCAAGCAAGAGGGTTATAAAGATAAAAAAAAGTAAATATATGAAACATATATATTTGAACTACGGATGAAAGATCAAATAGAAGAAAGACCCTCGATAGTCCGGGTTTACTAGCAAAATTTCACAGGTTGGGTTACCCTTTCACTCGGGGCTACAAAGCGCATGCATGCAAAGCGGGCGAAAGCGCGGGGAAATTGCTATTTTGACCACTCTTTTCAACTTTTCAAGGGTCTGGAGATAAGTAAAAGTTGTTCCTAGCATAGCGTTTACAGGGCATGTAGGGTTACCCTGGAGCTAGGGTAACCCCATCTGCCTTCTAAACGCGTCGCGTAAAAAAAGAAGAAATGTGGGAGTGCGAGGGTTCCACACCCTCCTTGTAAACAGGGCCGGGTTGTTCAAAGCCCGATTAAGCTAATCCTGGGTTAACGTGAACTTAAATTGGAGTTTATTTGGTAATCAGTAAGGATGCTTCCAAAAGATTTTTGTCTCTCAGTTTTGACCTGGACTTTCCTTTACCCTTAGCTTAAAATTATCCTTTAAAAGCATTATTAAGGAGCGAGATGAAAACCTCAGTTAACTTTTATTCGGGGATTAGCGTTAATCGGCTTTCGAACAACCGGGCCCAGGCCATTATCTGCTGCATACTGGATGATAATCGATACAAGATTCTAGTGTCGATAGCTGAGCACGTCAGTTTCTAACTAATTGTTTACTTTCCCTTACTTAAATCTTTTTCCTTTATTTTCAGAACTGCTTAATTATTTAGATCCAAAGATCGATCCTTGTGAAGATTTCTATAATTACGCCTGCGGTGGATGGATAAAGAGAAACCCACTTCCTGATAAAAAGTCCGTGTGGAATCAGTTTACCAAACTGGAAGACGAGAGCAATCAGTTTATACGTGACATCCTACAAAGTAAAGAGACTCAAGCCGAGTATTCTAAGGTACAATAGCGGCGTTTGCATCCATGGCGTGTGTCCTGTTCTGATTGCTTGTTCTCGGATTAATCATTTTACCAGTGGCAATTATCACAATTCAAGTTAAAAGTTATAACAACCAAAAAATCATTACTAGTAGAACATTCAGTCGCTCAGAACGTTCAGTCACTAGCAGAATATTCAGTATCGTGTACAGAGCTAAGGCCTTTTACCTCTTCGCTATTCTCCATACCAGCCCAAGCTCGTGTCTAAGAGATGCCTATCACCTGTCGTCGATGTCGTAAAACGTGTTTCTGTGTTTGTTATAGCTTGCGTCTTTTCAAAAGGGGATGGCTTACTACTCGTCGTGTTTAGATACAAAGGCAATCAACAAACGAGGTACAAGGCCTTTAGATGATCTTATAAAGGAATACGGATCTTGGACGATCACCTCGAACGACTGGAATGAGGAATCCTGGGACATGGCGAAATATCTTGCTGCAATGAGAAGGAAAATTGCTGTGGCGCCATTTTTCAGTGTCTTTATAAGTGCTGATCCACGGAACAGCACCATAAACATCATCCAGGTACGCTCGAATAATATCTCTACAAAAACGTTAGAAAAAAAAAAGGAATTGTGAAACGTCGCTATTCTACTGACCAGGTTTCATGATTTCTCTGAAGAGTAAAAGGGATGGAGAGAAAATGTGACGTGGTTAGTAAATATATTCACTTCTCGTAGTTTGCTTCGCGCTAGTCTTTGAATTTTATTCTGAGATTCAAGAGAATCATGCTGCTGGCCGATGCGAGAAAACTTGAAAACTGAAGAATCGCGAGCGAAGTGATCCTGTGTGTGTTGCCTTTAAGGGAAGAAAACAGACTAACATAAAAAAGCAATTAGATTTTAGAAAAGGACAAAAATCGCTCGCGACGCCCACGAATGATCAAGTCTCGTGTTTGTACCAAGATGCGGATCTCGTTCATTGCTGTTATCTTTAAACTTGCCCTTTCTTTTTCTTTCTGATTACAGTTTAGGCCGATAGCCCTTCTGGGTCTTTCAAGAAGGCGATTAACGTCTAATACTACTCATGGCAGAAAGGTGCGTTATTAAAGAGCTAAAAATACGTAAACAAGTATCGCTTTCTTCCTCAATATCAGGGGGAAGGTGTATAGAGTGAAGTGACTGTTAATTTCTCGTGAAGTGTAGGTTCTTAGTTTATTTCTCTCCTTAATGGTTTTCACTAGTTGTACAGTAGGTAACGAAAATGAAATACAAACTCGGCCTCTTTGTTACCGAATAAAAAAGGAAAAAGAAAAATCTGACCTGCATCAGTCCCTCCTTTTTTGCCATCGTTTACCAATGCTTTTACTGTTTAACTGTAAACGAACCACGGACTCCCTTATCCCCAAGGAAGTTGGTTGGCTTCAGTTTGTCTTATTATTATTATTATTATTATTATTATTTTTTTCAGGGAAGAGAAGTTTATAAGGAGTTTATGCTCAATCTAACAAAAGCATTAGGAGCCACAAATGACTCATACAATGACATAATAGATGTTATCAACTTTGAAATCCGACTTGCTCAGGTTTGTACGTCAAACTGTTGTAGTAAACTCTAAAATCTCGAAACAAATTCGAAATATCGTGGAACTGGTTTGTGCTAGTATGACCAGTGTTATCAAGGACCCGAGTCACACAGTAATTCGTTATCTTATGACGTAGTGCCACTTTGCCTCGTACAGGTGATGCCCAATGGCAGGCAAGCTTATGACGATCAAAACTTGTACAGGAAATTGACAATTAAAGAGCTGAATAAATATACTGGAACTGCACAGGTGAGTTGTGAGCTCGATCTTGACCAAATAAAGATTTCACGGTGTGTTGTAACAATTCAGCATTCTATCTGATGAGGGGTCGATCGTTCTACAGTCCTCACTCTTCGAGAAAACCGAGCGAACAAGTATTAAAGCAGCAGGAATGAAGGTTTTGCGAACAGTTGTGAGATATCTAACCGTAAGAACATTTCACTATAACGAAACGTTCCCCAGTAACCGTCTGCAACCGGGTCCCAATGGAAAAAGAAACAGATTTGCGAATTTTATATTGGCGATTATCATTATTTTCGAAATGCAATACACAGTTAAATGAAGTTAGCTGTGCAAAGTGAAGTCATTTTTGATAGGTGGCGTAGGTTTCACAAGTTCCTCAAGTGCTGCTGTTCCGTGGTCTGCTGTTCCTCAGATTAGTGATACCCCACGCTTCAGTTTGCCTTCAATATTGTTGTTTATCAAGAGAGGATGAGCTGGCCTCTCTTGGACCTGAAAAAGAACGCTTTTTCAGTTGGAAAAAGAGTCCATTGTCTTTCTATCGAGGCCACATCTTGTTTCCTACGTAGCCGGCTGAGTAGGAGACTAGACCACATCGCATAATTCAGAAAGTCAAGAAATGCACATATTTTAGACCCGACTTATACATATAGCTCTTTAGAAAACCTTATTTATCGTAATAAACCTAGTTAATGAAAAATTCAGGCTTGAACGGGATTCGAACCCATGACCTCTGCGATACCGGTGCAGAGCTATCAAGCCAACAGCTGGGAGCTGTCCATTTGTGAGTTCGAAATACACCCTCATAAAATACATACACTTGCGAATTCCGAGATCTTGAAGAACCTTCAAAATATGAACAGGAATTGCCTTAGTAGCTTCTTTTTAAGCTGTCAAAATAGTATGTCATACTTTCTCATAGATCAACTGGAAGGAGTATCTTCGGCAGTTACTATTTCCTGTGACAGGAATGCACATTACCGATCAACAGGAGGTTGTGGTTTATGGTGTGGATTACTTAAGAAACATCACTGCCCTTCTAAAAGAAACTTCAAATAGGTAAACTCAGTTACTTTCAGTTCCTTTACTCGACTGTAAAAACGGCTGGAAAATTGGTACAAATTGTTAAGCAACCGTAGAAACTGTTACCCCAAACTAAATATAAATGTTCAGTGGTTAGCAAAACTCCTCGCTAAGAGTCTCAGAAATTTATATTAGTCTGAAGATCTTTTTGGTGATCCAAACTAATCACTTTTAGCTTTTCGTTGACACAAAACACTCACAAAGTACATATTTGTTCCAGGACCATTGCAAACTACATGATGTGGCGGCTGGTTGACTCGTTATACTTACGCCTTGGTGATGAATTTGAGGAGATATTTAAGAACTTTTACATCAGTTTAGATAGCTTCTGGGCATCTTCTCCGCGAGATGAGTTATGTATTCAGCTGATGAGAGAAAAATACTTTGCCATGCCGCTCTCGAGGATATATGTAGATCAACGCTTCAATGGCGACAGCAAGAGATTTGTAAGAATGCTAATGTAATTAGTTAACTAGTGTTAACACTTGAACTGAATTTTTTGATATAACCAACTGGCTTAAATGATAACTTTCCAAGCTGTTATTATCTACTCCGAAGGGACAGAGATGAGTTTTTTTTTCTTTTCTCGTTCGAGTCTTATTTCCGGGTGTGTATATAATAGTAAAACATTGACAAAGTGTTGACCGACCTTTGGAGGTACTCTACGTTTTCCGTTTCAACCAATTGGAATAAAAGTTACTGTTTCATTTGCACACAATTCCCTCTTCCATTTTGATTTTGTTGTCTTCTTGTGCCATCACGTACGTTTTTTAATCTACCATTGAGATTGTAAGTTGGAACTGGAAACGGCGTTCTTCGCTCAAACAGAAAAATTTCCAAAACACGGAAAATTTCCAAAATTTATAACCGAAAATTTCTAAAGACTGCCCTATAAAACAGCTAGCTAGTGTTTTGAATAGATTTATCACGTGGTTGTGCTAAACATTAGACGGTCCGATGTTGGTTTCTGTTGACTTTGATGGTTTGCTGGAATAGTGCAAGCTGAGTAGCAAGAATAGACTATTTAATTCACCAGGAGCGCGCGCGGAGCAGAATAAAAGAGCGTATTGAAAAATTACTTGACAAGCTCTGATTCTCCTACGCAAACAGAAGCCATGACAGGTCTCTAACCACTAAGCTACTGGGAGACCTGGTAACCATTCGCTAGATTCATATATGACAGACCAATTTGTCTGCCGGCTATACTGAAAAATGCCTAGATTTCAATTAAGAAAAAAAAGGGGGTGTTTTATCTTCAACTTCTTTCATCGATCTAGGCAAAAGAACTGGCAGATAGCATCAGAGTTGCTTTTGAGCAGAACATACTTGAACTGGACTGGATGGATGACAAAACCAAACAAGTTGCCATAATAAAGGTAAATTCACACACATTTACTATCTTAAAAAAATGGTGCAAGTAAACGAAACAGGAACTCTAGCTACGTTTTATATTTCTCTGAAAAATATATAATAAGTTAGTGTATTTCACTCTCGTGAAAGCCACCATTCTTAAGTGAACTTGATTTGTCCAAGATATATTAGAAAAAGCAAAGGTGCCGCCAAAATTTTTCTTAAGCACATTCATGAACATTGTAGTGGGACATGTATAAAAATGGTAATGAACTCTTATTTTAAAAATACTAACTTAATTAGATCATTTTGATCTTTAGTCAACTGTATGTACTTTTTTGGTACAGTCAGTTTAGTTTTTAGTCATTTTGACTGTGTCAACCACAATAAATCATTTACTTAGAATTGAAAAGGATTGTAGACGCATTCTTTTTTTCTTTCGCATTATTATTATTATTATTATCATTATTATTATTATTATTATTATTATTATTATTTGTTTTTAAACAAGGAAAACCGACAAGGAGAAACTTCCCTAATTTCGTCCGACTACGTGTGTACGAGAGCACTAAAACATCCTGGCCTGTCCAACTCAACACCAGTACTAAACCTGTCATCGTGAACTTGTATTGTATAATAAAAAAAGGAACGACATCTCCTAAGATATTACGGTACCTTTTTTCTGTTTAAGGTGATAATGGTGATGACATCATTTCTTTTTAGGCCCAAATGATGGTTGATAACATTGGCTTCCCAGACTACCTTGTTGATAACAAACTGTTAGATGACGAGTACAAAGATGTAAGTATAATCACTAACGGACCAGCTAGAAAAAAAGAATTGCTTAATATTGGATGCGTAATACGCGTTTTATTCCACTTTGTTGTGGTTTTCTTGCCTGAATATATATTCGTTCATCAATAGTTTAATTCTGGATTCCCCCAGTTCATATATTGTAGTGTGTTGTATTTTGTTGTTTTGTCAGCGTATTGGTTTGTCATTTGTAAAACAATATTAATTCTTTGAATTGAAATAAACGTTCACAATTGTTTTCCTGTGCTACAGCTGGCGTCTAGGCACTGAACTGAATAGGTTTGTTACTAGCTGGCTGATTTACATAGATCCGTTGCAGGTCACGTGCAATCAGTCTACTTACTTTGAGAACGAGTTATCATTGGACGAGGCTTTAGCAAAAAAAGAGTTTGCAGTATTTGGAAAACCCGTGGACGAGACAAAGTAAGACAAGTATACAGTACAGTAATGTACAGCTTCAAGTTACGCAGGTACCGTGACTAACTGACACTCAAGTTAATGAGTTCACATCCTCCTTGGGGTTAGCACGTGCAAAGACAAGTGAAAAGTATCTAAAGCAACTGTTAGATATATTTATACTTGTTTCAGTTGACTTTCGGTAGCAACTGAATAATTCTCTAATGGGTTTCTCCTTAGGCTTCCTCATCACTCACCACTTTTTATTCTATATTTTTCGTTATTTAGTTGTTTAGACATAAAAAAAACCGCCTTGGTGATTTTTTTGTGCAGTTAAAATCTGGTTTGCTAACTTGCAAGCACTCCTCCTGTTTCAATTTTTCTTTGTTACGTACCACTAAAAGTTCAGTTGAATAATACCTCTCTTATTAGATGTTTTGGTGCCGTGTAGTATTGATGTCACAACATAACTCGTAAAAATGTAGAGCCGTGCTGCACACCAAAAGATCCAATAACTTGAAGACTCAATAAGATCCATGTATACTTTGCTGCAATATCATCAATAAAAGCGATTAGTGAATGAAGCTGAGCAAACCACATCTTACTTTGTCCTGAGTGTGAGGCATATGAGACACTGAGGTAAACGAGCAACCTGATTATATCCAAACAATGTCAAAACTGTCCAGTTAACAAATCGACGGCAGTTTTCTATGGTCTGTACTCTTTTAGTATAAATCTACTAGTGTTTTATTACGAATGCCGTTCTCTGATTGGCTAGGCTACTCGCTATCTATTCTGTGATACATATTGAATAGCGGTTTTCAACAAAATGGCGGCAGGTTCGCCGCGTTTTCGAAGTGTCTGCGATGAGGCCGATATAGATAATTTACTTGTTTAGTTTTGAACGACTAGTAGATTTATACTAAAACAATTAGATTTTTCGCTCTCGATTTCTATACGTGATAGCTGATTCGGGCTGCGCCCTCATCAGCTTTCACGCGATAGAAATCTCGAGTTCATAATCTAATTGTTAAATAGACCATAAAATGACCGCAAAAATGTTCAAAACTCGCTGAGTGGCTTCACTGCCAAGTTTTGAACATTTTATGGCCTCATTTTGTGGTCTATAAGACCAGAGAAAACTGCCGTCGATTTGTTTTTTACAATAACGTGGAAAAAGTACGAGCGGGATTGGCTCTATTTTCCGTTGAGAAAGCGCACGCGTTACATCTGACGTCATTTTTATTGTCTGTACTCTTATAGACAATAGTTACGAGCCAATCAGCGTGCGAGAATTTTGATAGTTATTGTAAAAGTAACAAATCGACGGCAGTTTTCTATGGTCTATACTCTTATAGACCATAAAATGACGCCATAAAATGTCCAAAACTTGGCAGTGAAACCACTCGCCTGCGGCTCGTGGTTCCACTTGAGTTTTGAACATTTTTTGACATCATTTTGTGGTCTATAAGAGTATAGACCATAGAAAACTGCCGTCGATTTGTTAATTTACAATAACATGGAAAAAGTACGAGCGGAATTGACTTTTTTTTTTCGTTGAGAAAGCGCGCGCGTTACATCTGATGTCATTTTTATTGTCTGTACTCTTATAGACAATAGCTACGAGCCAATCAGCGCGCGAGAATTTGGACAGTTATTGTAAAAAGACCTTTAGACAAATCACACTAACTTCTCAAAATTTCAAGTGAGTTGTATTATTATTTTTTTGCGAACCTTAGTCTATCAGTTTTTACTTCTTTTCTCTATTTGTTTGAGCAAGCCTTTCTTACTGATTATTTATTTGTTTATCTATCATTAGTTGGGCTCTGTCACCGATTTCCGTGAATGCATACTATGATATGCTGGCCAACAAGATGGGTGAGTGCCATACATGTAAAGTTACTACTAAACATATGCGAAAATAGTAGCTGATCTGACCCAGAGGTCATGATAATCCCGCCGAGTTCAAAGTTTTTGTTGTCGACGACCCAGTCTTTTACATACACTTAAAGATGATTTTTATCTCATTTCACGTGTTCTACTTGGTTCCACTTACTGCAAACCAATACTAACAAACTTTCGGAAATCACGACTGAACAGCACACTTTTGGCAGAAAAAATCTCCTTCAGTTTTGGAGTTCCTTCTTATTACATTTGGCGCTACAGTATTTATTAAAGTAAATCAGCCTGCAATTCCCATTAGTAACCTGCAAGTAACTAACGAACAACCGTAGACAGCGCAATTAGGATAAAGGCTGCCAAACTGGAAAGTAACTTTCGGAACTGCAGCTTTCTCGCAAACCAACCTTTTTTTCAGTTTGTTTTTTATGTATGTTTATCACATTTTTCTGAAGCAGTAGTTTCATGTAGAGTAACACCAGCATAGATCCTTACTGTTTCTAACCATTGTTCGATAAGCAGGTTTATTCATTCTCTTTCAGTGTTTCCAGCTGCTATTCTTCAATCGCCATTTTATAACAAACGCTATTCTTGGTATGTATTCCTTGTTTGACTTTTTGCAGACAGTAATGTTTCCAATGACTGACAAAGTTTCCAATTTGTTTCTTTCCAGGGCAATGTTGTACGGGGGAGTGGGCTCTATCATGGGTCATGAACTAACACATGGATTTGATGTGGATGGTAAGCTTGTTAGGCTCCGTTCATAGTTTGTAGCCTGTTGGGACATATTGGCCGGGTTTTAAAGGAACTATGTTCGGACACTGTGCTTCTTACGTCAGTGTCAACAATTGCAACTGCTTCCTCTATTGTCCATTTTGATATTTTGATTAAGGGAGCCTGATAATTGGGCACCCGTTAAATCAGATATACATGTACCCGAGAACGGTGCAGAGGTCAGGCTATCCGCCAGTGCATACATCCTGAACAACACCTAACATCCTAACATAACAATAGTTTTCAGATTTCTGTCGCCCCGGAGGCTCTATAGAGGGGCTCTTGTTCAGACAGTCTGTGACTTTGAGGCAGACACACAGCCAGTGAAGAGCGTTCACAGTTCGATCAATAACTCATTTTATTTCTACTGAAGCAAAATCAGGACAACTCGCGTACATTGTATTTAACACAATTTGGCTGTTTTTTCTTTCTTTTTTTTTTTTTTTCCTTTTTTCTTCTCAGGGAGAAGATTTGACATGAAAGGGGATGAAAGAAACTGGTGGAGTCAAGAAACGCTGGAAGCATTTGAAAGAAAAACAGCATGTTTAGAAGAACAATACTCTAATTTTACGTTTGATGGAGGCACGGTACGGCCATATTTGAAACTTAAACATAAAGCCAAAGATAGAACAGTTATTTGTGATGTTATTTCTTAGATTGACGGCGAGCAAACCTTATCAGAGAACATAGCGGATAACGGAGGCATCAAACAGGCTTTTAGGGTAAGTAAAACGGGTGCCCCACCTCATGCGGTGCATGGACTATTTTGCGGTTCTCCGGTGACTTTCCAACCCATCTGTGAGTTGAAATTTTTGAAGCTTTAAGAAAACTGGTACAGCTTACGGCTTAGTTTGTTGTTAGAGAGGGTTAACAAAAAATTCGAGTTTTCACAAAGGCCAAAGTCAGTGAGAATTCCCAAGCATGTCTGCCTCAATCTTAAGTGGCTGATGTAAAGGAAGGACTTAGGTGACCTGAATCTCATCTTATTCTCAAAGAAAATAAGGGAAGCTGAATCTTTTTTAACTGTAGGCGAAACATCTTCACTGCAGGTTGTGATAAATGAAGTCTTGGGTCCGTCACTGGAACTGTTGTTTCAAGAGCAAAACATTTTATCGAAAAGAAATAGCTAGATTTTGAACGACCTTAAATAATAAGATCTGCACATGCCACGTTTATTTTCTACGAAAAAACGGTCTAGGACCCGATCATTTTGCTATATTGCACTTTTTTTCGTATAATGTCTAATTTATTCATTTACTTTTCACCATCTCAGGCTTATCAGAATTGGGTTGCAAAACACGGCGAGGAGCCCAGACTGCCAGGAATGAATCTTACCAATGAACAAATATTTTTCATCAGCTTTGCAAGAGTTAGTAAACGTGTTTTCTGAGCTGATGTGATCCTCTTATAGGTTCTTTGCCAGTTTATCCTATATATAAAAAATCCCGTTTAATACATTTACGAAAACTCGGCGTAGACCCCCAAATATACGGCTTACGCAAGGGAAACAGAGCATATTTTTACTAGTCAGCTGAATAAATTCATTTTTGTGATAACAAAAATGCCTTCTTACATGGAAGACTTGGAGTTGAACATACCATGCTCTCCTTGAATAAAATGACCCTAATGATACCACTGTTTATTTAGGGCTGAGATCTAAGCACATCTGTATGCCTGACTTCATTTTCTCTAAGCCACAAAGAAGAAGTATAAGACGGTTTTGTCTAATTAAGGAACCCAATTTTAACATGTTGTTGGTCGAGAGAGCACGGTTTTCAGGTTTTACTTACCAAGTTGTGATGTTTTAGAGTTGGTGTGCAGTATTTTCAAGTCAAGGGGAGGAGTTTGCCCTGATGAGTGAACACAGTCCAGGCCCTTGGAGGTAAGATGATTGACACTATGCCCAAGAGCCGTACTCGATACCTCATTTGATAGAAGTTTTACATTGAGCTCGAAGGGTTACTGATAAATTAATTTATAAAATTATCATCATTATTGTCGAGCCAATTTAAATTATGATTGAAATGCTAAAGCATTCGAAATCGAGGAAAATTGAAAGAAAAGTATTTCTCTTATCAAATCACAAATTACAACTATTCTTGGCTTAGTTCATTTCCCTTGTTTTTTTGTTTATTTGTTTGTTTGTTTTGTTGTTGTTGTTTTTTCTTCGGGAAAAAGAAAGTTTCAGTAAGATGAACTAGTGTCTTAAGTATTGTTAGCCTTTTGTTAGAAGTAATACTTAGCTACAAGAGTTTCATAAATCTACCTTAGACGTCAAACGAAAAAAATAGTCAAGTTAAGTTTAAAACTTTCCTCGTTCCAGTAGAATGACATCTCTATTCTAATCTTTGTCATTTCATTGTCGTTAAATTGTCGGCCGGTGAACAACTTTTGTTTCGTTTTGTTGTAGAACAAAAGCGTCCGTGATGAACTTCCCAGAATTTGCCAAAGCATTCAACTGCCGTCCAGGAAGCCCAATGAACCCAGTTAATAAATGTGCGGTCTGGTGACGAGCCCAGGGTACCCAGTCACCAAGTGTGTAGAGATGCCGACTCAAGCCTGTTATTTCTGATTGAATTATATGTACATAATGTCGCATGAGCTTTTTACTTCTTACTTCTTCCCACATGCTCTTGTTTCGTTACTTCGTGTTTGTCAATTCTTTGTTTGTTTATTTGTTCGGTCGTTTGTTTGTTTTTGTGGCTAATTACTTTAATGCACTGATTTTTCTATGAATTTAGGGATACTGATTTTAGACAGTAAAGAATTTCTTCACTTACTCACGTAGTTTATATTATTAATTATTGGAATAAAACGTACGCAACTCTGGAATGAAACGAAAAAGAAAAATATTATTTTGATACGTGTGAACGCATTATGTCACTAATAATAAACCTGTTACTGTAGTAAGTGTCTGTTTACTGACGAATCTGTCGATCATCAAAGAAATCGTTGGGTGCTTAATTTCACTCATTTCATTTCACTTGCACTGATTTTGGTTCTGATTTTTGGTTTCGACTTATGTCATTTATCGAACCAATGCTATGAAATAGATGATATGTACACCATGGAAATTCTCGGAAAAAAAGTGTACATAACGCTTATTTAATGTGCTTGCGTGATGCAGGTAAATAGCTTGTGCTAATCAATAACGTTTCTTCCAAACGATGTTTGGCCCTCAGTTTTGACTTAGACTTTTCTTTACCTTGAGCTTGAAATTAGCCTTAAAAACCGTTTTTAACAAGCGAAATGAAAACTTCGAATAACTTTTAATCGTAGATTAGCCGTAATCGGCTTTCGAACAACCGGGCATAGCCCTTTATTAACAATAAATAATAGGCTAAAATGTGAAGGCGTTTTTATGACGTTCTTTATTAATATTATTGCAACACATTTATAATCATCTGCACTCTACTCCTGTGTCCCAAGACGAAATTATGGGTATTTAAAAACATTTGCACCCGGCAACTCTTACTGGTAATGACAACATCAGTTCCCATGTTCCCATGTTCCCAGCTAACCATTGACTTTATTGTGAAACCGTTGACTCATAAATTATAACTTATCCATTACTCACCGTATTGTACATTGATACCCTGATGAATGAAAATTGGTAGTGAGATTGCCTTATTTAAAGCTAGAGATCATCCTAATTTCTTGAAACAGTTGTTTACAACCGCCTGATAAATTGTTTACATACACTGGAAAAGGTCACTACAGAGTCCTGAGCTTCGATTGATTAGTACAACAAAACGTCGTCTTCCTTTGATTGATGTGCACTTGCAGTAGGTGAGTTGACCATAATATCCTTTTGGACAATCTTGAATATTATGGAATTCGCGGACTTGCGTTAGAGTGGATTAAAAATTATTTTACTAACAGATACAATTTGTTGAATTTAACAGCCATTCTTCCTCTAATCACTGCATTTTGTAGGGAGTACCACCACAGGTTCACGATATAAAGTGCATTCCTTCTTAGACTTCTTAAGAATCAAACTCATTCCTATAACACAAGAATTTCCCATACTTTTAAATTGCCCTTTTGTAGAACCAACGTCAGACAATTTTCTGTATCTATAGCAACTGTTAAATCTGTTACCACTATTTTTAACCTGACCACGATGTTTTATTTTTACATGTCTATTGATCGTTTTCCGTCTGTTCGTTTGTGACCTTTATCATCTTTCGTCTCACAGCACTGCAGTGAGGAAGCCTTATTCTAACCTTATGGTTTCTCCAAAGGCCTCCTCACCACTTCCGTTCTGCTCGTATTTTGTGACGTGTGTAGTGAAACAAATAAAATTTAATTAAAAAGAAAATCACCAACTCCTTTCCTTTCCCCTTCCCTGGCTCCAATGTCACTTTCCAATATGTGCGAGCGTTACGTGGCGCGACTCGGCTGAAACCGCTCAAGGGATTTATTTATTTATTTATTTATTTATTTATTTATTTATTTATTTATTTATTTATTTTTGCATACACATGTTGGGGTTGTGTCGTGTGGGTTTATTGGAGGGTCCGTATCCATTTCCGTCTCATTAGTTCTCAGTCTCAAAGAATAACTGGCATTAATAATAAAAAAGAGTCCGGAACTTGTGTTATCAAATTCTGATAAACCCCACAATGGAAGGCTTAATTTCTTTGAACAGCTCAGTAAAAAAAAGTAGAAGAAGAAATTATCATGTTGAAAAAAATGAAAATCATCTCTTTGAAATTGCTGCCGATATACCCAGAGCGAACCCAGGGCCCCCTTTCAAGTAAAAAAACAAAAATAGATTGGCAATGCACAAAGCTTTGTGGACAAAAGTTGGAACACCAAAATTTTTATAATTTCAACCCCTGTCGGTAATGCATTGTTTTCCTCCTGGTAAACCGAATATTATACAGAACTTTTTTTTTTTCTTTACTGCCACGCTATAACAAACAAGACTACTGCTCATTCTTACAGTTATACACTGAAACGAGGCCTTGTGTAGCCTACTGGATCGCCCGGCATGCTGTTAGCTCATTAATATTACGGTTGGTTTCCGTAAGTTTTCTTTTTAATGTAAATAGTGAAAAGCACAGGTGTTTTTTCAGTTTGTGTTTGAGCTGAAAGAAAAACACTGCCTCATTCGGAAATAAATTATTTATGAATTTTGTTGCCTTGATACCGAGGAACTTTGTCTGGAGAACTCTTCAATAAATATTAAATATTTTTCGCCCGAAAAGGAAACTGCAACTTTTATTAACACTCCTCAAATGAAAGGAAATTCTAGAATTGGGATAATTAGTATGAAGAAGGTAAGAACATCTTCACTTGTTACAATATTCTGCATGTTTATTTCAAAACTCACTTGTACATAATAACGCTGAAGGAAGAAAGTATGATTATATACAATAGGGTAATTAGTTTCGTAAAATTCCTGCGTTAAACGGTAACTGCCAAAAGCGTGTCAGGACTAAGCAATTCTTAACAAAAATACCACGACTGGCACTGCTGATTCTGAGTATTTTAAACTTTTTAGTATCCGCGGTGATGTTGTGAATAATTTATAGTGCATGAACAAATTCTTAGTTCTTATATCCAGCTTGCGTTTATTTTAGATTCCAACAGCAGTTATGGCTGTGATTTTGTTCCTCGCCATTTCCACGGAACAGCAGAATACAACCTCGATATCTCCATCTTCCTCTTTATCTTCCTCTCTAAACATATCCGTAACCATCAACACCACTGCAGCTCCACTGGGAAATGAAACAAACCATGCAGGTAAGTTCGCAGCAACATCGAAAATAACTAACAAACAAACTTCCAAAATTGAATCACACCAATTAAGTGAAGCTTTTTTTTCAGTTTTCACTCAGTTTCATTACTTCATCTATTCACCTAATACGCAATAAAATCTGGTGAATATAGTTGTTTAGTAGATAACAACTCAGCAACCTTGGCCTTTTACGCAATATCTCGGAACATTCAGCATTGTCGACCTCCAAAGAGTTAGATAATGCCCTTTTTTCTCTTTACTTATGTTCAGTTCTGTCGTACAAATCAATACAATTCACGAAGAAGATACTCCTGAAACACAGAGACCAATCTCTCTTAACAGCTTTTACCTGAAAGATGTTACTCACTGTTTCCGAGTTAAATCATTTTGTTATCGTTTGTAAAGTATAAACGAACTAAAAGCATCCGTACGAAGTTTGACGATGAGATGAGATTGACTCCATCTTTTATTTCAGTAGCATTTTCCAGTGAAATTCAACTCAAAACTTGCCCGTTAGCCACTGTTAAATATGGTCTATAAGAGTACAGACCATAGAAAACTACAGTCGAATTTTTTTTTACAATAACATGGAAAAAGTACGAGCGGAATTGGGTTTTTTATCCGTTGAGAAAGCGCGCGGGTTACATCTGTCGTCATTTTTATAGTCTGTACTCTTATAGACAACAGGGAATTTGGACAGTTATTGTAAAAAAAATATCGAAGCAAGTTTTCTGACCCTTGACTTTGTGGGAATGAAGATCAAAGCCGTGCTTGCAGTTAAACATCACATCTTAAGGTTTATGATTTTGATCTAGCTTCAGTTAACTCCACTGTGAATGTGACTGGCTCATTGGTGAGTCCAAACCAATCGCGTGTAGCTGTAGTGAATTCCAGTGCTTCTATCATTAGCCGGATAACGGCTAGTACCAAGACACAAAACAGTAAGTCTGGATTATTTGTTGTACCAGCAAATTAGTTTGATATTTTAGCTGTTCGTATTATCTCGTCTTCATTAAGTTCTGTTCTGGAGGTGGCGTCCAGGGTCTCCGCCATGAGTAAATTTTCTTGGTTTGGTTCGCAATCCTCTTATGGTAAATTAAGGCCTATTTAATGACAGGAATCATAGCTATTTGCAGGACGCAGGGTCGAAATTGAGACTTCTTTTTGCGGTTGAAAATAAACTCGAACCACGCCACAAAATTGTGGTAGCTTTTAAGGTCTCACTTCAGGAAATTCCCCCAAGCATCCCTGTCAGTTTTATACATGAGCTTCCCCACCCTCGGCTCCTCGCAAGTGGAAACACGAAAATCAGGGCACTAAGCTTACGATCCATTTAATGCTACTTGTTCTGTAGATACATTCTTTGTCGAGTTCAAAACTGGGGCGATTGAGTGGAATCCAGATCTTACCAAGGAACATCACAACACCTTCATTAACACTGCCAATGAAATTGTTCAAATCGTGAGTACAGTACTGACCACTTAAAAAAAGTGCATTACTTTGGTGCATTACTTCAAACCATTTTCGTAGATAAGAGTGTTTAGTGATATCTTTCATAACGCTGTTCCTCTTCTTTTATGTTTTTTTTCCTCGAATCCAATCGCTAAATTGGTTGTGTCGATAATTGGAGGTTGATATTTAGAACGCCGCTTCGCGGACTCGCCAATTCCAACATTCTTGAAGAATAATCGTTTTAGTTTACAGGTCCGATTTCTAGGTGTACTCTTCTTTTTTCTTCTGTATATTGCTTATATTCAAACTAACCCACACCCAGCCTTGGGGCACGCACATCGCTCGTCATTCTTGTCATCTTTGACTGGGGCATGCTAATTAACCGTCCAAGAATAACTTCGAATAATGTGGTTATGATACTCTAGAAAACAGAAAACGAACATTAAATTAACGGCGTTTTACTCCGGTACGAGCAAAATCAGTTTTCGACCAATTTTAATCGGTGACATATCCAAATCCAGATACCGAGTTCTTTGTTGAATTTTCAAAACAAATTTAACAAAATGGAGTTCGCTGCGGAATATGCGAAAAGACGCCTTGTTTTCCCATTAACTATATGACAATTGCTTCTGGGCAACAAAGAGCATGCGCTGTGAGGCTACTAAGGATCGACTGACGTTTTTTCTTCTGAACAGATTGACGGTATTTTCGCAAACATGTCCGAATACAAAGGCAGCTTTGTCATTGGTTTCAGGTTTGTTTATTTTCTCCTAACTTACAGTCATTAATACTATACCATGTCAGTATAACTCAGTGTATTTTGTAAAGAAATAAACGTTGTTTTTATCAGTGTCACTTGCTACTATTGTAGCTAAGTTCCAGGATCTCTCATCCAAACAGGGAAGGAGGATATGTTTCGGTAAAGCTGCAGTTTAACGGAGGAGACATCAAAAACCTGAACATTATCATCAACTTCTTACGAGATGGTGGAGGACAGCTGCATACCGACAAAGTTTATCTGAAACTCGGGAAAATAGGTAATCAAGTATGGCTGCAGATAGTTCAGAAAGTAAAAGAGGACAGGACTTTGCCACTTAAATATGATAAAAATAGACGTTTGTCCGGTCTGTTACCGAAGGCTGTCAGGGATTGTGGGAACTGAGGCCACGCAAATGCCGAACGCCAAAGAAAACCCTCGGTACTGCTTAAGAAATCCTGCCATTCAAACACATAAATAACATAGAACAATTGTTGAGAAGCCCAAGCAGCCCAAAATGGAGAAATGAAAGCGAGATGGGCTGCGATTCTTTCAGCCAACTGATACCCCTAACATCCATCACACAACACAGGTAGTAATCACAAGTAGTAGTGGCAGTTACGTGATCGTCAATTGCGCTTCCAGTTTATTCGGTCCGATATACTGGCCATCTAATCACATTTGTTGTTTTCACCAGCTGACTGTGTCACAAACTATGTTGACACCTCAATATGTGACTGCAAACTGATGACTTACAAGCGGCAAATAACCTGTCACCAGCCAGAGATACACGGCGGACAAGACTGCCCCGAGCACTGCACCACTGGCCATATGATTGCAGGCTTTAGGGCTTGCTCTTGGGACGATTTAGACGCGTTCAAGTGTGCGGCTGCTACAGTGGGACCAATTAACGTCCTACTAACGTTCACAGTTGTTTTCATCCTGTACCTGTGATTACTCAGTTTTCTAAAGCAAACCTGTTGGTGAGCTAAGAACAAAGCACTTACAAACGATTGAACAAATGATTGCTATCTTTACATTTATTTATACACTCACACAAAGTATTACAACGGAGCCTTGGAAGGTATTTGTGACTGTGTTACTGATAGTCCGCAATCAGCCTTTTTTTGTGCATTCATGCATTTACTTTATAAAATTAGATCAATAAATACGTAAATGTAATAAATGAGAGCATTCACAGCCAAGGTTCTAATAAGTTTCACTGCGGGAATGTGGGATTTTGGCCATCGGCAAAACACTGGCGCACGAAATGTTGGCCGATGTTCTTGCTTGTGTATAAAGTAGCCTTGATGGAGAAACACATTCACTGATAGCATAAGACACGGATCTATCCCTTTAAAAAAAGCCCAATAAACCCACAAGGGGAACCACTGGCACTTCGTAAACCAATTTCTAAAATAACCCTATGTATAATACCTAACTATAATAGTAAAACAACACAATTGTTGTTTGATTACTTCGCATGCAATTTTTACTTTGTATTAATTATAAAACGGTACATTATCAAAATAAAGAATTGTTACCTTCGTTTTACTGCGCTCCTACGTTCAGCATGATTACTGATAAACAGAAAGTAATGATCGCAGATGACCACAGCAAACACTTGTTTCCTAACAATTACCTGAAAAGGGATCTTTGGCAAATGACACCAAATCTTGCGACACACAGTGTTCACACTAGAACGAAACATGTTAGTCTGATCACGAATGAAACATGTTTCACTACTGTGAAAAGTGTGTATTATGTGAATCAAAGGACTTGCTCACGACGTAGCATTTAAAATAGCGGATGACAGCGCAGAGAAAGCGAGTATCCGAAAGATTCCAAAATTTGAGCTGCAATGAGAGTTTTAGCTCAAATCTGAATTCCTCTAATCAGTTAAGTGTTATTATGTGGATTTTATGCGATCTAAAATATATATGCAGGCTTTAATACCTTGGCCCAAGCTGCTACTGGGGTGGACTGCACACGACACACATTAACGCTACTTGCCGAGATATTTTCTAATTAAATTAGCAAATTAACAAATTAAATTATTCATTAAATTATCAAATAAGAAGCAATTATTACAAACCAAATAAATAAAAACTACCGTCTGAAACAACAATCAAATCTCGCGTTTTTTGAAGAAATCTAAGTTACAACAAAGCTAGGAACAAATCAATCTATACCATAAAAATTGATCCTAAGTTTTTAGAGTTACGGTTTAGCTCCCCGAAAGTCACACAAAATCGAAAGTAACGGGGACCTATACATTGGGAAGTTTACGATCAATAGCTTAGCATGGACAGTATAAACAACTACCAACATGAAATGCTTTACGTCCAAGCGAGGCTAAGCCATTTGGCTTTTACACAAATCTTCAATGTTCTTGGCCTACGGCTGTAGTTTAAGCGAGGCTAAGCCATTTGGCTTTTATACAAATCTTCAATGTTTCTGGACTGTTGTCGAGCTGTTTCACGCATGACACCTTCACCAAGTACAAGGAACTGAAGATCAACCTGCAATAATAATAATAATAATAACTTTAATAGTAACATCCTCGTGAGGTTTTTCAGGAACTATTTACAAACTATTTCCAATTTATAAAAGCAAAAATGACAATAAAAACTCGAAATCACAATTTATGCTGGTATTTTACTAAAATTTAAAGCTTATGAAGGAAATGTCTGCCTCAATAGTGTGTCTTTCAGGGTGCGTTTGAAAGATGCCAATGAGGCACTTTGCCTAAGTTCATTATGCAAGTTATTCCATATGTAGGCCCCTCTATAGGAAAATGTGCGCTGGCCTATAGCCGTTCTGTATAGCGGAATCTGCAAAGAGTTCCGTGTACGAGTGTTACGAGTATGTATATTTGAGCGTTTGGTAAACTTGCTCGTTAAGTATTGAGGCGCAAGATCGTTCTGACATTTAAAGGTCAAAACGGAGTCTCTATAGAATAATTGTTCTTTAACAGGAAGCCAGTTTAGCTCTCGAAGCAAAGGTGTTACATGGTCAAACTTCCTAGAGTTTGTTACGATCTTGCTGGCAAAATTCTGAATAGATTGTAATCTGTTTATATTCTGGAGTGTAGTATTAGACCATACAGATGAGCAGTAAAGCATCTTGCTAAAAACTAATGATGTTATTAACAACTCTAGTGTTTCCTTGTCAAAGCTCCTTTTGACTCTATTTATTTGGCAGAGCTTTGCGAAACAAGATGACACTACACATGAAATATGGTGATCGTAGGTCAGATGGGGGTCAAGAAAGACTCCCAAGTCCTTGGCAGAGTCTGTTGGCTTCAGTGTTTTACCTAAGAATACCACTCTAGGGTCTTCTGGTAACCTGCTTAACATCTGTCTGGTACCGAGGAAAAGGAGTTTAGTTTTATCGGGATTGATAAGTAGATGGTTCTCACAGCACCATTGAGCTACACTGTGAAGGTCTTGTTCGAGCTTTTCAATGGCAGCATCAACCTCAACGAGAGGAAATGACATGAATAGCTTTGAGTCATCCACATACGATTCTAGGTTGCAAAACGTCGGTGACGTGGGGAAATCGTTGAGATAAATGCAGAACAACAATGGTGATAGAATTGCGCCTTGAGGAACTCCGTGAGTTATAGGTAGAGTGTCAGAGTAGGTGGAGCCAATTCTCACGTATTGCCTGCGACCAGTTAAATAGCTCTTGAACCATTTGACAGTAGAGGGTGAGGCTCCTAAGATGGAGAGTTTGTGGAGCAACCTTGCATGGTCTATACTGTCGAAGGCTTTGGATAGATCTAATAGTACTAGTGCTGTTACCTGCTTTTTATCCATTGCTTCGAGTATCTTATCCGTGAGCAGGATGTTTAAGGTCTCTGTAGAATGAGCTTTTTTATTGCCGCTTTGGTGTGAGGCAAGGCGATTGTTTTTCGTGAGATAGGCGCTGAACTGATTCAAAACAATCCTTTCGAGGACCTTTGAAGCTACGGCTAGCAGAGATAACGGCCTGTTGTTGGCAGCTTTTTAGTTCATGGTCACCGTCTTTAAGAATCGGAATCACCTCAGCCTCTTTCCAGTTGTCAGGAAATGAGCTAGTAAGGATAGAACAATTGATGATGTCAGTAAGAGGGCCCAGTATGACAGGGAGACAGTCTTTTAGTACACGAGCGCTGATCTTATCCGGTCCCGGAGATTTATTCATTGGGAGAGATGTTACAATTCGGCGAACCTCTTCAAGTGACACTGTCCTTAAATTGAATAATTCCATAGAGGTAGTATCTATGCCAGTTTCGGATGAAAAATCTCGGACTATGATGTTATGTTCTTCCCTCAGGCGCTGTACTGCGTCAGCGGCATTTAAGCCGACTTTAGCAAAAAACTGATTGAATTCCTTGGTTAAGACTGTCACATCCTTTGTAAAGGCTGGTCTCTGCTTATCTTTGGAGGGGATGGCGCGATTAATAATTTTCCAGAGTGAGCCAGAGTTGTTTTTATTAGCTGTGACCTCTTCAAAGGTGTGATCTCTTTCAGCTTCTTGTAGCTTTTTCTTGACCAAGTCCCGGGAATGTTTGAAATTTATCCACTCGGTGTCTTGGCGAGACTGTATGAATTGCTTCAGGAGGAGATCTCGCGATCTCATGAGATCCTTGATTTCCTGGTTCACAAAAGGGCACGGTCTACTCCGAAGTTTAATTTGTTTCACGGGAGCGTGTAAGCTCAGGACAGACTGCAAAGTGTCATTTAAAATATTGAGCTTAAAGTCTACATCGGTTTGATCGAAGATAGTGAGCAGGGAATCCGCTTCATTAGCTAGATCCGTGACAAAGAGATCCGCATTATACTTCTTGTAACTTCGAGTGGTTATGTACTGAGGAGTAGTCTTGGGTTTCTTAACCTTGAGCTTGACAAAGACAATTGAATGGTCACTAATTGGTCGATGTATTACACCGCTGTCTCGCACTGAATTGTTGGAGGAGACTAGGATAACGTCGAGCAGGGATTGAGTGGTCGATGTTATCCTGGTTGGTTTTGTAATGAGTTGTTTCAGGTTCATATCCGTATAGAATTTCTCCAGTGCTTTGAATTCAGGGCCTGTTTTCTTGAGGCCATCGCAGTTTAGATCGCCTATGATTGTGATCGGTTTGTCAAACAGCAAGGCTTGAATATAGCTGGGCTTAAGTACTTCTTCGAAGGAACTCAGAGGAAAGTCGTCGGGGCAATATGTCAGGCAAATTATAGTTGATTTTAGTTTCTTGCACTGGACATTTATCCAAAGCTGATGGAAATTTCGCTCGGATATCGATGACAACTCCTTCAGTACAGATGATTTGAGATCTTTGCGGACATAGGCACCTACTCCGCCGCCTCCTTTGTGAAGTCGATCTAACCTGTGTAATTTGTAACCCTCGATTTGTATCTCTGCTGAAGTGACGGTGGTATTTAGCCATGTTTCAGAGATTGTAATGATGTCGCTTTTCCTTTCAGATGCAAGTTGTCGTAGCTCAAGCAAGTGAGCGCGAGTTTTTAGCGATCTAATATTCAAATAATATCTAATATTCAATCCAAAATATAAATCACTACAACGGCACGTGTACAACAACTTCCTACAGTGAGCATAACAAAACATTCCAACTGTCATTGTTTCATAATTACAAAACAGGATTTGTACTATAGTCGGGAAGGCAGCCAATAAGTAATCTCCCAGACAACTCTCTACTTTGCCTTGATTAAATGATTGAGGGAAACTGACAAGGACCTGGAAAATGGCCCGTTTAATACATATAACTACAAAACGCCCTCCATACCAAGTTTAGAAATTTAATACTCAGTCGTTTCGTTTCTCAGTCTGTTGGTAAACTTTAGTACAAATGTTCACAACGAAATAACACCAGAAGCATATACAAACCTGAAACAATTCTCTCCATGCCTCCAACAATGCGTGTTCAAACTTTGCCAGTTCGTATTCCGTCTTAAACCAAACAAACCAGGATGACTCTGCGTCTGCTATTTCACTACGCTCAAATTCCTTAAAGATGAAACAACAAGTCAGTTCTGGCCAACTCAGAGCAGATGCCCTTACGGTGCTTTCCATTTGTCAGACCTGGCCGGCAATGTGCCAATTTGAAAGTTTTACCATAGTCCTTCCAATTTTTTCAAAATAACGCGTTCCATTTTCGGAGTGATTATTTTTCAAGATTTTGCAGCACCATCCCTTCAACATGACGCATTCGATTTACCGAATGGCCGGTCTGGCATGCCAGTTTTGACAAATGGCAAGCACTCTTAACAAACATAAAAAGAACACGAAGTGGTCTCTTTGAAAGTGTATAGGCAAACAGAAGCAGTACTGATAATTTACAAAGGAAGGACTCACCAAAATACAGTAATTGCGCATATCATTGTCCACAAACAATCGAGTAACGCTTTGAACGGAGCAATCACTTAGGAACTGAAACTTGTCTGCTTCATTGGGGACGGGAAGGCATGCCACAACCTGGGAAAATAGGGTAAAAAAAGTAATACAATGATGATGATGATGATGATGATGATGATGATGATGATGATGATGATGAATCACTTTATATTAAGCATGTTCCAAAAGTTGTGAGTACGGGAAACAATGCTGTCACGAGACTGATACGGAAATCAAATCATCCCTACGAGTCACGACAGCATGACCGACTGGACTGCTCAGATACATTGTAATGAGCATAATCAACATGCACTGCCCAGCCACTGAGGATCACAAGCATGCCAAACTTTCCACGGTTGTCACTTCATTCCTGATTGCATTTATACGTCTTCCAATGACTTGGCCTGAGTCAGACTCAAAACGCAATGAAAGCTCTGCATTAGAACTAACGCTTCCAAAATCACACATGCGGCACAAGTGTACAACTAGCTATGTGGAGGGGTTACACAACTACATATCCATTTGAGTAAGTTTTTCTGTAACATCTTCACCGTCATCGCACAGACTTTTCTCATTTTCTTCACCATTCCCCTCAATGGCCGTAGCATCATCTTCACAACAACTAGTGACAAGGGTAGAATATTTCTGCTAGGTTAACAGGTTCACTAAATGGCAAATAAGAGCGCAGCTTTTTTAGGTTTTACCTTGGCTTTAGTGAGGATAAGACAGCACGGAACGCATTTCATCACTGTACAACACATGTCCTCCTCTCCTTCAAACTAAGAAGAAATCAAGATAAAATGATCAAAGGCAATTCACTTTGAAGTCAAGATTAGTGCAAAACTTACTGGCAAGCCAATTTCTAACCCTCAACTAAAAATGTGAGGGGCATCATGTTTCAAAATGTCCACGGGAGCACTTGTCCACAGGTAAGAATTTACCTGTTTAGAAACATATCTATTGTTAGTTTTCTTCTTTTTTCTTCTCAGCCAGTACTCATCTTTATTGTTATTCAATATTCTTGTAATCTAATGAAGCTAATGTCGAGTACAAACAAAGTTGTACCAACTGTGCTCCTTCCATCTTGGATTATGCCGTCTCTTCCTTCCTTTTAAAGAAACAAGACACATTCCACAATACCTGGGAACAATCATCCTTATAAGCAGATACAATAACTCACTCTTGTTGCTTAACAGATCACTTTCACGACGGCGTCATTTTACAACAACTGACAGAATCCTTCATCTTCCAGTTCTTTACCTTTAGGTTTGTTAGGTTATCACCATTAACTATGCAGTTTTCCTTAACACCCTTCATGATATAAATACCTCACTATTACACAGATCCGTGGTTTTCATGCAAATTATTTTAGTCTTGTTCTACTTAAGAGTCTTGGAAACTGCAGTCAATCCTAGTTATTTTGAACTCTTACATTGCATAGTCACACAATGAACAAATTGCGAAGAACACAACACAAAATTAATCCTTAATTAAAGATCTGAGCCCACCGTTTCGGCAACAACTTGACAAAGTCTAAAAATCCAGTCCGCAGCTTCTTCCTCACTTGAGGCAGCAAGAATGATCAACGGTGATCCATCCTCGGACAAAACCTGCCATAAAACAACACAAAACGATCGGTCACAATACAGTACTGGTTAGAGGACAAGACACAAGATTAAGGAGGGAATATAAAGCACCAAAAACCGGTCACAAAGCAACACGAAACACACGCTCACAATACAGAAACTGAAGCGCACATAAAGACAAAACAGATGGCCGGTCCCAATAACGCATCTCAGAGATCAGAACAATGGACAACGAAATTTGAAGATCACTTTGTTAGTACCTCAAAAGCATGAGGGCGATCAACATCATTCAATCTACGGCAGCCTCCACACCGGGACCCCCTGAAACAACAAGCAGACAATAGCAGTGAGATGAAAGAAAATTATATGAAAATTCATACATTTGAACTGGGGAAGGAAGAATAA
Source organism: Pavona decussata (assembly GCF_977016875.1). Lineage (NCBI taxonomy): Eukaryota > Metazoa > Cnidaria > Anthozoa > Scleractinia > Agariciidae > Pavona > Pavona decussata. Next base: position 909,181 of record NW_028145493.1, on the reverse strand, counting down.
ATAAGTGAATGATCATCGCAGTTATATACGCACCTTATATTAAGAAGTTGCGAAAAAGAAATTTCAGGCTTTCTTTTTCGCAACTGGTTAAGTTACGTATATAACTGCGATGATCATGCACTTATTCATTCTTCCTTCCCCAGTTCAAATGTATGAATTTTCATATAATTTTCTTTCATGTCACCACCTCTACGGGAATATCACGAATTCACAAATGACCAGCTCCCAGTTGGCTTGATAGCTCAATTGGTAGAGCACACTGCACCGGTATCAGGCTTTCTTTTCGCAACTGTTTGAGTTACGTATTTACAACTGCAGTAACAGTGAGAGTAACGACAAAAAAATCTAGCAAACAGGCCAAGAGTCACAATCTTACCTGAGCTCTACAACAACTTTGCCAAGTTCATCGCCCTAAACAACAACACAACTAAGTTTATTAAGACAAATTTACATACAGGTATGAATTACCGTTTTAACTAACAACAAACCCAGCAAACTCGTGAAGGCAAAGAAATAGAATACAACGTTAGTAGGAAGACAACTATCTGTTGCATGCATTTTCGTCACACGCTATAAGAGCAAGTTTCACCCTAGCGTAAAATGCAATATTTTCTCCCCTCGCGTATATTATGTCTGTATATTAAACTCCGAAAAGCAATAAAGAACTTAGATTTTAGCAAGGACTATTGAAATTCAACTAAAAAGAAGAAAAGAATTCTAAAAAGCGTTTAAATACAAAACAATGTGTCACATTCTTTTTTCCAAAATTATCGCTGAAAATACGTGGTTATCCCCAATTTTCTTTTTGGATTTCAATAACCGCATATTTATTTTTGCGAAATGATCTCAATGAAACTGGGTTAAAAGTTTCTTCTTACGCAAAATATGAGTAACGTATGAATGATCCTGTGACGCTAAGACGTAAAGAAAACTTTTACTTAAATTAACAGGAGAGAGCCTGTAAAAGGGTCACGGGCGGCACTGTGGGGGCTTCAAAATAACGATCGTGAAAAGTTACAGACTTTTTCCATTGTTTGATTCGAATTCCTGGTTCCCTAGTGATGAGTGTAACTGTAAACAACACTTAAATTACAACTAAAACACTACAATTTTGCAAATTTGAAATTAGGGAAAGGACATACTTCTTTTCATAAGTACCATCCAACCAAAGTTTAATTAATTCTAATTTCGTTGCTTACTTAACCCGTGCGAAGCATGACAATCTACAAGATGTCTGACACTTCCTTTTCCTTGTTTCTGGCGAGCTCCAAGAAGTCTGGTTATATACAGCTCGCATTTTCATTCAGCCAGCCTAGATACTGCTTTCCCTTTATCTCCTCGTAACCTGAATGGTCTGATTTATAGTTCGCTAAGTAATCTTGTTATCTTGTTAACATTGTCAGCCGTTACGACAATTTCAACAAATAAGCTAGAAGGGCGCCTCAACGAGCCTATTGCCCCCAGTTAGGATTTACGACTGACACGCTGAACTCCTCAGCCTCTTAGCTAGGTAAAAAAACTCAGCTGTCAACACGACTGATTGGTTAAACTAGACTGACCTGCTTGGCATGTTGATACAGAGCACCATTCCTGTGGCATAACATGAAAGAAACACAGATTAGAGCAGTCCTCAAAACAACTCTACTGAAGAAAGCAACCGCACCGACACTTACATTAAAACAAAATAGCTGGTGGTCCATTTGTGAGCTCGCCTTAAATGCTGTGGCTGCTTGGAGTCCAGGTATCCTTCCTTTACACCTTGAGAACGACAAAAACAAAACACAGAACTCGAATCTGAACAACTGTATGCCAGGCTTCCTTCATACCAATCGAGTGATTCAGAATAAAATCAAACCAATATATCACTCGCACGGTACTGACACCGCGAGCTTATCTTTCACAGTATTTCCGTCTTGTTGCCACATCAAACCATTTATAAAGTTCTTGGCACACAATCGATGCCATCAAAAATGATATTGTTGTTCCCAATGTTGTGCAGTACGCACAAAGTAACACTGGTGATATGTGAGCCATCAGTAATTTATTATTTAACATACTTTTGTAGGTAAGAACCTCAATGCTGGCATCTGGTCCTGTTAGTCCACACCACTGAACGAAGGAGAAACATACGATATCCACGCTGGAAGCCTAAAAACATACAACAACTGCAATGTAAACTAACACGCACAACGCGGTTACTGATTAAAAAGTAACTAAAAACTTCTGACTAAGGGATTTGTCCATGTCACTGAATAATTGCTCACTGATCTTTATTGATTATTAGCGATAACTCACCGATCATTCATCGCCGGACTTTAGATACCTTACTGCACAACTATTGAAAATTTTCCTGTCTTCTTGTATCAATATCTTTGGATGTCATTTTTCGAGAATTTTTCTCATGAATGCGTGGACCACCTTCTAATAGTGAACGATATAAGTGGCGAAAATGAACATTAAACGGTTGATAGGGATAAATTCTATTTGTTCAAACAGTCGCCGGATATAATTCATGATTATTAAATCTAGGCCCAGTTGTTCGAAAGCCGATTAATGCTAATCCTCGTTTTAAAGTCTAAAAAAAAAATGTCTATACCTCGCTCGTTAATTATGTTTTTAAAAGCTGAGTTTTAGCTGAAGGTAAATGGAAGTCAACGTCAAAACGGAAGGGCAAAAATCTTTTGGAAAAATGCTTATTGACAAGAAATTAAACTCGAATCAAACTTCAAGTTGACCCAGGATTAACTTAATCTGGCTTTGAACAACTGCTGGGCCCTGAAAATTAACCATCGAGTACTTATGGATTACTCATGACATTAATGGGATTAACATCTGTATGTAACAGAAGATGACTATTGAGCTAGGTAGAGAAGCCCAGTGTAGTACCTGGAGAGTTTCTTGTTCAGACAGCCATCTTTTGATTGGAGTTTCTTGTTGAACAGTAGAAAAAGAAACAATCTTTGGAAGGAGCGATCCGTGGCCTGATTTCACGATCATGCTAGTCAGTGATGATACAAAATCTCTGCGGAACAAACTACAACGATTACCACTTGTACCGAACCAAACTAGCATATAGCGGAAGCTCTCTCTCCCTCTGTTTCGTAAGAGGACAGCTGTGCGACAGCCTTTACAAAACCCCGTTTGAACTCCCACACAAACTCTGTATTAACAGGGGACATTCCCGTAAGCGACCGCGGATCCTTTCAAGGTTTACGATTTAGACTTTTCCTTTGTTTTTAAGCTCTCGTAAGTGGACACCAGCAGGGAAATCTCATTAGCCTCTGAATCTTATTTTAATCAATCAACCTTACATCGCTGTTCGTCACAATGATTTTTACAGTGCATTAATTAAAGCTATCATATAGAAAAAACGGGATGGTGTTTTTGCTATTTTAAGCCTGGTAAATACATAAGAATGATGTATTATTCAGTCAGTGACACAGGCCTGACGTACTCGGAAAAAAAGAAATCCGACTTCTTCCAACAGGAGTCAAATCTATGACCTTTTGATTACTAGTTCGGAGAATTCGGATTGCTTTTTTCTCAATTATCAAATAATTATCGGTATTTAAAGAAGAATTGAAATTATTCATGAAATAAATCTAGCTAAAAGAATCCTGCAAATAAGGCAAGGACGTGCAGCACTCTACCTGGTGACCGCTTCATCTGCCACAAACAGAACACATTTGTGTAATTTGGAAGCCAAAGTAACTGTTTGAAAGTTAAGACCAACCTACAAAATGAATAACACTAATTCAAATAGACTTTCTAAAAGCCCTTTTCAATATTATTTTCCCTCTTTACTCTTTGTGTTATGTCGGTTTTGGTTCCCTCGTTGGCAACGTTCGTCGTTCGCTGTCGCGACTTCGTCGCTCAAAGAAGTCGACTTGTGGAAAGTCTATAATTCAAACTACAAAGGCTTCAGATGAAGGCTTCTGTGTCGGACAAAAAAAAGGATTTGATTATCGCTTATTTTCGCTTTTAAATTTCCCAGGCGCCGCCATGTTGGATTTCATGGCGTAATACGGTTGTTCAACTTCCGCTCACTGACAATAGCGGCAACCGTATTACGTCATAAAATCCAAAAATGGCAGCGCGCGGGAAATTTAAAAGCGAAAACAGACTATAATCATGTCTAATTTTTAGCATACTTGAATGTTATTTCTACTTTTCAAACTAAAATTTACAATTTAGACATTTCCAACAACTTAACGTCAAAGTTTGTTGTCAGAGTGGAGGTTCCCTTTAAAAATGCTTGGTTAACCCCAATTTTTTTTTTTTTTTTCGAATTTCAATAGCCCTTGCTAAGATCTTTTCCCGCACAGTCACAAACCACGCAAAAATACCTTTGAATTAGTTGGCACCGTCCTTAAGAAATCAGAGCCTCTCGGACCATCCAGAGATGCGCAGAACGTATGCGCAGTAGGAAAAGGACGCACCGTACTTAGTAATATTTTAATCATTTCATTTCATCTTAAGTAATATTTAATCATTTTATAGTTTACATTTCTTGTTAAGCGCTTTAGAGCCTTGGAATAAGCGCTCTAGCAATAATAAATTAGTATTACTGTTAGTATAGTAAACTTAACAAACTCACATGTAAGTTCAGCTCTTACCTAAACACTTTTACCAAATGATTTTAGTCTCATGCAATCTAAAACTGACCATTTTACACACAATCCAGGAACAGCTTCCCTGACAGATAATTTTGTTTTGGTACGTCACACAGTCTCCCAACCCCCACCCCCAACCCCATCCTCAGTGGGAAGGAGAGCATGACAATATAATGAAAATCCCACATACTTTCATTAAACTGGGACTTGCTGGATCATATTTCAGAAATTAAACAACAACTGAAAAGGTATTGTTTATAATGATGAATGAATCTCAAATACCTCAATCTTCTTCAAATTGGCAAACGGGAACATCAACTGAACAAAGAAGCTTGCACCTTCCTTTGATGGTACTGACAAGTTAAAGGAATATTAAATAGATTCAAGTTACACTCTGATACAATAAATAACCCAGCAAGGTATTGTGTGCTTGATCCCACCTGATGTGTATTGGTGGTCCAAGTCAGGTGACCTCAGAAGCAAGTACGGACATGCGCATGTATATATGCAGCGTTGTTTTCTTACTAAAACAGCAGTTACCGGCTGCAAGATGAACATCCAACTGAAGCCAGAAGGCACTGCTTTTTACTAGTTAAAAGAGCTGACACATTTTCACAGCCTGGGATCCGTTTAATGGAAAGTCCTGATAACTTGCCAGGCCTGAAAAATACTTCAATTTCTGTTGATTTTGAAACAGCCAAATTTTCACTTTTTAAGTAGTTGTTTTTCTCAGACAAAACTGTTAACACCAACTGATGTAAAACACGGAATTGAAAAAAAACATTTAACATCCCCGGTAATTTATCAGGACTTTTAAGAAATGGGCCACTGGACAGGACACATATTAAACTGTAACGGATCAGGGCCCAGTTGTTCAAAACCTGATTAAAGCTAATCCTGGATTAACGCAAACTTTGACTCGAGTGTAATTGCTAAAGATTCTTCTCAAAAAATTTTGGCCCTCAGTTTTTACTTAGACCTTTCTTTACCTTTAGCTCGAATTTAGCCTTTAAACCATTTTTTAAGAGCGAGCTGAAAGACTCGATTAAAATCTAATCGTGGATTAGCGTTAATCGGCTTTCGAACAACCTGGCCCAGACGACCAAATGAAAATTTTCCAAAAATTACTGGATACACTAAACTAAAAAATTTGATCGATGATACATCGACACGAATAAGATTGTTTAAATACAGTCCAATTGCAGCCAATAACATAATGGCGAACATCTTTTTCTCTTTATTTCATGGCCATGCTTAAAATTTTATTTTTATCTTTTTCTTGAACACTCAAACGGACTCTATACGTGCGAAACTTTTTGTTTAACCGGTAGCATTTTTCAATGCTACTATTTTAATTAATATCTATTGTCCATTTTTGTATTTATAGCCGCAATCTTACATTTTTAATTTCACTTGATAATGATGTAATGTACATCGAAACGTCGTGTTTTTTAACCTTTTTATAATGTTTTTACGAAACGTTTTATCGCAATTTTTTATAGTCAAATGTTTTTCTAAGTCTTTGCTTCTTCGTAAAATTTTATTACCAACGTTATTGTTGTTATGTCCCACACTCGTGTCATTTTGAACTCTTTCTCAAAAACCGGAACAGGCGTCTGCTCTCACAGGCTAGCAAGATATCAAACATCAAACTCAACTGTTGATTATAAGCAACAGTCCTAAGCTGAACAGAAGTGAAGTATTCACCTTTTTTCAAGAGATAGATTGCGTTGTCTGTGAGAAGAACATGGACAAAGTAAAGTTGTTTCCCCAGGTGACCGCATGTGAACAACAGCATCTATTGCATTAAATAAAATAAAAATAATCAATTGTTTTATAGCATAAACGTTTAAATTCAGTTGCGGGATGAGTAGTTCATTTGTCAGGACGGTTTGTATAACCTCATACTGAGTGAAATTTAAGGATTGTTGGTAATTCTGGCCTTTTTCCAGGGCGGGGTGGGTGGGGTGGCATATGTAGTGTTTAGAAAAAAGGCCATGAAGCTGAATAAGAGTTGAAATGTTCCTCACCCGATGAAACTCTTCGCCATTCTTCTCAAACACTTCCAAAGATAATACAAGGATCGTATTTTGGTCCACACTACGGACAGAGATAAGAGATGGAAAAATTCAAACCAAGAAAGTAACGTACAAAAACATTCCCATACCGTTGCTGCTACAACAGTGTGCGTTTCATTTTCATTGTATTTATGAAAACGACAATGCCACACTTCATCGATCTCTATACAGCTGTTTCGACAAAGGTTGTCCCGAGAAAGCGTAAAAGCGTACGCATAAATGCCTAACGGTAGTCTGGGAAACACCCAATAAATTTCAATAAAAGCTCAGAACCCAGAATGCCTCGACCGTACAGCGAAGACTTGAGGTGGCGGGATGCGAATTCTGAGCTTTTATTGAAATTTATTGGGTATTTCCCAGACTACCTTTCGGCATTATCGCATACGCTTTTACGCTTTTTTGGACAACCTTTGTCGAAACAGCTGTAAACATACAGCAGCTATTAGGTTGTTTTTGTTTAATATCAAAATACAAGAACACTAAAAATAAATTTAACTAATAACAACAAAATTATCCATTCTCAAAATATTCAAATCATGATCACCTTGTTAAATTTATTAATGAAGCAGAGTGGGGCATTACCTGATGTCACATGATGTTACTGGAATGTTCCTCAGCAAAGGTCGCTTTGGAAGACCTAAAATTATACCTATCAGAGTCACACAAAAACTCTATTACAACGCAAGTACATGACTACGCAATTCAGTTAAATTTTAAGTGCTCATAACATACATAGGGTTAGTTTTACCAGCATGAACATACACTTGACGATCAAACGGTATGATCATCTCTCCTCAGCGACTACTTTCTTTTTCCAAAATACCAAAATTCCCCGGTCAATTCAAACAATTTGCAGCAGTTGTTCCAACAGACCAAGTGGCCATTTTTAAGGCAGAACATTTAAAATTTTCTATTGGTTTGTAATCTTCAGTGAGTGACCACTTAACAAATGATCCAACAATCTCAACCCTCACTGCGCAATACATCACTACAGTGTAAATATGTGAAACCTAACAACTGAGATGGATTTTTTCTTCCATTACTACATCTGAGTTCTCATTTCCCAGGTTGCTGCACGTACACTACAAAAATGAGACACTGTAATTTGGCAATATTAACTTTGAAATTACACCGGCTGTCTTAATCAAACTATCATAATTATGTTGGAAGCTTTAACCTGCCGTTGTGGCTACATACATCACTGTGTGGAAATGAAATGACGAAAGGCTAATATGTTAAAGTTGGCATCCCCTGCCCCCTTCCCTTGTGGTCCGACCTCTCAAAAGCAACCACCTCCCTGTAAGTGACCTCCAAGCCTTAGGCTGGCCACTCACCGCAGGTTCAACAGTAATTAAATCTTTGAATGGTTACCTAAATTCCCTAAGTGTAAATGAAAGATAAGTTACTGTTTGCATTTGTAACTACACGTACATGTAATTCATAAAACGATATTACACGTAGATGTTGTAGTTTTACCCTCATAACTAGCTGTTTTATCCCCTAATCTTTCTTCATCGTTGGCAGCAGTGTTGAGTAGACAATCCTCATTTGTACCACAGGCAGGCTGCTCTTTGCTCTCAAATTTGGTATCACACAAATCCTGTCCTTTGTTGTCACAAACTTGAAGAGAAGCATTATTGAGGGGGAGCTCACTGCAGGTCAGATTCACACTTGAGTCAAAGTCTCTGCAGAATTGATCGAGTGAGTCTGCTGACTGTACACTGCTGTTAAGGCTGCTACAGCTGCTTTGAGAGTGGAATGATGATCTGATGTATCCGGACAAATTAACTAATTCTGCAAAAGGAGCGAACAATCATTGCCAGGAATTTGCAGTAGGAAATAAATTAACTACTGTAATCCAATTTTTGCTGTCATTTTTGAAAACCTAGGCTAGCTACAGTCTTACACAATAAATGCTCCGGTGATTAGTCCATCACAAGCTTCCGTGTCTTGTAGCTCCTGTAATCACGCAAACGATCATTGCCAGGAATTTGCAGTAGGAAATAAAATAAAAACTTTAATCCAATTTTTGCTGTCATTTTTTAAAACCTAGGCTAGCTACAGTCTTACACAATAAATGCTTAGCTGATTACCATCACAAGCTTCCGTGTCTTGTAGCTCCTGTTCATTTGCATCTGTTGTGGGACTTTCACAAAAACCCTGTTGTTGTGAAGGACTGCCATCAATATTTTCTCTTTCATTCTGCAATGAATTCATCCTAAAATGTTTTTTGCTTTTCTTTTTTCTAGAATCAAATACAATGTTCTCGCTATCCAGAAAGTGATCATTTTGAAGATTTGTGTTAAGGCGAAGCCTTGAAAATCCTTGAAACTGTGAATGGCCATTGATGTCTTCCTCAGTGTTTTTGACACTCCCCTTGTGTTCTCTGTTGGGACTTACAGGAGTCGTTATTGTAGATGCACTGGACAAGCTGCTGCTAGATACACTATCGTTATCGTCCTTGTCATTGTAGCTGTTGATATCCACTCCCATGGCAACTGCCTGCGCTGTAGCATGTGTACAATCTAAAAGTCAAAGTTATTTCAGTCGGTGAAATCAGGTTTATATATCCCATCATCACAGAACAATGACACAACAATTCCTATTGTGGCATAGAGGAAAGCACTACAGAATAATTATAGAGATAATCATTTTGTTCTCTTTTTAAAAACTCTGCAGTCCACAGCTGCAATATTTTTATCAAAAACAGTGACTCTAATGTTAAATCAAGCAGAGATTTCTAGAAAGTTTTCTTCTTGAACTCAACCCAATATAACTGAACGTCTTAAAATAACCAAAATGTATAACCTGACGAGTTAAACAAAATAGTAGAAATAAATACTGCACACCAAATTTTTGACACATTCTTTTTCTCTGACTTCTTAACATGTTTGATTTTCATCTAATTTTTCAGTGAGTAGAAATAATTCATCATTTTCTTCAGCTTGTGGGGTCTTATTAAGTATGATCTAAAAAAGGTGTCAGCAAGATGTTACAAATCGTCGCATTCATTTTTTGACAAATGTTCCAACCCTCAATATTACAAATACACACAATATTACAATCTTACTACTCTTACCAAATGGATCATCGTCATTACAAAAATGCCACAAAACAGTTAAGCACATCATAGGGTCATAATGATGAAAGAAATTTCAATAAGGCATATTTTCTAAATTAGAACTTTTAAATTAATCTGTTTGCATAATACTTTACCATGGAGAGGCTGATTACCATACCCAAGATATGGCCATTCCTAGTAACAATAAACAATCAAGGTAAACACAACTCAATCTTGATAATTGTTTATACCACAAAAACAATGAATAGACAGAAAAAGAATCTTTAAACAGTACTAGTGAAGCTTCTGAACAGAACAAAAACCTATTAAGAGGACAAGCAGTGAAATGAACCACATTATACCTGTATGTTATTGTAAATTATACTGTATTGATTGAAATTGGGCACTTAATTAAGCATGAGTACACTTTCTTTTTTAAGATCATTTACATAAAATAATGTAACTCAAGTTATACACACATTCACTTACTTCGTTTAAGGCAAAAGAAATGAAATCAAGACCAGATACTAATGTCTGGAGAACAGTAAGTCTCTACAAAAAGAATAAAATAACATGTCCCAATAGTGTAATGCCAAGTTTTCCTCAGTTCTATGGATTTTGTATTTAAAATGTTGATAAAAATGATTCTCGAAGGATCCTATGCAAGATCCTACAGGATCTCTCAAGATCTGTACAGGATCCTTCAAGATCTGTGCAAGATCCCTCAAGATCTGCACAGGATCCTTCAGGAGTTGTGCACGATCCTTCCAGATGTCTTTAAGAACCCTCAAAATCTGTGCGACATCCTTTAAGATCAGTGCAGGATCCTTCAAGATCTTTGCAGGATCCCTCAAGATCTGAGATCTTTGAAGATCCTTTAGGATCCCTTTCAAGATTCTATAAGATCCTTCACATATCAACAAAGTTCCTTGAGGATATCTTTTAAACATTTTCACCAGGGTTCGGCTGTCATTCATTCATGCAGCCAGGTTTACTTGATTTTAGAAAATAAAATGCCATATATGAAGGACTTGTAGTGACTACAATACAACACTGCAACACTTGTGACTGTGACACAAGAATGCCCTTTGAGGGCTTTTTTAGCGTCAGCCTTTTGTGACCTACTTTAATTATTTTCTTCACATAAAACCATAAAATGGCTAAGGAGGGTGTAATAATAATTGGCATTCTGATTTTTAACACCATGCAAGTGCAAACCCCCAATTGCATAATTCACAAGTCTAAAAGAGAAGAATCAATCTCTCCCCTGACACATGAGAGTTCCTTTCCGCTGGTTTTTCCCTCCACCCAGTAATTACATGTTGCAGGATGGAGAGCGGAGACAAAATTATCTTTAAAATATGCTGGTACCAGTGCATATCTAAAGTATAGCAACTTTGTTTCATGATGAAGAGGTTACATGTCAAGCTCTGAGTAACAAATTAGATCTGTACAAAATGGTGGCATACCTCTCTGTCTCGTACAAAGGCCTTCCTTTAAACAAAATATTAGAATACTGTGAGAGTTTTGTTTGGTCATAAAAATAATTTATGATGTATTTTTAGTTGTAATTTCCAAATGTCTGAAGTAAGCAATAAACACCAAATCACTGTGTAAATCATCAAATAGGATTGAAATCTGACTATCTCCTGGGTACTGTTATAAACTGTGGCTGGTTAAGTCTTTTATTCTTGTGATAATTTGTTGGCCCTACTAGGCTCGTTAGCATGTGCGATAGAAATTTTACTCTAGAGTAAAGTTAGTAGGAGCAACTCTACACTGCATAATGCAGTGATGCCAACTCTCCCGCTTTTGGCAGGAGACTCACGCTTTTTTGGCTCGTCTCCTGCTCTCCCGCTTTGGGACATAAATCTCCCGCTTTTTACGTCCACTATAAATATTGAATACTTAGTAAAAAATATAACAGACTTCCTCCTTGTGTAATGAAGTAATGAAATGTTGAAATTACGGTGGAGGGTTGACGCCTCTGCCCCCCCCCCCCCCACCCCCACTGAAGCCCTAAATATAGCCTTGATGCCACAGCCCTCGGAGGCACTTCGCTGTTGCTGACACAGTTCTGCTGGTTGCCCCTGAAAAATTCTAGACGTCTCCTGATTTTTGTACTCCGTGGGTTCGCATGTATGATAATGGCAAAGTCACAATTTTTCTGCTAAATATTATAATAATTCAATCTCACTGATATCTAACAATTGAAAATTCTTAATTTGCATTTTACGCAGAAATTAAGGAGTTTTTTTAACACTTGTCCTAGTCCCTTCTTACAAACACCAGTTTTGGAGCTCGATTTACCACTGTTTTGTAAAATATCTGCAAAACCAGTAAGGTGACCACACTTTTCCTCTTCAGGTATCTAGTAACCACAATAACATTTGCCAACTAGTGTGAAAATTTGAGGAAAATCCTCTTGTTAGAAATACCAAATGTTTGCATCTAAATTGAGCCAATTAACAGTGGACAGACATTGAAAACAATTTATACAAACTAAAAACTTTTAAGAAATGAGCCGTTCACTATTCTCTTCAGAAAATAATTCTTGTAATTACAGCAGATATGAGTCTTGGCTGCTTATTTTATGGACAAGGTCTACAAAGTGGTAACCTCGCCAATTTCAGCTCTTATTATTTCATTTGCTTTTCTCTCATTCAATCCATCATTACATGTAATTGGCTAAATAAAACTAACAACTCGGTTTTCAATACCTTGGTATTCTATGTGGAATTAATGTTAATTGTAAAAATTACTGATTCACTGATAAAATTAAGACTATTTGTACACTCACTTTGTATAGAATTTTCTGGCAAGCTGTTGACTGTCCACAAATAATCTAATGTAGCTCTCCAACAACCCATCATTGAAAGCAGTAAAAATCCACACACGCCCTGAAATTCACACCCAATCAACATTATTATATGAATGCCTTTTTTTTTTTATTAGCTTCTAAAATAATGTAAGTCCCCTTGTTTGGTAGAACCCAATTGCAAGATGCAGCAATTACCCAAAAAGACTCAAAGCCATCTATATAAGCTTATAATGCCCAAGCCATATCATGTTTACTTAGCAGTTTCATAACCCACGTTCCAAGCAAAACCCTTGTTCCTAATTAACAAGTAAAGGCACGCTGAAATGGTTTCAACATTGCCCAACATTTGTTCAACAAAGGTTGAACAAAAAATGCTGGATGAGCAGAGTGTTCAAACGGTTTCAACACAACTCAACATTTTCAAGAACAAAGAAAACATTGAACTGATGTTGAGTGAAAGTTAAACCAATTTAAATTTGATTCAACACGCTTCCAGCAAGCTTTCAACATTTTCTTACTTTCAACAATGTTGAACGCCCCCGACATTTGGTTCAATAAAGTGTTGAACACATGTTGAAGCAAATATTGAAACCGTTTAAATGGGCCAGCTTAAAGCTAAAACGAAGCACACATACATGAAACAAGTACCTTCACCAGTAAGTGAATGAGTAAGTAAATGAGTTTCAATAAGGTTACAAATCTGTAGTTATGTTTCATATAAAATTTTGTTTTATATGTGGCAATCCTATGGGGTGATGGGGTGGCCATTGAAGCGATGGAATTTTTTAAAGGTTAGGTTTGAATTTGACACTCATTAAATTCATTTGCCAAGACCAAATTGTTGATATAAATCCTAAAAATTAATTAAAGGTAACTGATGGCTGTTCTGAGGATGTCGTCCGAGTGAATCATGACTATTGAAATGCTTTAAGCCATTGCTCTGTCCATGAAAGCATTATTTTGTTATCCGTTTAAAGTCACTGTTAATTTTCTCTGTCAAAACAATTACAGGTAGTTTTGGGTGGGGTACAGGTAAATGTATTTGGAGCAATTAGTTCTGCAGAATAGCGAGACTAATCTCTGCAAACCAGCTAACAGTCCGGGCAGGCCATACATGTAGTTCTTAGCATATGAAATCTCTAAAAATGCTTATAAAAACACACACAGGAAAGTTCCTATTTAACTTTAAACCTATCATACACAATGTTTTAGAACAGGGTTTTCAATGTGCCTAATTTGGCTGTGTTAGGTGTGCAAGGTATTGTGGTAAAATGAACAGCCACAGGCACCATATTTTTCCATAGGGTAGATTGGCCCCAAAGTTACAACAAGGGTAACATTGAAAAGGAAAAACATGGGCACGGAGCTTTTACAAGTCCATGCGCGCCATGTTGTATAAATTAAAAGAGCAATACCTATGGATGTTGGTCCCAAAATTTTTAGTTTTGTTGATGTCCAGGGTTAAAAGAATGTTCAGAGTAACTAATCTCTAAATGGTGTTTCATAGGTTACATGTGCTTCAAATAAGGCCAAGAAGTATGTCCTAACAAAACTAATGCCCATTGGCTAAGTGGGTATGTCTTATATTTCACAGGACATAACATTCTTGCCTTATTTGAATGGCTAGGTGGGTAACATGTAAGTTTTTCTTTAAGTAAATTAGGTCATGCCATGCATGCTCAGGCATGGAGAATCTAGTATATAATTATATTTTGATAAGGCATTATGAAAAATACCATCATGTCAATAATTATAAGATTTTGAAATGTTCTGTTTCTCAGCAAGAAGAAGACTGGTTTTGCGTGACTGGATAAAAACAAAAAGACAAGCTTGCTCTGAGGGTCTTTCATCTCCCCTCCCCAGAGAGAGAGGGAGATGAAAATCCTCTGCTGGGACTCCTCCTAAGGAGTTTGTTTTGTCACCAGATCACATGACCAGTCTGAACCAGCCTCTGGGTTTGTAGGCCAACAAGGCACAAGGGAAAACAAACTCCTTGTATACCAGTAATGGGTTTAACATAGTTCAGGACAATTTGCTGATGACTATCAGTTGAGCCCTTTAAGTTTTATTTTTATCAAATTATACAATGTAGTCCTTCAGAGGGCCTGGAAAGGTCTGTTCTTTTCATGAAGAACTTTTGAAGCTCCGGGCTATTCCCCAGCATTAGGATCACTTTCTCTTGCAAAAATTGTGATTTACTGTATACAGAGAAGTTGGCACTATATGTTCAAAATAACTTGAGTTTAGATCAACTTAACATGTATGAGGACTCTTCCATGGAATGCTTACAGGCCTTTACAGTGCCTTTCGTCTTCAGGACATAACCAGTGTTAATTTTCAATAGTAAATGGGATTCAAAGGATCCAGGGATGATAGGTAGAGGTACAGTGGTGTAATGGTTAGCACATTGGAATTTCAAACAGACAGTCAGTGGTTCTTGAGTAGGTTGATCTCTGCATTGTGGTGTTTCAAGACAGACACAAAACTTTGCTCTCCACATTGTCTCTTTTCACTCAGGTGTATAAATGGATACCAGCAACATAAGTTAGTGGAGGTGTTCCCTGTGATGGACTGCATCCCATCTAGGGGGGAGTAGTAATACTCCTAGTTGCTTAATGGGTATAAGCACCAGTCATGTAGGCCACTTAGGCTTGAAGGGTGACTTTAGAGTAACTCAATCATACATTGATTAAAATTGTATTAATATTGGGTTCTAATCTTAAACAATTGGTCAGTAAGGTTTTGACATTACAGAGAACTTCTAAAGTCCAGTTGTAACGGTATGAACATAGCTAAAATGCCAAAGATGAACAAATTCTTTGCACGTACCTGGGTGTAGTGGGTCCATTCTTATAAGCATGCTTACACTTAATCATACTAAATATTTCCAGAACTACATCTGTAAGCTGGTCTTTGCCTTCTCACTTTACAATTTAACTATATGTAATTTTTATTTAATATAAATACATGTTTTACACATGAATAATTCATAATTTTAAAAAGAATAATGTGAATGCCTATTTTACCTTTGTCTAAATCATTTGTGACTTGAGGATGATTGGCAATGTGTTTTGCTGTTTCAGAATGGGTAAGCTCCTTCACAAATGGCCAGTAACCCAATTCTACCCTCTCTAACCTAAGAAAAGCAAAAATGAAATGGTTTGAGCAAAGTATAATGGTGTGCACTGAACAAGTAGATTAACCTCTCTCACGCAGGTCCTCTTAGACTAGTAATTCCGTATACATCTGCTCCCTGTAAATATTGGTACACTGGAATATCAAAACTATTACATTGAGCTGATGGTGTCACATCCTCATTGCCAAACAGCCACAAAAACAGTCAGATGGTACTTCTGTTCTTACAGTCCAAGCAATCACCTGACTGTGTTTTAATAGACAGAATCTTTGGCTGAACATGAATGTATCTGTATAGACTCGACCTATCCTCATCATGAAAGTTAATCAGACTCACCAGAAGTCAGGTCGGGCGAGACTGAAAGATAACAAGATGCCCCTAATGACATTTTCGCGGGATGCTTAATGTGGCCTCATTTATTCCCATTGTATACTTTGCAGATTTTTAAAACTATCTTTGGCTAGCTAATGGAATAGTTTGAGTCATAAAGATAGCCTGATGTTGTTTCTGTTAATTCCCTTGTGTTACACTACTTATCGTTATACCGGAAATTGCATTGCAATAACATAACCTGACTCACGTTTTCTATTCTGGTTATGTAATTTCAATAAAAGTGTAAGATTACAAATTGTTCTAGTTTCACCAAAAAAAAAAAAAAAAAAAGAAAAACAGGCAAAAAGCTTTCCTAAATGAAAACTTTTAGTAAAAATTGACAATCAAACCTTTAATCTTTTTGTAAAGTGGATTTCCAGTAGTGTTTAAGCACCAATTCGACACAGTGATGTGCTGTGTGTTTTAGCTTATCAACGACCTTTTCCCTCTCGCATTGTGGTTCTACAACTGTCAAACAAAGCATGATTCCTTCACAAGGAACCCTCCAAATTCCACTGTTTTAACTGTTGAGTGCTTCTTAAAAGTTATTCTTTCGATTTACAGCTTTAAAAGGGTTAATATTGTCTTTTTGAAAACAGCATAGTTGAGTCTAAAACATGTAAACAATATGGCCGCCACAATAGTGGACAAAAACATCCCTTATCTAGGAGAGAGTAGAATTTAATCCAGGTTTAAAGAATAGATCAAATGATGATTTGACAACACACAGGTAGGGATGGGGGAGGGGGCCCTCCCTTGTGATATACGCGCCAAAAATATTATTTTGATTGGGTCGTTTTAGTTGAAGACAATCAGAACAATAGATCCCTTCTAGGAGAGAGCAGAGTTTAATGAATAAATTAATGTGCAAATCGACTTGAAGCTACGGTGAAGAAAAAAAAGAAGGAAAAAAGATACCCGGCCCAAAGACACGGCCTGCCCTCAGGGCATCCCGCATAACAAGGCCTTCCTCGTTCTTGAAGCACCTACACAAGAATAGAAATTTTATACATCTAACTAAGGCGAATCAATCAACTTCTTGTAAGATGGGTTGACTTGAAGACAGATGGGTCGATCGATTTAATTGAATCAAGTCGACTCATCAACATTTTCTACCCTTCCCTTTTGCCCTTTCTGTATTTTTCTCTAAGTCTCTTGCAAATTGACTTCTGCTAAAACAGGTCAACTTAAAGACAGATGGGTCAATTTGATTGAGTCTAGTTGATTCAAAACCATGCAAATGAGTTTGGAACTCTCTTAGACCCTCCTCTGTCATATTTTTTTTTCTTCCATTTCTCTTGGAATAACTGCCAACTTGGACCATGTGTTTTAACCTGCTCACGCCTTTCAATATGGCTTTTAACTTACCAAAAGACAACATACATTTTACCACAACGGTTTCTAATCTCGCAATCTGATTGGCTAAGTTTCTGTTGTCGATAAGAGTCTAGACAACGCTGCTCGCGTCAATCAGCGTGGAAATTTTGACAGTTACTGTAAAAATTTTCTTTGGCGTTGGTATTGTGGTAAAAAACAAATCGAATGTGGTTTAGCGTTGTCTGTACTCTTATCGACAACGATATTCGTCATCACAGTGGTCAAAATTTGTTGTAGACTCACTCGGCTGCGCCTCGTGAGTCCACAACATTTTGACCACTGTGATGACGAATATCGTTGTTGATAAGAGTACAGACAACGCCAAACCACATTCGATTTGTTAAAAGTCTTATACATTGATAATTTTCACATTCATGTTATCAGAACGTGAGCTTGGATTGACAGTGGGGGGAGAAGGGGTGGTGCAGAGGGGGGTCTGGGGGCATACCCCACCACTCAAATAATGTTGAAAACAAGATGCTCGGAAATGTTATTTCTGGCCTTTTCCATGGTAATTTTTTCAAGAATTTAACAAGTGAAATGACTCATCATGAATTTTACCAAAATAGAAGACCGTACGTCAGCTCCATATTATTCACCAGCCAGGAGGTGCATATTGGCAAAAACTGACACAGGGCACAGGTTTTCCCAATATGGACCAAACTACATGTAGGCCAGCGAATAACATTAATTTTTTATTGATAGCTGAGTTTAATGATTTGTCTCATGATTGAGTCACATGGATGTAAATAATATTTTGCTGAGCTCAGTCACACAAATGTTGTAAGTCAAAGATGCCAATGAGTAGCACGATGGCTGCAACGTTTGTCTAAGGGCAATAAATATGTCATACTAACATGTATGTAGTAAGGGTGCATTACAGAGAAATAGCGTGACTTAATTTGTTTAGCTCAGCTAAACAAATTAAGTCACGCTATTTCTCTGTAATGCCTTGACTGTTATGTTACTTGATGTCATACCGGAAGGTATCTATAGGGGTGATGTTTTGACTTAGTGAAACCAGGAGGTCTAGGGTTGGTGACCGACACAAAAAATACAAAAACAAAAACAAAAAAGAAAAAGAAAAATAATGGGTATTAGTAGAAACAGTGACACTAAAAACCTGGTAAACCATTATGGATAAATAAATAAATACCCATGAAGCAAAACGTGATCAAGCAGGTCCAATAAACACTGAACATGAATGTTGTCTTTAGTGATGTGACAAGAGGCTGCATCTTCACCGAAGCTAGCTCTGTGTTGACTCGACAGCTGTAACTGACAAACAAACAAAATTTTAACAGTTGAAACATCCACTATCAAAACTTGAATCCATTTAACAATGATTAATTCTATATCAAATGTTAGCTGCAGCTCAGCACTTGGTGCTAAAAAGTCCAAAAGTAATATACTCCGTCGCAAAGTAACAAGGTAAAACAGTGAAGACAAAAATCACCTTGAGCAGAAATAGTAAAATAGTATTCTTCTATTAATTTCATTCAGTTAAATCAAACAGCCTACAGTTAAAAGTATTGATTTATAGTCCAGCACAAGTAATTTAAATGATGAACATGTCATGTACAAATGCAAACCATGCAACTTACTCCCTTTATTTGCTCTGCAATCTGATCAAGAATTTCATCTTTCAACTGGTTGCTCCTTGAAGACATCAGT
Source organism: Pavona decussata (assembly GCF_977016875.1). Taxonomy (NCBI): domain Eukaryota; kingdom Metazoa; phylum Cnidaria; class Anthozoa; order Scleractinia; family Agariciidae; genus Pavona; species Pavona decussata. The sequence continues at coordinate 890,049 of NW_028145493.1, read as the reverse complement.
GGCCATCAGAAGCCTGTGCAAAGTCAAATAATACCAGATTGAGTATGGCTTTATTTAGTACTTCAGAAGCTTGAAAAGAACTCAAATGATCAGTGATGCTGCTAATTCAACGTATTACAGTACTCAAACTCTGCTTACATAAGTTAAAATTGAAGGGCTCTCTGCATAACATAAAATAAATCACTTTATTTAAGGGTCAATGTATTTAGTGCAGTGCACTTATTTGGGACACTTTCCAGATCAAATTAGAATTTAGAAGTGAAGGCTTTTGAGGAGAGGGGAAAACTGGAGTACCCAGAGAAAAACATCTCGGAGCAAGGATGAGAACCAACAACAAACTCAACCCACACATGACGCCGAGTCCGGGAATCCCGGCAACCCAAGCCACATTGGTGGGAGGTGAGTGCTCTCACCACTGCACAATCCCTGCACCCTTAGATCTACATGTATAGTGCATTTCAGATTACTTTTTTGTTGTTTTAGCTCAGATTCAACAGAGGTTTTACATACATGTGGCTTTAAATATCTTCAGGAAAAGTTGCTCCAATGTTTTATCCACTGCTTTGGGCTTTTGTGATAAAAACGAAAATCTTGCCCATAATCATAGGTTTTAAAATATGGCAAACAAAGTGAAAAACAACAGGTAAAACATTGGAGCAACATTAACTGATTAGAAGGTATTAAGGTATTGAACATGCAAAACCTCAGGTCTTTTAGGTGGTTACATTTTAAAATCTTCGTAAAAGTTGTCATTGTACCGTAGAGTTTTAAATTAGGTTCTAAGGAATTCCAGGCATTGACAGTTCAATAATAGAAGGTTCTTTGGTTCAGGCAGTTTTACAAAGGGGAATGTTCAATAGTTGAGAGTTTTGGTGGTGTACTTGCTGATATTAGCCTGTTTGTAAAGAAAGTGCTCACATATTTGGGGGCACAGCCAGTCATAAATTTAAAGGCCAGGATGGCACTACAATAACAAAAGTGGTTAGATACCAGCAACCACTTGAGGCATTTTAGTATGGCCGTGATGTGGTCATATTTCCATGCTCCGCTTACTATTATACTATAGGCGAAATCTTGTACACTCTGCAGTTTGTCGATAATGGACTTAGAGGAGTTTGTCAACATATATTTTGAACAATAAAACAATTTACTAAACACTAGGGTATTAATAACTGCAATAAGAGTCCTTCTTTTACCCATTATGTTTTGGTATAAAGCGTTTCACCAATGATCCTTTGTAAAAAATTGTGCTAATTGTACAACAAAAGTCCAGAAGGAATCTTGACTGCCAAAAATACATGGTGTCAGAACAATAATTGATCTGACACCATGTAACTCACACCTTCCTTCATCATTTGACAAGATTTGTCATTCTCGGCCACCCACCAGTGAGGTTCAGAACAAACATATATAAAATATACTGGTCATCCAAGTTTGTTTCTAGGCCAAGAAGTAGTCAAAGTTTGTGTGTGAACATATTTGTAAAGCTCTGTTGAGCTGAGATGAATCATGAGCACTGTTGGTTGGTTGGTCGGTTGAGCAATGGGAAACAATACATTTTAGAAATGAATCAAACACGCATGGGTCACTGAGGTTTTTAACACTTTTCTAACAAAGAAAATACATATAAAATGTTAACATGTATGAAGGCTGGTTTTGCAACCATCAAGATTGCCTGATTTGATTAACCTGGACAATGACAGCTGAAAATCACTAATGAATAAATCACAAAATAGCTAATAAATCACTTTAGAAAGAGATTTTAGCCCGGTCCTGAACAAAAGGAAAACTGAACCATTCAGACTAATGCCCCATTCACACCAAGGCTCAAACACATTTAAAAGCTGTTTAGTTAAACACAGTTTAACATTGTTTCTTTCATAAAAGGTGCTTTCGGATTTTTGTCGACTGCTGATTTAGCACAAATGAAAGCATACGTTAAAGTTTAGTTGAATCCAATGTGAAAGCCATCAGCTTTCTGTTGCCAATTTTCATTTTGTTAAACCTGGTTAAATTAAACATGTTTTGTTGGTGTGAATGGGGCTTAAGACTGCTAGATCTTTATCATGTCAGGCTGATAATGTAGAAGATGGGTTGCCAGCAACCCCCCCCCCCCCCCCCTTCACAATCCCAGGGACTATATAATGCATCGGTAGTCAACAAATGTAAACACCTTGTAGAAGAGTTTAAAACCCTAGCGATTTCTAAGGCAAGCTATGGAATGTAAGCAAAAGTGGTTTGGCCCTCTTCACACTAACTTATGCCCCATTCACACCAAGGCTTAAGCAAGTTTAAAAGCTGTTTAGTTAAACACAGAACTTTTAAAATTGTTTCCTTCATAAAAGCTGCTTCCGGTTTTTTGTCGACTACAAATATAGCACAAATGAAAGCATAACTTAAAGTTTACTTGAATCCTATGTCAAAGCCAATGGTTCAGCTTTCTGTTCACAATTTTCATTTTGCTAAACCTGGTTTAATTAAACATGTTTTGTTGGTGTGAATTATAGTTTATATTAACTCAATTACGTCAAACTTACAGTTTGATCACCAATACGGTTTTTGATCAACAACCTCATTCAACTTATGATCTGCATCGCATCAGCTTCCAGTTATTCATTTCCCACAAAATGCAACAAATTTCAGATCACAAATACACTTCAATACTATACTTTAGACCACATTAAATACAGATCAGAGCAACAAGTTTTTTTTCCATGTATTTGCCTCACATAGGTAACCACGCTCAACGTTGGAAAAAGTTTGCCTCGGTACTAAGTTACGGTTGCGTGCAACGGTCTCCAGACAGCCCTGGGAACGAGGAACACACCCTGACAAAGGTTCCTGTGAGCGAACGTGAATCAGGTGAATGGTGGTAACCGTAATGCAGTACTCGCCCCACTATGCTACAAGGATTTGTGGACGCCATGTGCCCCATGCAGAAATGAAGTGTGACCTGAGAGGGGAATCGAAATATATATTGTTAAAACAAAAAGCCATAAAGGCTAAAAGGAACAAGATCCGGCTAACAATGGTACATTATCAGTGACTTGTCAGGGGCACCCAACGGATCGTTTCGTTTCGGTAAATTATCTGTTCGGAAGGTCCTTAATATCCCTTACAATTTTCTAAAGGGAATTTTCACCCCGAACTTTCGGGATATGGGAAATTTAAGGCCTAGTGTTTTCGGATTGATAAAAATGTCGTTTCGGGTACCGAAAAAAGGTCAGCTAAGATTTTCGGAAAGGAAATAAGACCTAAGGTTTTCGGGAAATGGACAAAAATGCCCTAGTAATTTCGAAAAGACTGAAGTTCCCCTAGAATGACCGAACAGATAAAAATATTATAGCGCAGCCTTAAATGAACCTACAGAGCTTTAAAGGCACTCCAAATAGCCTAAAATAGCGTTTCAAAGGATCTGAGAGAAAACCGTCGTTGGGTGCCCCTGTTTAATGTCATGTTAACGTTAGGTTTGCAGCCTTTCTCCCTCAAGGTTGTTCGTAGTGCATGGTTCTGTATTCGGGAGGGATCAGGTTTCCCCCTGAAACAAAACTCTACTTTATCCGGACTGGGACGGGCAGCAGGCAAATAAACATTAGTAGACCTCATAATTCGTGATATAGGTTCAACAATTGAAAATACGTCGAATCCTTTGGCCAGTACTACAGTGGGAATCGTGGAAGGCCAAAGTGAATGATTTTCCAAGAACGACTGGAATACCTCATTAGAAACGGGTTTAACGCAACTAATGTCGGCAGCATTCTAGGGGTATCTATGGAATCAACACATCAAGACCTTTTTCCGACATAAGTGTAGCCTGTTCCAGGCTCCTAGAGAAACGCGCGAAGGAGACGGCGAGGGAACGCGAAGGAGACGGCGAGGGGACGAAAACGAGGGGGGCCCCTTCGCCCTCTCCTTCGTGCGTCTCTCTAGGAGCCTGGAACAGGCTAACATAAGTGATGATGACCTAATTGATCCTGCTTGTAAGGAAATACGAAAAGAGTGCCCCCTGGAAGAGGCTACAAAATGATCCTAGGTTACCTTGGCGCAGGAAGCTGTTGGGTGCCCTTGATGTCCCCTAAGGTGGGGCACCTCTTGGCGTTTGATGTAGACAAGCCGAGAGGCACTGAGGTTGAGAAAAAAAGTTTGGATTGCTGAGCTGAATGTTTGAATCGCCGAAGTGGATGTTTGAATTGCATTCAGAGACTAAATATTTGAATCAAATAATTTGGGTTTCATACCTTGAAGTTGAAGCGCAGAATGTTTAAACTGAGGGATAAGAACATTTCCTATCGAAATTGCCGGCCCGTTCCGAAGGTCATAAAGGGTCTTGGCACTAAAAAAACCAAACTGATTGCAGGGCTGATACTGACGGCAAAGGGCTTATTTATTTGAGCCAATATTTCAACTAGTACAACTAGTCTTCTTCAGGGCCAGAGTTACAATGAGAAAAACTAACGGCTCTTAAAAGTTTAAATTTGAACGTAAATATAAACGGTTGATGGTTAACTAGTGTACATGACGTATCGTATATAATAGTACATAAGATGCATATAGGTAAAAAAATATGTAACGGCTACAAAAAGTCTAAATTTGAACACCAGATGGCATTAGCCATCTGGTGTTCAAATTACGTTCAAATTTAAACTTTTAAGAGCCGTTAGTTTTTCTCATTGTAACTCTGGCCCTGAAGAAGACTAGTTGTACTTGTTGAAATATTGGCCCAAATAAATAAGCCCTTTGCCGTAGTGTCAGCCCTGCAATCAGTTTGGTTTATTTACACGTAAAGTGACGTCTGACATGCGCATTTCTACTACAAGAGATCCGGAAACGTATTCAGAACAGTTTATTTTGCGTTGGTTCCCCTGCATCCAAAAGTTTCGTCTGGGCACTAGTTTACACATTGTTCAAATAGGCCATTTTACAGTTTAAAAATTAAATGCAAGGCTGATCGGACAGCTAAAATAATTTTTAATGCCCAAAATTTCGGTTAGACAATACTTCCAATTTTTACTTAGCTTTTTGCCGCCCCTGAAGAAAGTTAGTATTGTCTAACCGAAATATTGGGCAATAAAATTATTTTAGCTGTCCGATCAGCCTTGCATTTAATTTTACGTTTTATTCAACATTGCTTATCCTGATCTACACAAAGATCCGGTGTTTGTACAAGTGGTCCCTGCACTACTCAAGAGTTACCATTTTACAGTTGTGTGTTTAGTGACCTGGCCTTGGATTGGAAGCGAGGCTGGGGGTGACCTTGTTTTGATACAAACCTCACCACTATTCACATGTAAATGTAAACTAGTTAGCATAAGAACAGCATGATCTACATATAAAAAACAGTGAGGATTGTATCAAAACAAGGTCACCCGCAACCTCGCTTGCAATCCAACGCCAGGCCACTTAGCACACAACTGTAAAATGGCCTATTGGGTCATATGAAGAAATGACCCCTATCGGCATCGGCAGAACGTGCCGATGTTGGGCCGACAACATAACTGTGGCGGGAAATTGGCTACAAAATGGCTGCTGTAAATCAAAGAGTGTGTCTCGTGTTTTTTGTCTTTTTTTTTTTTTTTCGGCCGCTTCAGCCGCATCCAAATCGAATTTTCCCGCAATTTTGCACCTCCTACATGAAAAGCGAGCACTTGTGGCCGCCATGATGGAATGAAACGCAACGAATTCTGGGAAAAATGATGGTAGCTGGGCTACATTTAGATCGTACCGATCTCCCCGATCGTCTAAGAGTGGTTTCCATGTAAACGCTTCAGATTTTTTTATCGTCCCAATTGTCCGTTTAGACCTCAATTCTATCCAGGCGATTGTGATCGCCCCAATCGTCCCGCACGTGTTTCCGTGTGATCGTCTGAACATATTGTGGGACGATCCGGACGATCAGGAAATTCATATAGAAACCATGCTTAATGAAGAAACACTGAAGAAATCGAAGCGATTTTGACGTGCAAAATCATGCTTGGCAGGCGACTATATATTAAATCCCTGTGTGACCAGAACAAAAGTTAATCTTGATTCTAGAGGCGAACCCACACTTTAAAAACACTGCATTGTGACCACAGCCTTTGTGTAGCAGTAACTGCAGATAACAAATATGTTAGCAAAATGGCGCAACGTACCACTTGTGTATTTTATCAGGAGTAAATCAAGTCCTAATTCCAGTTAAATTGTAACTAATTTTTTTTCTCTAAGTTTTGCCAAAGGCGTCCAGTAACGTTTCCACGGCGACTACCCCTGTTGGCATCAAAGAAATACATTGATTTGACGTGCAGCCTTCAAGGATGGCAAGGAGTAAAGATGTCTGGGTTAACCATGTAGCATGAAAATTTTGCTGGTTCTAATTTTTGCGGATTGACCTCGATCCGCAAAAATTAGTTCCGGCAGAAAATAAAAACTGCAAAATAAAACGCTGCAAAATTAACAACCTTCAGTCAAATTAAAACTCCGCTTTTAATAGACTTATGCCACTGGGGCGATATACATTGGACTTAAACAGGAACATTAACGTGATTTTCCATTATAGAAAGTAACTAGAGCTGCCAACAATTGGCCATTTCCGAGTTGCTTAAATTTCATTATGAAAGCGAGGCTAGGTGTAAAATTCTTATTATGAAAATCGGTGTTCATTTATATGCAAACGAAATTAATTTTCATTTGAAAAGCTTTTGCACTTAGCCTCGCTTTTCATAGTGGGGTCCACAGCAACTCGAAAATGGCCTATTCAGTACATTAGATTGGCAGGAATGGGCCATCTGAAGGAACGCACATACTTGAATCGTGCAGCAGACCAACCATGTTCTAGTGGCGCTCCTGCGGCGGCCTGCACCGAAGAAACCACAAAAATCGCCACTCCGCAAAATTTTCGTGCTACACAGTAGTTCGCTTTGGTGCGCAAGCGTGTTGAAGTCAGATTTTGGCGACACAGCGGCAAAATGAGTGCCCATGCTCCGGAGATTTGTGATTCAAAGCGTGAATCGATTACGAATGCTCCACTTCAATCGCCAAATTCACACCTGTTACCACAATATTTTTTTGTTGTTGAATAAGATATGTGATGGAGAAAGTTCGAAGGAACCTTTCCTGAAAGCGGCAACCTTATCTATTTTGATTTGGGCTTATCCACGCGAAATAAGAACAAGCAATGGGAATTTAAAAATGCCGCCATTTTGCCGAGTAAGATTGCTCACGCGTGACAAGCATGCGCACTCATTTTGTCACTGTGTCGATTTTGGCGATTTTGGCTACACTTTGAGGGACTTGCGCAGTCAAGCTAAAGGTTTTGGGGCCGAGAACGATAAAAACTAATAATCAATAAAGGACTGCCACATATCAAATTACCGACTTTTTGCATTTCAGTCATGAGAAGTAGCTCAAATTGGTTCATAATTAACTGGAAATTTGTAGTCAACACCTGCTTATCTTTTATCAGTTCAATATTAACTAGTGGGTTTTGTTTATCGTTCGTTAATAATTAATAACAGATAAACATCTGTGAACCAGCTGTAGCGTTGGCGATGCACTTCACTCAAAGGCCAGTACCCAAAGGCCGTTCTTATCTTAATCTCTTCGCTTGATTGTTGCGTTAGGTAGAAATCCTTCTACTTTTAATTGTATTAAAAGCGGGCTTCAAAATTTCATTGTGATTTCATTTCAGCATCGTAATTCACCTATCTGTTTAAAGAGTAAAAACAGGTTCGAAAAGAAAAAAGAACGAGTTCACGTGCTTGCGAGTTTCGTGTAGTGAGCTTATCTCGTTTCTCGCCTCCAGTGCTCGTCACGTATCGATGTCTCAAAAACAATGTTCATTAGTCTACTTCTCAACAGGCTATTATCACAGCTACTGGTGGAAACTAACAGTTGACTAAGTGTGTACCGTCAGTCTTGCTTCAGTTGTTGTCACTGAATTATGTAAAATTTTCTGATTAGATCAACCAGGGTCTCGGAAATTTGCATTACCCCTTTGCCCTTGTAGAACTAACAAAGCGTTCGGTAGACCTTCACCAGCTAGCTGTGTCATGAGGCATCCAACAACAATGATATAACGTGATTTGTAGTGCTAGTGAAATTACAAATAAAATTCATCCACATTTTAAGATAACGTTTTGTTTATTACTGTTACTGTGAAAATGTGGTAGGATGAGCCAATTAACAGTCCTTGTCAGTAACATCACCCCATTTCATGTCACCAGAACGGTTCAAACACTTTGCTTATTGAGGCACCCACCCCCCCCCCCCCCATCCCCTCCTCGACATTATGATCGGTATGGTAATGCATTTCTACGGCCAAAAGTGGAAATTCCATATGTATATGTTCTAATAAACTTGTAAATTAAATTTATCCCCACGAGTCGAAATATTTATGACGAAAGTGGCCCGATTTTGAAATCGATAAGGTTCAACGTACGAGTCGAAACTGACGCACGGTTATCCTGGAATGCTTGATAGCTCAGATATTGGGGGTGGATGATGTCATATTCTTCTCACGCATTTGATCTTCTATCAGTTGCTGATAAAGGTTTAGTCTTACTTGTAAAGAACAACAAAGGACTACAACAGCGCGGTGAAAGAAAACTAACCCAAAACACAAAGTTTAACTACTTGATCAGTAGTGTTACTTCCCAGCAGGGATGAAGCTTAATCCATACTTCAGATATTTGTTGTTTTGGCTGTCTATCGGACAGTCTTATAAATGTAGTGCGAAACATTCGCGACACCGATATCATGAACAAACTGCTGTTAATACAGGTAAGTGTAATGTTCCTAATGAGAGCACAGTTAAATAGAAAATTGGACACAGTTTGTACAAACACAACAATTTTACTGGTCGACGATCTACGTCCAAAGAGAGAAAATTTAATTAGCGCTGGTTAAAATGAGTTTACCGACAGAATCCTGATTTTATACACCAGCGTGATACTGAAAAGAATAAGTGTGTGTGCGTTTCCCTGTAGTTTTTTTCTTTTTTTTTTTGTCACAGTTTGTTTGTGTCCACAATTTATTTGTTCTATATGTGGACGATAAATATAAAACAGTTTGCAGTTCACGAAGTTGCCGTTTCTTTCTTTCGGGTTTTGTAGAACAGTTAAACTAGAAGTATTTGTACATCGCTACATTAGATGAACTGTTATGTTTTGAGGCACAATCCCAGTGTATCAAGGTTAAAATCTGCTTTTCACCTTTTTCCATTTGTTGTTGTCACAATCCACTCTATGACGAACAGTTATATGTTTCAGATAATTCAGTATCTATCATCAACATCAAACAAGGGATGTTTACAAATTTGTGACCATATATGAAGCAGACAACAAGGAAGTGCTAGTTATAAATTGTAGAAATCATCAGCTAATTGTGAATAACGTAATGTGGATACAAGTCTGTGAAAATATTACATAATAATACAACAAAATGCATGAGCGAATTACAAATGAGGTGATACGGATACAAATCTGTGAGATATATGCGTTATTGACCAAGCGTGAGATGGCTGGATATTGGCCAAGTTCTTTTTTTGCGTTTTTATGGACCGAACGAAGTCGAGGTCCATAAAAACGCAAAAAAAGAACGAGGCCAATATCCAGCCACAAGCTTGGTCAATAAAGGATTTATTATATGGCTTTTATCTTCAAGTTAAAACTACAAAAACGAAATAAAACAAAACAGAACAAGAAACTGTTCTGCTCGGAAAGAAATTCTTCATAGCCGGCCGGTATAAGATTCATTTTCAGTGCATTTTTGGATCAGCATGTAATCATGGAAAACAAGGAATCCTAAATTATCTTAAGGCTCCAACTTTGTAATGGCTTAAAGGGAGTATACAATAATTATTGAGTACAAAAAATTTAGATTTTCGCAAGTGCGGGAAGATTTTAATAGAATCCGGCAAACTCGCCATTTTCAGCCGATCGCCCGGTGGCGTAAATAATAAACACTTTTACACAGTTTTCGGCCTCCAATCAATAGTTCTTGAATGAAACAATACATTTTGAAATTATATGCAAACATTAGCCGAAAAATAGAGCGGGTAACTAAAAAAACTGGCCGAAACTTTGATAAGATTTTGTTGTTTACAACAAGCAAGACGCGGCTAAATTAAAAACGTGAGCTTCTTCGGCGAACTTGAGAAAAACACTTTTCTGAACCGCTCTAGACACTTAACGCAACTTTCACTATGCTATGATTTAAATACAGTCAAATCTAGAGAACTAATCAATTTAGTACTCGACTTGAGACAATAACTTTTACAAAATTAATCTCTACACACAGAGCAACTCACCGATTCAACTCGCTTTCATTGTAGCTGAAACAAAATTTTCACTACACCAGGATGATTCTATTCTCTTTCCTTTCCTTTAGATATATGTTGACACGGTTTACCGAACATTTTAGTGAACATTTTCGGCCAGAACAACGAAAAAATCGAAGAAAAGATTGCATTGTTCCTCGGAATTAAACTTTCGATGCCAAGTGGACGCGCAACGGGTAATCCCGAGCGGGCAAGATAGCTCCATCTTGCCCGCTCTGGTGGCCAATCACAGCGCAGGATTTGACTCATCTTGCCCAGCCATATAATAATATTTAGTTCTTATTAACCGAGCGAGAGGTCTGTATGGGAGAGAATCTTGACCGAGGTCGCCAGTACAGACCGAACGCAGTGAGGTCTGTACCAGCGACCGAGGTCAAGATTCTCCCATACAGACCGACCTAGCTCGGTTAATAAGATGTTTATTATATGGCCAAACAGGAAATCAAAAGGAAAAAAGTGTATTGTTCCCCTGCGCGGGCTGTTCAAAGTACAGCTTTGTACAAACTTCGTCAATAAATGAAGACAAAATAACCGTTGTTTTCCTACAGGCTTAACGAAAATTTTCTAAAATGCGACCAAAAGTGCAACAAATTTTAATGCCTGTCTGTGCCGCGATCGCTCAGCGATAAGTTCTCATTCAGCCTTGCGATCTTTGACTGATCACCACGGAAAACGTTAATGTTAAATGTGCAGCCTTCAAAAATTGCTTGAGGTTGGATTTGTTGGACTGTGAAGACATTTTGCTGAGTTGTAGTGGAGGCACTGACTTGGTTTTCTTCGAACTGAGCGGATGTATCTGGTCCACGATTCAGGACAGTAGACATTTCTCGCTGTCGCTTGAGAGATGCTGAATGCTAGCTGCCGAGGCTTTTCAAATTTTTATGACCGCTTAGCTGTGCAACGAAATTTGTCTGAACGTCTGCTTCGAGGAGTCGTCCATCACTGGTCTTCCTAACGGAGTGATTAGAAACCTTCTTGTTTGTTTCATAGAGTTTGGCTGAAGCAAAGGCGTTTTTGAGGAACTTGCCAATTTCATTCTTTCCGAGGGGCCTATCCAGGTACCCTAGTTCGTCACTTGGTTTTCGTCGGTGATTTACGGCGAGATAAAAAGGAGCATCTGGATCTAACATGGCTTCGGAACGATGGCTTCGAAACACTTTGTAAAATTCAACTGGGCATCTTCATTTGTTTTTGTTTTTGTTGATCAGACTTCCTTTTTCACGCAAGTGGCGTTGAAAACTTCGCTGGAAGCCGCTTGATGTACACAGTTCGTACTCGGTGCCATCTTGTTTACGAGCGGAGATAAAAAATTCAGACAAAGGAAGGTCGAGCATGTTTTCAATTGCTCTAGACTCTTTCATCGACTCACAAAATTTCTTTCTTGCGTTTAAGTCGCTCTTAGTCTTGTATTGAGAGTTTTTGGATTTTTGCTCTTGCAAAAACTTCTCAATTTCGACTTCATCTTTGCTCGTAGCTTTCTCGGCTGGACTCAAATTTGCAACGTTTGCTCATTGTCTTTACCTGCTTCCAAGTTCAGGGCTACTGGTTCTTCCATTTAGTACTGTATTAACAGGAACAAGCCAATTTTTTCTTCTTCTTTTGTTTGTAACTTTTTGAGGACAAATGTTACATTAAATCGGTCTAGATGCCGGTCTAGATGGGAAAATCTAGACCGCCGTCAATATCAATTTTAGCCAATCAGGTTCTTGAATTTGATCGTTTCCAGTCCTTTTGAGACACGGCCATATAAGATAATACTAAAAGGACGCATCCTTGCTGTGCATAATTTTTTGCGTCACTTAGCGCGCGCACAACATTGCGGGATTTCCTTGAGGTTAAGCTCGGCAGGAAAATAAATGGTCATTTTCTTCTAAACGAGCACGGTGACCCCCATTATTTAATGCATCAATTTAAATGTCATACGGTTGACCACTATATATCGCGATTTAAAGAAAAGTTTAATACTCTAATTTGAGATATTTTTATTTGAATGCTTTAAAAAGCACGTATTTAGGTAGTGCTGCTTACGTGCACACGCAGCAAAATCTTCAATTTCTTTCATAATCTTAATTCCAGTTCAATGAAAATAGTTTGTTGTGTAAGATTAAAGTAAATTTTGTTGAACTGCTTCGATATTTTAATGCAAGGTATTAATTTTTCTAGAAATGATAGTTCCCTTTTCTGATTACTAGCGTTCCTTATATAAACCTCGTGGGTCATCTATTTACTATAATAGTCATCCAGGTTGCACAAAAACGAGCACGGTGACCCCCATTTTTTATTGCATAACATAGTCATGAACTGGACTAAGTCTTAGACAATTTTAAATACTCCTTCTTTTTCAGCGGAATCACCTTAAGTTGTTTGTTTAGCGCAGCGGGTCGTTTCTATTCAATGTAAAGGGATTCTTTGATCTTAAGCTAGAAAATATTGTGAGACGGGTCCAAGATGGAAAAACAATCCCCAGAACATAGATTCTTACAAGACTCTGAACCCTGAAAAGTAATGATCCGAAAGTCACTGCTGGTGCCAAATGTCTGGTGGTTTCACCGACATATATATTACACTTACAGCCTGTACATGTATGAATACCACCTGGGAATCGAACCCTTAACACTGATTCACTGAACATGTTTATTAACATGTAGGAAGTGAAGGCTAACCTAATGTCTAGATCCTTACGATATTTCTTAGCAATAATCTTGATTTTGCGTTGCGCTAAAAAGGAAAAGGGGCTTGAAAAAACGTTTGGTCAATTCTTTAGATGAATGGTCGTTCCGGGGTGAATCAGTTGAGGGGCTGTAAACCACCTGAAGGTAATGATTCACTTACCCTTTGCGGTATTATTCTACATGGGAAAAAGGTTTTCATCAGAATAGATGTTAATTGTTGGATGTTAGTGTGAAAACCGTTTCAGGTGTTATTGATTTTCAAGGCCCTGTCCACTAATGTGTAAAACCCAGTACCTGTTAAAAGACCTACCTTGTATGCATTTTGTTAGTCTGATGATGGCGTATTTCGTACCGAAATATAACTTGCTTCCAACTTAGTTAGTGCCATTTACTGTCTGAATTCTCTGACACAATGAACATACTCGGATTATCTTTCATTCTCTGTGTACTAATGTATAATTAAGACCAATTTTGTAAGAAAAGGGTGTAAAACTGAAAACATAGTAGGTAGTCCTGCTAACTGCAGGCTACAAAGGCCTTTTTCAGTTTTGTAAAAATAAAGTTAATGTTGTTGTTGTTGTTGTAAGTTTTCTTACGAAACACTGATTTTTGTGGGAAATCGGGCTTACTGTTGTCGATAAGGACATCTGAAAAAGATAGTTTGTGGTTTTCCTCCTTCATCATAGTTAGCCTGCAGAACAGACGTTATTATTATTATTATTATTATTATTATTATTATTATTATTATTATTATTAAATGGCAGTAAAAACTTCTGGATGTCCAGATTACCTAAACAATGATTGGGCGGCCAGCCGTAGCCAATCAATGTAACAACCAAATTACAAATTACAAATTTACAATTAACCTCCGAACTTCTAATCATAAAAATCCTAGTAATTAAATGCTAAAACTATTTGTCATCCATAAAATCCTAAATCTAAATACTAAAAGTTCTGTTCATCGCGATGAAAACACTTAAAAAATAAATAAAAATAAAAGTATAATAAAACGCCTAATGTCCATTATTTCAAAAGCTTAAAGCGCCTGGCAATGTTGAGTGAGCTTGTAATAACTGATTTCTGTATCTGCAGAGCTATTGTGTCGCTTTTACCTCCCACTAGCTCTTTAAGTGCCTTCCTGACATCTCTTGAATAACCTCCGAGTACATCCACAATAATATTGAACTGTCTCACACGATATTCAGGATATCTCTGCTCGAGCTCCCAGCGTAATGGCCCGTACTTTGTTGTCTTCTCGGCATCTTTCTCCTCCCTGTTTTCAACCCAAGGGCAGCTCATCTCTATCACCGATACTCTCTTATTCTCCTTGTCCACGATGGTGGCGTCGATCCTATTCGCCTTTACGTGCGTGTTATCTGCATACAGGGGAATGTCCCAATATGCTATCGCCCTCTCATTCTCGTACATAGGCTTAGGCTGGGTTTTCGAAAACCATGGAACCTCTGATGTAACTAGGTCCAGTGCCCTGATCACTTGAAAAAACAAAATCTTAAGAGCGTTGTTATGCCCTACCAAATACAAAGTCTGTGCTAATGCCCCACATCCAGCTAGCTTATTATTATTATCATTATTATTATTATTATTATTATTATTATCATTAGTATTATTATTATTATTTTTTTTTTTTATTTTTTTTTTTATTGCGTTTTTCTGGAGAGCGGAGGCAAGCGCGGAGCGCGAGTCACGAGGACGAGAGGGCCCCCTCCCGTAGGGCGTGACTCACGCTCCACGTTAGCCTCGTGCTTGCCTCCGCTCGTCTGAAAGAAGCAAAAAAAAATAGCAGTAAAAAACAGTGATTAACTGTTTGCAAGGACATCCGTGACAAGATGAAAGTACCGGATCCTGTAGTGAAGGATCTAATCAGCAAAAAAATTGAAGAACAAATAATCTAAAAAAGAGCAAGGCTGATTTCACGGTCCGAGAAGTATATAAAAAAATAATAAGTGTTCTGCTGGCTACTCCATAGTGAACTTAACGTTGGTTTGTTGTCAGTTGATATAACTCATCATTCTCGTTGTAAAATAAACAAAAACGTATCATCCGTATCATAGGAAATAACTTCAGAGCCATTGTATTTTTCTAACCAAATCTTCTGATGGTGACACATAAAAAGATTGGCAAGAACAGCTGAGAGGGGGAACCCATCAGTAGCTACACCGTCCGTTTGATCGTAAAACTTCCCGCTGAAAGAAAAGTGAGTCGGCAGTGACAAAAACAAATAATTTCTTGAGACAAGACTGGTTTAATTTAAGATGGTGTTTACACTCTGCAGTGAACCGCTAAGTCGAGCGGCATGTTAGTGAATAAACACAGCTTTGCATCCACATCGTGTTATTCACAACTACCCGATGATTTCTACAATCTATAATTAGCACGTCCTTGATATCTGCTTCATAAAGTCAAAAAATTTGTAAACATTCTTGAACTGACAATGGATATTGAAATGTCTGAAACATGTCTTCTCCTCAAACGTTGTGTCGTTATTTATAAATTTTTAATATCTATTCTACTGCTCCAAAAATTCCATATCAAAAGTAACAGTCAATTAAAGAAAGATTAAACAATTAACGTCAGTTTACTTAGTTGAGTAGAACATAACTGGATGCACCGTGCGTACGGGCAAATTTTTTTCAGGGGGGAATAGAGTTAATTTGCCCGAATGAAGCGTGTTAGTCGCTAATGTACAGAGACGGTGTTGTCGGGGCTACGTGAATCCTATTCACAAGAAATAGCCGACAGAGCTTTTCTTGCACGAGTACTTTTTGGTTTCCTGCGTCTCCCTATATACCCCTCGGAAAGAGTAACGGGAGGCCACTTCCATCCCCGCTTACGTTTTAAACTAAAGCCAAGGCCCGTAAGGCCGAAGTACGTAATATTTAGTTTCACGAAGAGAAACAGTCGAGTGTTCGAGAGCGAGCCCTCCACTTATCTTTCGCCATTATATCACAGTGGCTGTTGTGAACATGAGGTTAATAGTCCTGCACGATTCTCATCCCATTGTTCTGTAAAATCTTCAAATGTAAACTGTTATCGGCACTAGACCCGTTTAATTTTTTAAACACTTGTCTATAGGTAGACGTTCTCAAAGACTTTTCGTTTCTCATTTCTTTTCAAGTATAAGTATTTTCCGGCAGAGAGGTTGATCGCTCGTCCGCCCTCTTGCTGGCGCTCCATGTTCCGCCATGGCCAAGCGATAGTTTGTTTTATGAGTATTTTACACCAGGTAAGAATTCCTGCGCTCGACTTGTAGGCAAATCAATAATCTAGCAACTACTGTGTAGGAAGGTCAATTATGCGTGAAATATTTGAAATCAGTTTTGAGTCATTTTGTGGTCTTATTTTATTTCGTTTGTTTAAACTTCCCAGGCTCAATTATGTCGCAAGATAAGGTTATTCTCCATAAGAATTCAGTACTTTCTGGAACGTAAAGGATCTGTACTGAATTGTAAAAGTATGGCGAGGGGATAAAGGAGAATATTTTTCGCGTGCACCTGATCTTTTCTTTACTCCCACAATCTGTTCGCCTGCAACTTGCCATCTTCAAAGTTCTTTTATAAGTATAATGCGATTACATCCCGAGCTCGGTATGTAAATATTGCTGTGGACACCAGTGGTGACAGATATACAGCGAAACAAAAATGGTGCAAACTTGTTGCGGTAACTAAAATGGTGTTCTGAACATCTCTCAGTTAGGTCATTTGACATCATTCGACTCTCACACCACTGATATAGAATATGCGTCAACCCTCCCCACCCTTTCCCCAAATATGTAGTTAGAAAGAGGCCGGAAATCCAAGCTACATTGTAAGAGTTTCGACTCAGCTTAAAGAGAAAATAAACTTTAGATGGTCTGGGCGACTATGCCAGGAAATGAGAAAGTCAAGTAAAAAGTCATTGTAAAACCTAATTAACGTAACCGATCCAAGTTTAAGAAAATGTGAATCAGTCTTTTGTAAACAGAGCCGGCAGAGCTAAAATTCAATAAATGAACTCAAGAAGACAGAGAAAAACACTCTTTCGACAGCAGAAACCCCTGATGTTTTAACTGCTTCAGAAAAAGTTACTGATTGCACTCTCAAGAAGCTAAATCTCCAGAAGCAACATGTCTTGAATAATGATTACAACTAATGTTATCTCTTTTTCAGTGGAAAACAAACAAATATATGAAGGGGATATATTTCTGGATAGAAATACCATGGATCTTCTGAAACAGCTAAGAAGGCGCCCCGCTAGAAGTGCAATTTCAGCGCCCAATCGCAAATGGCCTACGAATGAGATACCTTACGACTTTGGAGCAGTTAGTAAGTACTTAATATAACAAGGAATACTTTTCTTAGTATAAATTTAAGACCCTTTTAGCCTGTGGTAATGTAATTTTCTTTTAGTACTTTTTTTCCTTTACAATGGCATCCAGACATTGTGACTTACTTGACTTATTCCCTGCTACTCCCGGTGGAGCATAGGTTCAAGGAAACTGCGGCCCGCCATCTCCATCTGTTTTGGGCTAGCGTTTCAAGCTCTCTCCAGGTATAGCCTGCCTTGCCAACCTCATCGTCTACTGTTCTCCTCCAGCTGTTCCTGGGGCGACCTCGACCTCTCTTTCCCTTTGGGTTCCATCTCAGTGCCGCCGACCGGTTGGCTCAGTTGGTAGAGCACCGGGCTCCCGTGCGGAAGGTCGCGGGTTCAAACCCCGGCTGGACCAACACCCAGGGTCTTTAAAATTAACTGAGGAGAAAATTGCTGCCTTTCTAATGACATCTGCAAATGGTTATACTTTCTGGTCTTCTCGGATAAGGACGATAAATCGTAGGTCCCGTCTCACAACCCTCGTTCATGATTACTTTGTTGGACGTCAAAGAACCCACACACTGTTCGCAAGAGTAGGCGACGTAGTTCCCGGTGTTGTGGTCTGGCCTTCTATCTTTCACATTAATGCTTGGGTTAAGTGGGTGGGTGGGTGAAGGGTGAGCTCTAATATGGACTTCACATGCTGACGTCCGATCTCACCCCATAGAAATGTAAACCGCCATGAGACTTGGTGATATGTGCGGTATATAAGAATTCATTCATTCATTCATTCATTCATTCATTCATTCATTCATTCATTCATTCATTCATTGCTTGTTGGTTTTCTGAGGGTGTGCCCGATCCAACCCCACTTGCGTCTTCTTATCTGGGTGTCGGTTCTCTCTTGTTCAGCTCTTTTCCACAGTTCTTCGTTCCTTATGACCTCTGGCCAGTGAATGCCCATGATGGACCTCAGGCATCTGTTGACAAAGGACTGCAGTTTTCTGGAGGTTTCTTTGGCTGCCCTTCCATGTCTCTGAACCATACAGGAGGACAGACTTCACGTGGTGTTGAATATCCTTAACTTCGTCTTTCTGGACATCACCTTTGATCTCCATACAGGCCTCAGTATTGCAAAAGCAATTCTTGCCTTCCTTCCCAATCCTTGCCAGTATGTTCCCACCATTCTTGCTGATGTTGCTGCCAAGGTATGCATGTGAAGTCCTCTACTTCATCGATTGCTTTCCCATCCAGCTTGACGTTATCCACGTTCCTGGTCATAACCCTCGTCACCTTTGTATTGGATTTGCTGATCCTAAGGCCCGTCTTCGCTGAGATCTTTGCAAACCGCGTTACCGTGGGCGACAACAGGCATCCCTGGCGCACTCCTGTTAGCATTTCAAACAGCTCGGAGAGTACTCCATTGTGAAGCATTTCGCATAGTTCTTCTGAATGAGAGCTATATTTTTCTCAGGGATGCCATAATGACGTAACAGCTTCTACAACACTACCCTACCAATGCTGTCAAAGGCCTTCTCGTAATCCACAAAGGTCACGAACACGGGAGAGTTCCACTCGAAAGACTGCTCCACAATGATCCTCACGGTGGCTATGGTGGTACATGACCTTTCCTTCCGGAACCCAGCCTGTTCATCTCGCAGACGGTCATCCACCTCTTCTTTCAGTCTCTCCTGGATTATCCTGTTCAACACTTTTCCAGCAGTTAATTACAGCATGATGCCTCTCCAGTTCTTGCACTCCTTCAGATCTCCCTTCTTCGGGAGCTTAATCGAATAGCCTTCTTTCCAGTCATCTGGTACCTGATTTGTTTCCCAGATCTTACCAAACAGGTTGTACAACACCTCAGCCGAGGATTCCTGGTCTGCCTTGATGACTTCTGGCGGTATGCCAGCTGGACCAGCTGCCTTTCCATTCTTCAGAGGTCTGATGGCTGTCTTGACTTCCTCTTTACTTGGTCTGCTCTCATCAACTTCCAAAAGTGTGTCGGCAGGTGCTATGTCTGGAATCTCGCTCAGCGGTGATCTGTTCAGCAGTTCCCTGAAGTTGTCTGCCCACCTTTTACGCTGCTCCTCTTGGTCGGTGAGCAATTCTCCACCCTTGGCTCTGACAGGTCTGTCCGGGATCTCTTAAGCACCTGCCAGAACTCTTTCATGTCATCCTTGCCTGCTGCTTCCTCTACCTGTTTTGCGAGACTGTCTACGTAGTTCGTCTGTCTTTTGTAATGCTTCGTTTGACCTCCTTGTTGGCTTCGGAGTATTTGACCTGAGCGTCTGCTTTCCTGACTCTCGTTTTGCTATGATTCAACACCTCCTTCGCCTTTTTCCTGACCTCAATCTTGTTCAGTGTATCCACGCTTACATAGGCCCTGTGTTGTTTGGACTTCCTTCCCAGTGTCTCCCCACACGTCTCCCTCCATGCGTCTTTTATATGCTGTCACAATTGGTTAACTCCTGTTTGGTCCTTCCCCTCGCTCAGGTACCGGTGTTCCTCATTTTCCTGCAGACTTGTTGACAACTGGTACTTGTTGGAGATGGTAAGCTGGAACCTCTTCATTGTCTCCTCCACCTTCAGCATCTCGATGTTGTATTTGTAAGTTGTCTTCTTTCGGCCGGTGTTGAAATTCTTCAGTTTCAACCGGCATCTGCCCATGAGAAGGTGATGATCTGAAGCTACGTCTGCCCCTTTCTTTACTCTGACATCCAACAGCGACCTTCTGAACCTGGATGACACACAGATGTGGTCAATCTGGTTCTCAGTCCAGTTTTATGAAGAAACCCAAGTCACCTTGTGGACCTTTTTGTGTGGGAAAACACTTCCTCGGATAACAAGCTTGTTAAAGGAACAAAAGTCAGCAAACAGCTCTCCATTGTCACTCGTTTCACCAAGACCATGCTTCCCTGTCTCGAAGCCTGTATTGTTGCTCCCCACCTTGGCATTGAAATCTCCAAGGAGCAGTATCAGGTCCTTCCTGGCTACTCCATCTATAACCCCCTGTAGCATCTCATAGAACTCCGACTTTACTTCGTCATCCGCATCGTTGGTTGGGGCATAGCACTGGATATTAAAGGTGGCTTTGCCCAATTTTGTGTAGAACCCAGCTGTGATAATCTAACCTATGAGAGAGTTGGCAGCTTGCGGCCTCAGCATGAATCTAACTCCCTCTGTATGGGGGACATTTGCACTGTCATGGCCAGAGTAGAGGACGGTCTGTCCAGTCGACAGTTGTATACACCCAGACTCGAGCCACCTTGTCTCGCAGAGGCCCAAGATTGACAGGTTGTATGCGGTCATCTCAGCAGCAATCTGCGCACTCTTGCTCGCTTCTTACATAGTCCTGACGTTCCATTTACCGAACAGTGTGGTTTCCTTGGGAGTAAGTAGGGGGGTCGGCATCACGGCTTCCTTTCGGCTTTCCCTGTAATGCTCATACGGGTCCCCGAGGAGACCCCTTCTCCTCCTAAGACAGATGTGACTTTGCTCGTGTTTCCTATGGTTTCTGTAATCGCTTTGTATCCGCTTAGTGGGTGATTGGCCCACCAAGCCCGTTGGCCAGGCTTTTCAGGGTTCTGAGCAGGCCTTCAGGGCTACTGTAGCGGCCCGGAGGAACCAATCCCCCGCCATACTTCACCCCGCACAGCAATCCCCTACTTACCTGTTCCCAGCTACCACGACGTGGACGAGGGGTTGGACTTTGGTAGCCATCCAGACATTGTAGGATACTCGAAATAATTAGAAATTATGGATGTTCAAAAGATATATATATTTCTGCACTATGTAATTGCCAATGGGTGAATTTTGCTTGTGGCATTTAATATTGGTGTGCAAGACAAAAGATAAAAGGTTAAGCGGGGGGAGGATACTCGGGTATATTAATGACAGGGATAATAATAATAATAATAATAATAATAATAATAATAATAATAATAAAAACACGTAAAATATGATCCATTGCGCATTACAAGTACAATTAATAGTAACATATAAACAAAAACAATAGATGAGGTTAAAACTTAATGTAAATAGAGTAAAGTAACGAAAAGTTAAAATTGAAATTGAAATTAGCGCTAAAGTTAAACCAGTTAAAATTTACCATATACAATAAGAAATTTAAAATGTGCGAATGACCTTCAAATGTTACATAGGATTCCCAAAAAAGGTCCAACAGCCCATAACGTAACCACAAAAAGGTTCCATTGAAAAAACAAACCCTGATACGATTTTGACATAAAAATGAGAACCCTGGCTTTAACTTCAATTGTCAACCCCCATCCATAAAATAAAAGTCCTTACGAAAATTTATTACCCCATAAAAGTGATCACAAGATCACAAGATCCTCATAGGAGCACTGTAGTGACCTGTTATCTCAAGGAACAAAGTAAGTTAAGCAAGTTATAACGTACTATGTGAAAATGTGGTTCAACGGTGAGGATTCCAACCCCGGTCTGCTGCATTCAAGGCAGACGTAATAACCACTACACTACAGGCGAATCCACAGTGACAGCGGACGAAATAGCACCGCTTATTGTCATTACGTCACTAAGATCACGGGGTCGCTCACTGATTCCACTTAGGATCGACCAACAGCGACCTAAATATTCCAATGTTTTGTCAAATGAAACAAAGAAAGCAGGGGAATATTCATACTAAGTGAATCTGCCGAGTTGAGTGAGCGCCCGGAAAATGCGCGTGAAAATTAATCCTTAATTCTACTCGGCCTATAGTCGGTGAATTTCCCTACAAAGTGTTTGATGTGCCCTCTACTGATGAGTAATCTGTTTGCAAGAAAAGTTCGTTAAATTGTGTTAGTTTAAGCACGCGCCGGCGAGCGTGAATTTGTGGCGTCACATCAAATGCCAAAAATTATTATCTCGGCTTCCACAAGGTGTACAGAGACGATTGAAACGGCAAAATACTTTGTCTTTACGGCTGGTATTCGCTATAAAGCTGTTTATGATGTGCCGTCTATTAAAGAGTAATTTTCTCGTGCTCGATCGTTTTATTTCTCCTGCTGCTGTGCCATTTGCATTGGTCTTACATTTGCTGTGGTGCTACCTACGGTCGTACGGACAGTGACGTCATAACCAAATCCAAATTTTCCGACATCGATGGGTTACCATATTTTTTACCCATGGTGCTTTGCGCCTTCGGCGCGCGGAGCTCCTCTATAAGCTTATCGAAGCAGTTGACAGAAAGGAAAGGAGAAATTCAATGATGCTCAGCAAAGAAATAATAAACATTTGCTGTGAAAACGACGAATTTCAAGTTTACGTTCGTCTAAATATTCACCACAGACTTAAAAACTACGTGTTATTTATTACAAGTGGGTTATCATGAGCGACAAAAATTAACCTTTATAACTTATCAACATTTCGTGATCGTGGTTGTTTTTTGCTTTACAAACTGCTCTCAAGCTACTTTTGATGGAAAGTTACGTCTATTCCGTAGCCATGAAAGCGTCAGAACGGAGGGAAACCATCGACGCCATTAGCAAGAGCATACATTCAAACCTCGTATATCAGTTTGCTTTAATTTTTAACTTGAAAAGTTGCTGAACAGGAGACATTCAACGGTGATGTGTGAGAACACCGATTAAAATATCTCTCAACTCAAGATGTATTTGTTGTTTTGTCAGGGATAAGTAATATAATTCAAAGTCTTTCCAAAAGTAATTGAGTAAGAACAATTATAAAAGAGATGCTGTATAGTTTCTGATTCCCGTTTGCAAAAAGAGCACAGATTGTCTGAAATATAGCCGATTTTATGTAATTTTGAATTAGTGTAAAGTATAGAGTTTAATACCTTAAACTGAAAGGCCTGAACGTATGGCTCAAAAGCAACTGAATGGGGAAGACAGAAAGCTTTTTTCAACGCCTCATCAGATTAATTAAATTCACACTTTAGTTTTTGTGCATGATTAGGGAAGCGTGCCTTTTTACGGACAAAAAGGGAATAGTAATCTTTAGATTTCTTTTTAGTTACATCGAAAAGACCACTGTCAGTTTTGAAGGATGGATTTAGGACTATGGGATTCGGTTTATAATTAGCATTTCTTAAATTGAGCGGTATGGAGTGGCGTAGACCAGTCCATTCCAGAAAATTCGTCTTCTCTATGTATTTTGCCTGTAATTCATAAGAGTCAATATTATTAAGATCAAAGCGTAAGTCGCCCACAGTTCGAATCCCATTATTGAAGTACCTTTTATAGAAAACTGGCTTATTATTTATTCGTATTTCTTGATTATTCCAAATAAAGTAATGCCAGTTAGTATCATTTGCATTGTCTTTGCGAAACTCAGACCACCATTTCAATAACTCTGCATAGAATTGAGAATTAATATTTAAGTCTTTAATATTATAACTGCAATTAAAAAGAACCAGACCACCTGTTTCTTTTAGAAGATATTCTAAATAGCTTTTCCAAACGCCTGAATTATCACCAAAGATTCTTTTCAGCCAGGAGAGGCGGAGAGATTTGATCATGCTTTCAATATCAACCATTTTGAGGCCACCTCCCTCATAATTATTTATTGCAGATACTCTTGTTACTTTGTCTTTACCTTTCCATAGGAAATTGTATATCAAATAGTTTAATTCTTTCACTATATGTTCAGGGGTAGGTAGCAAAGAAGATATGTAAACAACTTTCGGCAAGAGCAGAGTTTTGATAGTAGTAACCTTCCCGTAAAGGGATAACCCCTGGAGGACCAGATATTAATTAATTTTTTTATCTTGTCAAGCCTTTTTGAGAAGTTTTTTTGAAAGAGAAGTTTTTTATCATATGAAAAGAAGACTCCAAGGGCTTTTATTGGATCGCTCGGCCATTTGATTCCGAGCGGCTTCATTTCATTTCCTTTCAGCGATCCCAGCCACATTCTCTCTGTCTTTGAGCTATTGACCTTTAAACCTGATATATTTTTAAAATTCTCTAGCAACTGAAAGAGTATGTGGGCCGACTCTATGTCAGCGAGAACCGCAGTTGTATCATCAGCATATTGTAATAATTTGGTCTCTTGCTGTTCAATTACAATTCCCTTTATATCAACATTTTCTCTGACGGGAATTGCCAAAGTCTCAACAGCTAAAAGAAAAAGATAAGGAGACAAAGGGTCACCCTGCCTGACTCCTCTTGAAAGGTTAAAGTATTCTGATGACAAGCCATTATTTATCACACAGCTTTGAATATTCTTATAAAAAGTTTTTATCCAACGCTCAAATTCAGGGCCAAAATTGAAGGCATCCAGACAGTTAAACAGAAAGTTCCACTCTAAAGTATCAAAAGCTTTTCGAAAATCAATAAATATCATCAGACCAGGTATATTTTCTTTTTCTGTAAAATCCATAATATCAAGAATTGACCTAACCGTTTCACCGATATAGCGATCTTTAACGTAACCGGATTGATTACAGTGTATAATATTAGGCAGGACATTTTTAAGTCTGGAAGCAATTACCAGAATGCCCCTTACTAAATTACCTGTTACTTATAGGAAAAATTTATTTATGGGGGTGTAGAAGAAATAACGAACTTCCGAATATAGGTGGTTACAAATTTAAAGTATCGTTAAAGTATGACACAGAGAAATTTATTTGTACGAAAAATAATACATTAGACATATTTAAAAAGAAATGGACAATACTTAGACCTATTTAATATATATATGACTTGTACGGGTGTGACTTTCAATTTTTTGTGAGTGAGTGCATGAGAGCATGAGATGAGTGAGTGAGTGTTGTGAATGGTGTGTTAGCGGGCCAGCGAGTGAGTAAGCTAATTGTAATATTGTACAAAGTGTAAGTGCGTAAGTACTGTCTAGTTTATTATTGTATGTAACTGTGTGTTTTCTTGCAAATAAAAATTAAAAAAAAAAAAAACGGTGATGTGTGATGACGTCATCACACGTAATTTGATTTGAGTGATATTTTAAGGCAAGTGTTTTTTTCATGTGGTGTGTCATCCACCTTGGCTTCAAATTGTTACAGTTATTTGGCACTGGCAGTTATTTATGTGCAAAATACTCTGGGAAGGTTCTTATTATAATTATATATTCCTTTAATAATCGGTAGTAGTAGTAGTAGTAGTAGTAGTAGTAGTAGTAGTAGTAGTAGTAGTAGTAGTAGTAGTAGTAGTAGTAGTAGTAGTAGTAGTAGTAATAGTAGTAGTAGTAGTAGTAGTAGTAGTAGTAGTAGTAGTAGTAGTAGTAGTAGTAGTAGTGGTGGTGGTGGTGGTGGTAGTAGTAAGCGTCTTCATAATGTATTGCCCATGTTTCTTTAATTTGTATCAACACTTGTTCACAGGTTCGCTTGTGAGAGAAGCCGTTCAGGATGCAATCCATGCGATTGAAAAGCACACGTGCATCAAATTTGTACAAAGAGAGAAGCAGAAGGATTATATCCATATTGTCTCCATTGGAAAAAGGTAAGTCTTTCCACGATATTCATCAAGCGCCGATCAGAGGGCATTCTGACAATAAGTCAAATACAAACGATGGTAACAAAACTACTAGTCCAATGAGGCAGGTGCTTGGTCACCTCATGCCAAACCTGTGTTTTTATCCCTAACAATTGCTACTTGCACACTCCGTGGAAACTATATGGGTTAAATAACTTTAAGTAATCTGCTCTTTTACAGTTGCTGGTCATCGATCGGTCGGAGCGGAGGGAAACAAAGGATTTCTTTAGGGAGTGGCTGTCAGCACAAGGGTAGCGCCATACATGAGCTTATGCATGCTCTTGGTT
Source organism: Pavona decussata (assembly GCF_977016875.1). Taxonomy (NCBI): domain Eukaryota; kingdom Metazoa; phylum Cnidaria; class Anthozoa; order Scleractinia; family Agariciidae; genus Pavona; species Pavona decussata. Next base: position 863,996 of record NW_028145493.1, on the reverse strand, counting down.
TCTTCCATGAACAGTCTCGGCTTGATAGAGATAAATACGTCACTATTTACTGGAGCAATGTTGACAAAGGTCTGCCTTTTCAGTGTGATGTTAAATCGTTTAATGTCAACTAAACTTATGTTTGATGGCCCCAAACGGATAGAAGTAAAAACTTACTATCACGTTCCGCTACCCCACACATGCGTCAATTGTTTACGATTTTTATCGTCGTTATGGTATGTATTGGTAACAAACGTTCTGCTTTTTGTATTTAGGCCAAATCCACAACTTTGGGAAGTACAGTCATGGCGACGCAGACCCTTTGGACTTGCCATATGACTATGCCTCGATAATGCACTATCCACGTTACGCTTTCAGCGGTAATGGCTACCCAACTATCATACCTAAAGACAAGAATGCCGTCATCGGTCAGAGGAATGCTCTCAGCAAAATAGATGTAAACAAGATCAACAAGTTTTACAAATGTTCTTTTTATACCACAGCTGTTGCTTTTACTTCAGAGCCAACACCCTCCACCATAACAGGTTATCAATCATTCCAAAACTCATTAATAATTCATAAGCCCATAGACCTACCCATTGACCAATCTCGTGCAGTGGTTTTGAAACCCGATAAAACCTCCTCCTTATTAGTTTGCGGTGTTTAATGTTTTTTTTTTTCGTATGCTAATTTCCAACGTTCACAAAAGCATCATTGTTATGAACTCTCTTGACACACGTTTTTCCAGGAATGTTTTTGAAGCCGTTCAAAAAACTCGCAGCACGTGTTTTATCGGGTCTAAAACCACCCGGCTGCGCCTCATAGTTTTAAATCCCGATAAGACACTGCTGCTCGTGTTTTAAACATTACTTAAGCCTGGCTACACATGAGCAAAGTTTCCTTGATAAATCTTTGGATAATTAGTACATGTTCACATGTAAAACTGAAGTTAGGCAAGTTTACAAACCTGAGTCATCTTTGACAAGTTATATTCACCCAAGTAAACGATTGTCAAGCTTCCTTTCGTTCTTATGAGTACATCAGTCTTTAACACACGAACAAGTTTCCACTAGCAAGCTTTTCCTTGGCAAGTCTCTTTGTTAACTTGCATACCCGTTTCTAAGCAATCGAGAGCAAGGATACCTGTCAAGGAAGAAGTTGCCAAATTTTGCAGGACACACGAATAAATAAGAACTTGTCCAGGTTTTCCTTAGTGACCAACAGTGTTGCCACTTGTTTTTAGCAAGGATACTTGTCAAATAAAGTCAATCAATCAGCTGTGATAGACCGTTGTGTGGAAAATCACTATTTGAAGTTTTGTGAAGGAATTCAATCATTCTGATGAATTTATTTCTGTTAAAATTCTACAGGAAGCTAATATTAAAGCTAAAGCTAAGGAATTACGTGGTGACGTTTGTGGATTAATACCCACAGGTTTACATCCTAGCACAATTTATTAACGATTTGGTTTTGTGTTCTTTTCCAGCTGGTCTTTCCATCCTGCATTTCTGTCAGAATAGAAACCGTTATTGTCATCTGTGGGCACGAGCTGGCTACTGTAGGCACGGGAATACAAGCTATAAACGTTATATGGCAATCAACTGTAGAAAAAGCTGTAAATTTTGTTCATCATACTAATGGTTTTACTATCGCTATTTCCGCTCGATACTCGAAGGAAATTAAGGCACGGGTCACATAGCGATTGGTAAAGTGGCAGGTTAAAAGATAATTCTTAGATGGCACATTAAGGCAAACTGCAACCACTGTGCAAAATGTATACTGATTAGCCACTTATTCGACGCATATGATAATTAAACGAAGATCTCCCTTAACACCTAATCAAATTGAGGAACTTTACTCTACTTAATTTTTTCATTAAAGGAAAGTAAACGTTGTGAATCATATAAAAAAAGGTTTATAAGGTTAAGTCAATATTATATAAAAGGGAAATAAATCAATAGCGATGGTAGTGGTAGCTTGTTATATCTACACATCTATAAGGAACAAATTAAAGTGATCATCTAAACAAACCTTACATCCGTTTAAACTAAACAGAAAAGATTTTGATTGTACACCACAATACGGTACACTACAACATTGTGTTGTCTTGTATCGGTAAATGGGACTCAATAACTCAACTGATGAGTTAAAATGCAATACATGGAGGGAATTATGTCTAAAGAACTGTTTATTGAAGCCTACTTTGCACAATTATCTGATTCTTTGTTATGTGCTTCCTTTATTGACTTTATTTTTATAATCCTACTGAGACTAATTCAATCTGCGATCGAAATCAACCACACAAAAGAGAAGACGAGTTGTGGCTCAAGCTCGCACCATAAGAAAAAAGTTTTTTTTTCTTTACGTCAATTACGGAACACTACATGTAGATGTGTGTAATCATTTCAACGAAAAAGGAAAAATAAGGAATGCCTAAACGGGGTTTTGATCTGACAATAACATAGAGACTCTCATCCGAACGTTTCAATGATGAATCATCATATTGGTGATCTTTCAGACGGGAAGCCAAACTACCTGCTAAGTATTATATTTACTTTACGCTGAGAACAGACTTGGCTTGTACGGATTCGTCCTGTCAAGTAAATAAAGTTTGGTGCCAGGGATAAACTTAGCAGGCCCTTTGTTGGTTCTCTTTCAATGACCACTTAACATGTTCTTCTAAAAACGAAAACAGCATTAAAGTTTAAGTTACATATTTTTCAAATACGAATTCTATTATAATTTCGTTATTCATACTTTGTGTGTGCTTTTAGGACAGCGTTTTCTCGCAAGGACGGCATATTTGATGTTGGGAAATAAAAGGAAAAGTCAAGCAATAAAAGGCTTTTTATGGAACAGTATCAATCAGTATACCAAGACGTTTGTTTAGAGATCTACCGCAGGTCGTGACCTGGCAAAACAATGCTGGATGTCTATTCAAACAACTTTAAACAAATTATAAGAAAAAATTACCAAATCTCTGACAATTCACCTCTTTTTCACAAAAAAGAAAGTTTCCATCGATTGAAAAGAAGACAACAGTAAATTAGTAGCCCCACTGGGAAAATCTTCACTGTATAAAGTGCCTTTTCGGTGTTTTATGTTTTTGCGGAAGTGTAGTAAACTAACAGGGTAAAAAATACTTATACATATTTAAGCAAAAGGCCAATCAACCATTTAATCTTACATCACCCAATTTGCAACAATAAATTGACACAAAAGGTGTTATCGGTAGGAGTAAAGCTCAGTCGAATCAGGTCAAGATCAGGGCAAGGTGTGACGGACAAGGTAAATGAATCTTTGTCTTTTACCCGTATATAATGTGGCTTACGCGTTTTTCTTAATTTATAAGACTGAAGTACATCTCAAACTTAAATCTGCCCCAGTTGGAATTAATTTATTTATTGGTCAAAACGGTAATGCGTTGGTAACTCGTCAGGAACTTAATTGCTTAGGATCATCTTTACTTCCGTTTAAGATTTTCTTTTAACCTAGTTTACATCTGACGTACAGACAAGTGTTATTTTGTGCTTAATTTTTTTGTGAAAGAAATAAAAAAAAGCGCCATATTTTCTATTGCGTATTGCCGCCGAGAAATTTTTCTTGTTTAGTTCACGCTACAGTGTGAGGTGTTCAATCATCAAACTTTTTTAGAGACACAAAATTTTGGATTAAGGCTTTGTTAACACAATACCTTACGTATTTTCGACCATAAGTAGCGTAAATGTTATCAAACTCTCTTCACGAAAAGGAATCAAGGAGCAGTATAGAATAAATATTGAAACTGTCCGAAAGACCGACATTTTAGAAACGTATTGAGCAAATATGAATACAGACCACAAAGATGAATGTCGCATGAGGGAATAATGAATGGAAATGGCCGTCGGAATTCTAATGCAAATAACCTCTTCATACTTTCCTGACCTGTTATAACACTGAAAACAAACTGCTAAACAAAATCAGCATCCAGACTATCTCATCTAATCATTTTAGTTGGACGGTTTTATAGAGTTTTATATTCCATGTAACAGAAACTTAAACTAAGCGATATAACAGAGAAAATACAGTTATTATATTATATTTTCAATGTAAATGGTTCGTCCAAGTTTTTTTCTTCGGTAGTTTGTTTTGACATGAGTCACTCAATCGTTCAAACTTTTTTCTGGTTGTTTTAGTTCTGTACCAGGTGCTATTAAAAACAACAAGTGATATAAAAAACCCCAAGAATCTTCGATAGCAGTGGTTATACAATGCACTGACAACATTTTTACTAGTCAATCTCCATACGAGAGAGAGAGAGGGAGGGAGGGGGAGGGGGGAATAATAATGCTGAATTTGTGCATGAGCCAACGATTTTCCTCCCCTTAATAATTCTTAGCGGTGAAACGAGAGAGAATTTTGAGTATATAACTGTTTCAGGAGCCATGGTTGTTAATCAACGTAGATTGTCAAGAAAAACGTGAGAAAAAACTAGGAAAGAAAAGGAGAAGTAACACGTCATAAACAAGTTTATTATTATTACCGAAAATGTTATTTCCTGACATTAACGTTAAGAGAATTCCAAAACTCAAAGCAAAATATTTCAACATTCGTATATTTCGTTCGAATCCCTTGAACTTCATCAGCGTTATGAATAATCAGCGGGCGAGATCATTTGGCTTCGTTCTCACGTAGTCCCAGGAGAGTTATAAATGACCGGGAGGTGCAGTCTCCCTCGTCCCTTTTCAGGGTAGGTTTTCTTTGTTTAATGGAAATGGCCTCCTTAACGCGACGTTTGACGGTGTGGTGAGGAGCATGTGAAATCTGCCCTCTTTGCTAACGGATACCCCGAGTGGATTTTCCGAATCCCAACAAAGGAAGCCAAACCACCTGCTAGTTCTAGCAAAGGAGAGCCGCTCAACCAATGTGTGTTTACCCTACGTGAGAGGAACATCGTAAACTTTACAGCGAATCTGCAAATCCTTTCACAAGCCCTTCAACTCACTACAGCAGCAAGTCACCCATGTAAAAGACCGTATATACAAGCTAAAAAGTGTGGCGTTGTTTACCACATCCAGTGTGAACAGTGCCAGGAAAACTACATTGGCGAGACTGCCAGAACGCTTGGTGTCCGGGTTAAAAAACACCAATCACGGGAAACTTCTGCTGTTTTTGAGCATTGCCGAGCAACAGGACATAACATCAGTCCATACGACATAAAGGTTCTAACAACGGAAGACCACACCATCAAACGTCACGTTAAGGAGGCCATTTCCATTAAACAAAGAAAACCTTCCCTGAATAGGGCGAGGGATACTGGACCTCCCGGTCGTTTATAACTCTCCTCGGACTACGTGAGAACGAAGTCAAATTATCTCGCCCGTTGATTATTCACAACGCTGATGAAGTTCGAGTGATTCGAACGAAATATACGAATGTAGAAATATTTTGCTTTGAGTTTTGGAATTCTCTTAACGTTAAGTTTATTATTTACACGAATTTATGAAGCCCTGCTGAAATTATATTAAAAGATCAAAGAATTGCAACGTTTCTATGTTTCAAACATTTTTATTAAGCAGAAAAATTGCAATCGAGTGAAACCTTAATACAAATTACTGTTTAAGTCAACATTTTTTTATGTGGGTCAAGTTACGTTATTTGCCATCCGTGCTAAGTTATGACGAATTAAAAAGGTTGCAGTCGCATCGGGGCGCTTTCCTTTTAGCTAAAATTTTCGTTCATTAAGGTTGTATACAACTGGCAATGAGACATTGTTCTTCTGGTCCGCCATGACTTCATCTTAAGGTCACCGATTAGTTACTGTTACTAACAATAGTTAAGACTGACGTCACATAACTGAAGACTAACTACACGATAACTTACAGTTAGTGCGTGGGTGTGGCCGCAGCTAATGATTTTCAAAACGGCGAAAATTTGTGTATTACTAGAAATGTAATTAGTTTTATGGAAGTTATACGCAGTAATTTGTTTCAGTCCAACTAAACAGTTGGCTGCTTCAAACCAATTCGTGTTCAATTTCATGCTTTTTCATGGATGTTTTGTTCGTTAGACTTTGGAGTGCTCTAACTGATTCACGAATACATTCTTGTCTTGAATTATAGTTTCCTTGAGAAATCTACCAGCTAAAAATGAAGAACCTTTTGATTGCGTTAGCTTTGATAGCTGTTTTTGCTGCTGTGCAATCCATGCCCACTGGTAAGTGTGTGAACATTCATTTGATTCCTTATTTGAAGAGTACATCTGTTTGTAATACTGAAGAAGCACAATAAATCATTCAAGCACAGAATACTGGTACATTTTTCTTCGTCTGAACGCTTTGTAACTGCTATCGTCTATTTGTCAGATTTGGCTTATTTTGCTTTTACCACAATGTTCTTATCTACTTGTATAATCAAAGAATGCTTTTTACGTGGTAAAGGTTCATCAGTTCCTTTACTAATTAATGTCCACACCGGTGAATTACATGTTGGATCATTTATTCTTCTACCCCAAATATCCCCTTGTCAGATACCCACGAAGCTAAAGCTCGTAACTACGTTCCAGAAAGTGCCAATGCAACCGATCCTGCAGTAGCTGAACCATCAGAGGCTGAGAATGATCCAGCCCAAAGCGACGCAGAGCCCGCTAGTGAGGAAGCCAGCAGTGATGTCGCTGAACCCAAGGAAGACGATTCAGTGCCTGCTGATGACAGCAATGATGACGACCTTGATGACGACAGTGTCGATGAAAATGACGAGGATGACGAAGATGATGAAGATGATGAAGATGATGAGGATGACGAAGATGACGAAGATGATGAGGGCGATGAGGATGATTCCGAAGACAGTGATGACGGTGATGATGAGGATGATGGCGATGACGAAGATGATGGTGATGACGAAGATGATGGTGATGACGAAGATGATGGTGATGATGAAGATGACGGTGGTGATGAAGAGGAGGGCGATGATGAAGAGGAGGGCGATGATGAAGATGATGGAGAGGATAGTGATGATGAGTAGACACAGTATACTTAATTAAAATCAGTGACAAACGAGCCATTCCATTGCACACTGAAATAAGTGTATATGTATGATAGTAACTAACTTTTCCATATGGAAAATCGGATCTTGTAAAATGCTTATAGCTTACACATACTGCGCTTCAATAAAGAAACAATAGTGCACTGTAACCTGTGAAAACATCTTTCATATCTTTCCATAATACTTTTGTGGCTTACAACACAAAGCAAACAGCTGCGATAACAATTTCTGCAATTCCTACCTGATACATCTCACCTTATACCTGTTAAATGATTAAACGTTATTAACTTTGTGCAGCATGCAGTAAAACTTCTTTGAAATTTTAACTCATTTCAGTTAGGTGTTCGAATCAAAGATTAAACGTCTTTAAAATGTTAGTTCGAGTTTTATCCCTTCAATTTATGTGGGATTTTTTGGTCGATACAAGCATTGACGTGGAATGGCTACCCGCAGTCACAATCTGTTTATACGTAGAAATAAATAACGAGGCATCCATTGGTGAGCTCTTGGATAGAAACAGGTTTCACTTGGTACTTGGATGATAAAAAGGAAAAGGTAAAATATAGTTCTCGAATACGAGTGTTCAGTGCCATTATGTAAAAATAAGTCCAGACGTTTCGGGCTTAGCCCTTCATCAGTAGAATCAGTGGAAAAGTGGACTTTTCCACTGATTCCACTGATGAAGGGCTAAGCCCGAAACGTCTGGACTTATTTTTACATAATGGCACTGAACACTCGTATTCGAGAACTATATTTTATTTTTCCCTTTTTATAACTACAAGTGCCACGCAGCTAACGGAAATTTTTCCGTCAAACGTTTATCATTTACTTGGATGGCATACTGCGAAGGCTCAATTAAAAAGTTAGATGAGAAAGTATTTACACCTTGTGCGCTGATTTAAAATAAATGATAAAGCTGACATTGAAGAAAATGCAAGGAAATACAGTATTACATAACCATTCCATTGTGTGTAATTGCTCAAGAAAGGAAAACAGACAAAAAGCTTTCCTAAATGAAAAAAATTATTCAGATAAGCGTTTATTTACATGTAAAAAGTGAACGCAAACAATTTTCATTAAGCTTAAGAACTAACATGTAGAAAGCGAACGCCTACAGTTTTCGCCTGGAAGTGAAAAACACCCAAGCCACTGGCGGACTTTGTCGAAAATGCTTCTGGGAATCTTCCTCACAAAAAAAAAATATACAGGTTTGATTGTCAATTTTTACTAAAATACTATTTTGATTGACTGATTCTTCGTATTCCTGACAGTTTTTACGAACGTTTTGAAAAACGTGCTCCGCACGGGTGAATATATTTGTTTCACATATAACTCTTTCAAATGATTCAGTATGATCGATTTACGACGGGAGATTCTCTTCGCTTTGAGAATACCACAATCTGTCCTCGGAGATTAATTTCTTCGCCGTCAACCCTCGAATTTCCATTGTTCAAACTGTCTAATACTTCTTAAAGGTTTTTCTTTCGACTTACGGATTCAAAAAGGTTTGTTTTCTTTCTGAAAACGCCATAATGGAGTCTTGAGAATTTAAGAGAGAACAACACGGCCGCCATATTGACTGAATTTTTTTTATGCCTAAGACAAAAGCCTCCGTTCTGGGCCCCACTAAGACCAGAAAATATAAGTGCAGATTCTGATTCTGATTCTGATTCTGATTGGTCCTTTCTAGGAGAAATGAGGGTTTAATCCAGGTTTAATGAATAAACCTATTAAAAACAGTAAAAATTTGTGATTACGATAAAAAAGGATACTGGACCGAAACCTTGACGCTGTCTGCCACAGGCATCCCGTGGCAAAGGTGGCAAATACAACAATATAATAGAGAGCTAATTACAAATTCAGGTGTGCGAAAAATAATAATAATAATAATAATAATAATAATAATAATAATAATAATAATAATAATTCCTAAGGGATAAGATAACATAAAAATGATTGAAAGACCAATGATCTACTTAAAAAATAATAATTACAGTAAAAGCGTTGCTGAAATTCACGTTTTAAATGTTTATTTAGCGAGGACCCCTCCCAATCAATAAAATAAAATATGTGAATTTAACGCTTTTACTTTAATTATTAGCGGAGCTCCTCTAGTCGGAGGCGCACGCGTGGAGCACCATGGGAAGGAAAAAAGGCAACCCATCGATACCAGAAATTTTGGTTTGGGTTATGACGTCACTGTCTGCCCATCCTTACGCAGCACTACAAGACAACCAATGTGAATGGTACAGCAGCGGGAGAAACAAAACGACAGAGCATGAAAAAATTAACTTTAATAGAAGGCATATCATAAACAGCTTTATAGCGAATACCAGCCGTAAAGACAGAGTATTTTGCCGTTTCAATTGTCTGTGCTCCTCGTGGAAGCGGAGGTAGTATTTTTTGTATTTGGTGTGACGCCACAAATTCACCCTTGCCGATGCGTGCTAAAATGACACAATTTCATGACCTTTGCCTGCAAACAGATTACTGGCATTACTCATCAGTAGATGGCGCATCATAGACACTTTGTAGGGAAATTCTCCCTTTAATACAGAGTAGAGGCCGAGTGGAATTAAAGATTAATTTTCACGCGCATTTTTAAAGTTTTCCCAAATTGCCCGAGTCGCGAACTTGGGAAAACTTTGAAAATACAAGTGAAAAAAATTCTTAATTCTACGAGGACTCATTGCAAGTACAGTTTTATACATAGAGGGTCAAATTTTCTTTAAAACATGGAGGCACCTCGTAAAACAGTTATCCGCGGAGTAAAAACATTTACCCGTAAGCAAAGTACACAAACAAACAAACAAACAAACAATTTTATTGTTTCTTAGCGTACAAAACAAACAAAACGAACAAGAAAAGTTGATCGTTATACACATGTAATTAAGAGAAATACAAGTTTAATTCAGGGGCAAACTAACAACGGTTAAACCAAATGTTAGGCATCAATAGACTGATTCAGCTTCGCTGTGAAGCTTTCTACGGCTTGAAAATCACACGAAAACAGATCGATAAAAATTGAAAATAGTGGGTCCAAAGAAGGAACTTGTAGAGTAATTTTTCCATTGAATTTGACTTGCTCCTTCTTTCTATCAAAAGGACATTGTTATGTTCGGTTATCGTTCCTTGGAAGGAGAAGCAACGAGGTGAAAGCACTTGGTCGCCATAGCTGATTTTATTTTTCAACCAAACAAATCCTATCCAAGGTTTTAGCTTTGCTGTTTCTTGTAAGACACGAAAATTCACCGTCAGAAATTTCCTTTATGGCTGCAGCACTTGGTAGAGCACTGCAACGGCATCGCGGAGGTCATGGGTTCAAATCCCGTTCAAGCCTGAATATTTTTCAGGCTTTCTTTTCGCAACTGCTTAAGTTGCGTACTAACTGCGAGGATCTTTCGTCTATCTGATAGGTATATTATTGTTGTTTTTGCTACCTGATTTATATATATCATGATATCATAAATTCAGATTTGAATAACATCCTTGAACTGACAATGGTTACGGTGTATCCGAAACATGTTTTCAAAATTCAATAATGTTGCAGTTTTTCCTAAATAGCTAATTTCTGTTCTGCTATTAAGAAATTTCGGTAATATAATCCTCGGCTTAGCAACTGAGTATTGTATATGTATTCGCAAAGGGAACTTTATTTTACGCGGATTACTCTTTTTACACCGTCTCTGAGATTCCACCAACACTGTTTTTACTAGCAAGTGAAGTATACCATTTCCTGAGCTCATTTAACACCCGCTAATGAGCAAATAAATTTTGCAAGCATTTTAAAGAGGACATTTGTAAAAACGATAACTTTCGCGATGACCAGTCCAACCAAAAAACCAAAGGTCCTACCATAGAAAGTCAATCATTTGACTTGTTAGGGAGCTGGGAAACAACCAGATGTAAAAAGGCTTATACACAAAGGATGATTGGACGAAATACAAAACATGGCCTACAACTTCAGCATTGTCGGGAATTAAGGGGGGTTAGGGGGCATATTGGACAAGAAATTGGATGAGAGAGGCAGATATAAATTATCACTTTATTGGCTTTATCTTAGAACAAAAAAAGTTGCAGGGTAATATTTCAGTACAAAGGCGTTACAAACTGCCAAAATTTCCAATAAGAACCATTCAAAACTAGTGTCTGCTGCTTGGCAGTAGGTCGACCATGAAGCTGGATCTGATGCACGAATATAGGAAATGTCCAGGATTTGAGGACCCCCTCAAAAGTCGAGGCTTTTGAAAAAGAACCTTCACGATATCTCGTTTCCATCCGCTCGCAGATTAAAATAACTATGATTGTTTTTACGCGTTATATAAAAATATCATATTCCCAATGTAAATTCAACCGTTTATGTGAATCCACGTGTGCTGAAACTTTTTTTCCAAATTCAGTTGTCCCTTGGATTATTTCTTCATTGATGCATCCCTAGAATTCCTGATCTCCTGATTCTCCAGATTCCCCGGATTCTTCAGACTCTCCAGACTCCCCAGATTCCCCGGTCTCCCCTGATTCTCCAGACTCCCCAGATTCTCCGGTCTCCCCTGATTCTCCAGACTCCCCAGATTCCCCGGTCTCCCCTGATTCTCCAGACTCCCCAGATTCCCCGGTCTCCCCTGATTCTCCAGACTCCCCTGATTCTCCAGACTCCCCAGATTCCCCGGTCTCCCCTGATTCTCCAGACTCCCCAGATTCTCCGGTCTCCCCTGATTCTCCAGACTCCCCAGATTCCCCAGACTCCCCGGAATCTTTGGATTCTCCTGATTCCCCGGACTCTTCGTGTTCCCCAGAGTCATCTGAATCATCCGTGACTTTGGAAGCAAACAAGCTTCTTCGCCTCATTTCTCGGCCATCGTCTGAATCCCCGGAATTTCCGAAGTCAGCTGAACCTCCTGAGTCACCAGAATCACCGGGATCCTTCGAATCCTCGGAAAGTGCCGTTTTATCACCTAAAACATTTAAAGGAGAAAATTGGTCAGCTTTCGTCAAAAGTCCTATAATCGATGGTGCTAACGATGTGTATAGATCCTTTTTCGCACGGTAAACCAGTTTAGGTGATATTATAATAAGTAATGAAGAATCCTGTATATACGGTAATTATCGACGATAGGGAAGGTGGGTATTTTAAGTTTATCATTTTAAAGTTGTTTTGCACTAAGAACATTTTTTATTATATGTTTTATCATTATGATAATGACACAGTCTTGTGTGATATTATATCTTTAATAAACTCGGTACATCAAATGACCCTAAATAAAGAAAAAGCTCAATTCCTCATTCCAACATGCCACTGGTAGTCTAAAAAGGTATATTGTGGGATAATGCCCAAATTCTTGACAGTTAAAACGTGACGCTCAAGCTTCACCCCTACAATAACCACTTACGATAACCACTACACTATCGCAGCAACCACGCTGGCAACATGAAACAAGATGGGGGCTTAGATAGATAGATAGATAGATAGATAGATAGATAGATAGATAGATAGATAGATAGATAGATAGATAGATAGATAGATAGATAGATAGATAGATTAATAAGGGCTTAGGGGGCTGCAGCCCAAACAATAAAAAGCACTGCATTCTATTGGAGAACGATTTGTCTAGCAATATAGTTGAGCGTTGAAAGTTAACAAGAAACCCTAAGATTAGTAAAACAACAAAAAATCGTCAAAGGAATTCTTGCACAGTTGACCTTCCTACACAGAAGCTGCTAGATTATAGACCGATTGCCTATGTCGAGCTCACGATATTTTCTCGCGAAAGAAAAAGAGCGCTTGGGGGAATGCAGAGCGCGAGCGAGCGGAGGAATGAGGGCTCAACCTTCAAGCCGGAAGCTACTTCGCCAGAAATGAAAAACGGTACTAGTCACGGTTTCCCTGACAGTCGTACAGGCCTATTAACCCTACATTAGCAACAACCACATGTACTCCTGGCCCCAGTTGTTCACAGAGCGGATGACTTTATTCACTGGATAGGCCTATGTAGTGGATACAATGGTATCTACCAGATAGTTATCTAATGAATAAAAAGTCTTTATAAACTGCCGAAGAGAACTCTGAAGTTATAAAAGAGCTATTTAGTCAAACGTCAACTTGTTCACCGAGCGCGACTACATGCGTCGGGCTGCGTGGGGTTGAACTTTTTATTGATAAACAATCGCGTAAGAAATTCTGTAAATAAACTCGCCTATATCTTAAGCTTTCTAAGTTAAGCTTTTTAAGTTAAGATCCTTTTCAACGTATCCACCCTAATAAAATTTTACAAATTAATACGCCCATTGAAAGCCTTTATACACTGCCTTCTGCTAGCGGATGAAGGGCACAATGATTGAGCTCATAACTTGTGTGATTTATTTATTTTTTCTTCTCTATATTCCACTTGTAAAGATTTCAGAGTAGGCTTTCCATGAAGAATGGACCGTTATTTTTAAAATAAAGCTTCTTGAATGTCAAGAAACATTCTTTGTTTTTCGTTTTTTGCGTCTGTGAAGTGCCGATCGATATGTTTGAGACTTTTTTTATGTTGCAGTTCAGTCTACCTTCGAACAAGTGCCCACCCTGAAAGCCTAAAAAGTTTATAAGCGCCCACCCAACCCCTCCCAACGAAAAACATTTCTGTCATTTCCAGCGTAAGTAAGTAAGTAAGTAAGTAAGTCAGTCAGTCAGTCAGTCAGTCAGTCAGTCAGTCAGTCAGTCAGTCAGTCAGTCAGTAAGTAAGTAAGTAAGAGGAGCCTCAGTTGTGTTCCAAAATTGGTTTTAGATACCGTAGTCAATGAACTTGTATATTATTTGTTAGATTTTGCACTCTGTTTTGTCTTGTTGAAGCGAAATGAACTTGTTACCCCTTTTTTTTATTCTCTTAATTAAAATGTCCTCGCCCGCTGAAAATGTTGGGAAAATAATAAGCGCCCACCCTAATGGGCCCAAAATTAACTAAGCGGCCAGGGCGGTTAATCGAATAAATACGTTACTTTACTTCAATTACTCAACTAAATGGTTAACTGTTCGAACAGCCATGTCTTTTTTCAACACTTTATTTAGTGGATAAAAACATTACACGTTGATGTGGATAACTTTATCCGCTGGATAGCGTTATCCAAACGTCGAACGACCGGAATGACGCAAGCGGATCAATTTTACTCACCGGATAGCAATTCATCCGCTGGATAAGAGATTTTATCCGCTCTTTGAACAACCGGTACCTGCAAGAAAAGCTCTGTCGGCTATTTCTCGTGAATAGGAGTCAAGTAGACCGTACAGCACCGTTTCTATCCACCGGCGGCCAACACGTTTCATTCGGGCAAATTAAATCCAGCCCCCCTAAAGGAAATTTGCCTGTACGCCGTACGCCGAAGCTGGGTTTATAACAGTGATAATAAGCATATTTGTCTTTGAACACTCAGTCAGCTTAGTGCTTTTTATGATTTATGATTTTTATGTTGCTGGCGTATACTTACCGAGAGGTCTTGTGAGACAAAAGTGCAGAGATGCAAAAATGACAAATATAAGAAAGTAGCAGGTCTTCATTTTAACTTGCCTCTATCTGCAGTGGAAAGATAACAGTTCATTTTTTAAGGCTTTTCCCTTAAAGGCCGGCTTCAACTAAAATGTTCAAAGAGCTGTTTTGAGTATCAAAGGAGAGTCGTTAACCCATTTCATTTCCAAAAGAATGCAGTTATTGCATTTATTAGCTAAGGCAATGTCCATAAATCCCAGTAAAGGCGTTCCGACGTAATCGTTTAGAATTTAGTTCAATTCAGATGACAGAAGCATCACCATATCAAAACGGTAAAGAATATTTTTCTTTTCCGGGCGGGCGTATTTAACTGTTATTTTTTTTTCCTTGAACTCATCAATAATTAATATCTTCACCACCGTGAAGATGTGATATTAATTATCATAAAATTTAATAAATTTTTGCTTGAATTTCTCCAAGAATTAATATTGGTTTGAGAAGCTAAATCAAATGCTCGAAAGAGTGTTTCAACCGATTTTAGAACGTCTCGAAGTTGGTTGGTGTTTGGAAATCGGATGGAACACTCTTCCTTGTGTTTGACATTTAACATCACGAACCACGCGGTGACAAAATTCTATTAATTTAATCATCATCATCATTATCACCCCCATCATCATCTTCTTTGGGTTTTAACTTTATCTCTCGCTCACGAGCATACGAGCAAAATCAAGGGAAAATGATGCCCCTCGTTTTCCCTTGGTAAACCCTTATCAGTCAATAATATTCGGATTGATTGAGGCTTCACATTAAGTAAACGTCTAGCCTGTCTTGTGTTTTGGAAATCCAAATGTCTCGGCGAAAACTAGTATCCCGTTGATGGACTCAAAGAACGGGGTGTTGTTGAATCATTCTTCGCGGTGGCCTCATCAGCCTGGATGCAGAAGTCCTTAAGAATTTTTATTTCCTGGTTCTTTGCGCGTTAAGTGAGGGATAAGAGCACCCTCTCAGATCATTCTGCCCTGTCCACTTGTTTAAACTTCGTAAGGGTTCTTTCACGGCTGACCTCTTTCACTCACTTCTGGCCGGTAGACACAAATGTTTGATTTTATTCAATGGCCTATTTGCCTCCATTTGCGACTGACTAAAGGGTTCTACTCCAAACAACCGAGACAAGAGTCTCACGAAAGGAATCTCGAGAAGACAAGAGCACTGAGTTACATCAATAAGACCAGGCATCGTTTCCGGCTTTCTTTGCCTATTTCTTCATATTTGGACAAAATGGCGTACGACTACATGGCAAGGCTTGCATGGCGAAACATACTTCGTATTGCGATCTTTGCGTGTCAAAAGAGTACTGACAAGACATGATGTCTTATTCCAACCTTTTCGTGGCCTCGTGACGTAACCTGCCTAAACGTCTCAGTGGTTTGGACACTAGATTACAAAGTGTAATCCTTCGTCCATTCGCCATACGTGTTTCAGTAAGCGAGAGTACCTGCTAAGCAGGCCAGGGATACCTGCTGCGTACTAGAATCCGCCTGCTTCAATCGAATTTTATACTTGCGAAGTTAATTTTAAGGCATCTTCTCTGTGAATATTATGTCCTCAAAACACCTTTAAACAAGTCTATTTTGTTAAGATAAACTAGGTTTCCGACCTAAAGAAAGAAGAACAATTATTGCACAAACCTCAACCAGTATAAACTACCATGTTCAATTTGTGTCCGGTTGAAGTAGATGTTGATAATTCGGGTTTATTCCACCAACTTTCACGAGAATATCTCGATTAACACCGACAATGCTACACTTGCAAAAGTTATAAGATAAGTGACATTTTACAAAGGCCTTAACCTCTGAATTTCCAATATGTTATTGTTTTGGTAAGAAGTTTAGTCTATATTATTAACAAGATGTTTATCAGACGCCAAGAGTAAGGCGCTACAAAGGACACTGTTTCAGTTAAGCTGGCGACTTCCCTTTCGTGAGAAGATTTCCAACTGACACGCGAATTTTTAACTTCGCTCAATGTAAACCTTTTGTTGTAATTATTATATTTTAGTGTCATGTGTAGACATCAATATAAAATACATGACATTGTCGATATTATGCTAGCGAAAACTTTATTTTGATCACTAATAGAAATTGTTCTTCACTTACCTCTCGTCCGTTTTTCTTTGTTTTGCCCAAACAGTGCTCCGCTGCTCACAAGTGAAAAAATATAAATGATGTTAAAGTATATTGGCAGTTCAACCAATCAAAATCAATCCACGTGTGTGCTGCCAACCTGATGATGTGCTTCACGTGATCTTGAGAAACAATAGCATCGATCAACATAAGCGAAACTTGACGAAAACATGAAGGTTTTCAAGAACAATTCATATAGACTGCCATGGTCATTCAGTTGCTGAATAACTGTTCCAGATAGACAACTCAAAGGAAAAGTTTTTGAAATAAAAGCCAAAAAAGTTATTGTAAATGATAAATTTATAATCAGGGTCAAAACGACCTGCTAGCTGGCGAATCTTGCAGGTGACAAGATCATATTGGCTGGAAAAGAGTAGTAACTGATACACTGAACAACGAATGAAGTCATGTCTCGCCCGTAAATATGCTTTGACACAATGTGGATGATATAGTTAAGTCTGACTGGCGAATCTTGCGGGTAACAAGATCATATTGCCGGATGGAAAAGAGTAGTAACTGATACATTTCCTAAACAACGAATGAAGTCATGTCTCACCCGTAAATATTCTTTGACCTAACGGGATGATTATTGTTAACGACTAAATTAGTCAGCAAACGAACGATATTTTTCCTTTGTCAAACGTGTTGTGTATGTAACGGACTTTACATGATACCAATGGACGCGGACGTCTACAGAACATTTTTCGTCCCATGCCATAGAGAATAGAGCCAATCAGAAAGCTAGAGACCCGTTGCATATTCTGCGGTATGCAACGGATAGTATTCCACGAGAATATCCCGGCGTTCCTCGCCGCCTACAAAGGCTTTTATACATTAAATGAGCAGTACCTATTTATATTTTTTAATTTTTTATCAAAATTATGTACTTTCCAGAAACGTTGCCAATCTGTTGAATATTTTTTGTACTGATTGTATTAAAGAGTCACGTTTTATGTTAAGGTATACCACTTGCAAGCATTGTATAACTAGTATATATATCCAGCCACTCTCAAATATTACAGCAATAATCGGGCCATATTAACATCAAATTCGCGAACGGTTCAAAGAGATGAATCCTTACCGCCGAAACGAACCATACGAACAGAAATCTTGAACCTTCTTCTAACAGGCTAAAACTTAACTAAAAAAACGACATAAATTATTGATTACATGTGAATTCTAAGGCACGTGCAGGAAAAAAAATTGAAAAAGACCCAGCACCTGGATTGCTGGCAACTATGTAGAGAACAAAACAAATATTACAGCAATCATCGGGCCATATTAACATCAAATTCGCGAACGGTTCAAAGAGATGAATCCTTACCGCCGAAACGAACCATACGAACAGAAATCTTGAACCTTCTTCTAACAGGCTAAAACTTAACTAAAAAAACGACATAAATTATTGATTACATGTGAATTCTAAGGCACGTGCAGGAAAAAAAATTGAAAAAGACCCAGCACCTGGATTGCTGGCAACTATGTAGAGAACAAAACAAATATTACAGCAATCATCGGGCCATATTAACATCAAATTCGCGAACGGTTCAAAGAGATGAACCCTTACCACCGGAACGAACCGTACAAACAGAAATCTTAAACGACATAAATTATTGATTACATGTAAATTCTAAGGCACGTGCAGGAAAACAATTGAAAAAATCTAGCACCTGGATTGCTGGCAACTACGTAGAGAACAAAACAAGAACTGACATTAAGCATTTGCAACATTCCAATCCCCAAACAGAGCGTCAAGGTCACTAAACTAATCGTACACTATTTTCACTGTCATTACAACCACTCATTGCCTTTGCTGAATTAAGTTGTGGGAGGGGAGATTTTGCAAAGATAGAGGGTCGTAAGACAGAGAAAGAAAAGGTAAGACGTGTCGCCGAAGGGGAGGTGGGTGAGTAAAAAAACATTCTGAAATCCCAGAACGGCGTTAATAGGCAGATGAAGTCCCACGAGACACGGGTGGCATTGACTTTAAAAACACCGAGGAGTTACAAACATGCCAGCGTTGCGCGCAGGCTAGTTTCGTGGTTATTTAGACAGTGTGAATAGAAAATGATGTATGAAGCCCCCATATAACCACAATAACGGCTTAAGTTCCTCAAAACATCTTAAAAAATGTACGTACTTTCTCCAAAACTCAGAAAACCCACTTCCTCTTAACTAGACTAAAATGTAAAGTAAAAGGGAAACGAGAAAAGGAGAAATCCGCCTTAATAATAACTGACATCGCTAAGGGGATACCAAATCCGCCGAAGTAAAATGTCCGGCCCAACTACATAGCGGGCTTCCCATCCCAGTCACACTAGGTAACTTTGCGACGGAAACTTTTGATTTGACCCGAAAAGGAATCCAAGGTTGATGCCTGAGACGAAACAAATATAGGAAACGTGTTGTAAACGGCAACACGACGTGGAAGGGGGGGGGGGGGGGGGGGGTAAAACCCACTAGCCGGGCCGGACCAGGAACCCGTCTAAGACAGGTTATAGGGATTGGTTTAGATTTCCCTTCTGCTCACCAAAGGCAGCAGGAGGAGTAAAAGGTCCCTATGGAAGGGGAAACAAAGAAAACTGAATAAAGAAAATAACAGAACAGTGAAACACACAGTCTCCAAATTAATAATGTAACGGAGATTAACAGCCTTGGACTTGAACATCACTTTAACTAAAATTGCGAGCACCGGATTCACCCTGAGGCAAAAAATTACTAGATCTCGTGAAGTGGCCTCGTCTCCCCCAAGTAAAACATATTGGAGGCGGTTGTCGTGAATACGGAAACGAACGAATTCTGTAATCTCTTGGACGATATAAAGGCATTGCGTGCATCAGAGGCTTCTGTTTTTCCTTCTTTGCTGAATCGCAGAGTTGAGTAGCAGGGGTCGTACCTGGCGAAGAATGACGCAATATCTGTAAGCTCGTTGATCTCCCTTGTCCGACGTCAACTTCATGTTTGATATATAGCTGCAAACGCTGCATAGGGATTAAAAATGAGCGATTCAAATGTTGCCAACTATTTCTCGGTTCAAACATACCATAAAACTCTTTTTTGTTTTGTTTTTTTTTTTTTTTTGTTTTTTTTTAAGAACACTTTATTGAGTACTTCAGAACAGTACATTTCATTAATTATATTACTATACGATACTACATTACAAAACAAAAAAGAGAAGCATACTTAACTATAGTTACCTACATAACAAACTAGCTACACAACTTACAATACAGCTAACACCGGTACTAACAATTATATTGTTACTTGCAATACGATACTAATTACTTACAATACTCACATACTTACAATACGGTACTAACAATGTTTACAATACTTATGATGCTTTTAAAACTACAAACTTAAGCAACAAATTACACAATTACGCATTATGGCAGCCTTGCAAAGCGATATAGCAAAAAAAATGAAATAAAATTAAAAGGCTCAAAGACTTATTTGCAACTTAGATTTGTGTTTTTCAATTTCAAGGTGATTCTTTAATATAGCACAATAGGCTTCCCAGATATACTCTTCTTCTCTTCGAATTCGTGACGCAGTATAGACGTAGTATTTAGCAATAATTAAACAGAGGTTCAAGCCAAGACGACGAGAGAGATCTCTAGTGAATCCGGATATTATTTCTTGTTCTGATAAGGTTTAGGGTTTTTCCCTTCCATCAGAGGGAAAATTGAGTCCAAAAAGTCTGCACAAAAGGGCAAGTTACGAAAAGATGTTTCAATGTTTGTTTCTCGTTACAAAGGTGACATTGCTCTTTTTGAACGAGGGAATCCCTGAAAAGAGTGGTATTAGTTGGTAAAATATGATGAATGATCTTAAACTGAAAGATAACAAGTCTTATGTCTTTAGTAACTTTGAAGGGAATGCTGTAAGTGCGTCGTATCGATTCTTTGTCGAGGTTAGCCTGTTTCATCCTCCTCTCTGCTGTAGGTCTTTCGAATTTCTTTTGCACAAACATTTGGTTTGCAACTTTGCAAGAAATTTTGTCATTGTTATTTATGGAACTCGTTATAGGACCGCTTTTACCTTTTAATAAATTAATCCATTCTTGAGGGATCGCGTGGCAGAGGCCATAATACTTCAGAAAGTTAGTCTTTAACTGAAATGTGGATACAAAGTCATTAAAAGTTAAGAAAGAGTCGCCTTTGAAAATATCACTGACTTTAGTAATGCCAGCTTCATGCCTCTGCTTGTAATATACTGAGGATTCATTAATTTTAAAAAAACCTATTAATTCCAGATAATTTCATCTAGTATTTGCTCTTTGGATTCAGGAGTAGAGCAAACTAGTTTTTGCCAAGCTTACAAGGCTTCTTTATAAAAATCAAGAGGTATATGGGCTTTTAGGAACTTCAGATCGAAATTGCATTCAAAAAGAAATCGGCCACCAACGTTTTTAGGTATGCGAGAGGCATGTAACTCCAGCTGGTAGCCGGATAACTGCCATTTAAAACTCTTTTATCGGGTCGAACACACGACCAAACTCTTTTATCGGGTCGAACACACGACTAAACTTTTTTCGCAGGTCGAACCGGCACACGACCAAACTCTATTCTCAGGTGGACACACGACCAAACCCTTTTCTCAGGTCGAACACACGACCAAACACTTTTCTCAGGTGGACACGCGACCAAACCCTTTTCTCAGGTCGAACACACGACCAAACTCTTTTCTCAGGTCGAACACACGACGAAAACTAAAACAAATGAAAGAACACAATAAGGAAAACGAGGAAAATCTCAAATACGATATAAAATAACAAAATCCTGAACAAAGCTAAATAACAAACAAAAATACATAAGATAAACTAGTAAATGAACTAGAAATAGAAATGAGGTGTTAATTATGGGCAGCCACGGTTTTTGCTGCTCCCTAATTTTAGTTCTGTTTTTCCTGTTTTGTCGCTTCCCTGGTATTCTAAACTACCTCGAGCCATATCTAAACATTAGTGGCACAGCCTGGATTGCTGCATTCCCCGAAAGATACAGTATTCCGGTAGGAAACCAAGATCTCTCTGTCTGGTTGCCGTCGACTTTGGATCATCGATTAGTTATTGCTTATTCTACCAACAATGCGATGGATTCCAACAATCATAAACTATTGTTCTACGGCCAAGATTGGAATGACACCTTTTGTAACTTCGGCTGTCCAGACTGTATTCACTATCCGCGGAGCTTTGCGCCGGTACGCTTGATATTCAAACAGTACAAAGTCAAGAGAACCAAGCGCCCATGTGCGTATTACTCTAACACCTGTGCCACATTCCATTGCACATTGGAAGGAGACCTTGTGTTCAAATTGAACCCCGGTCCTGTGAACAATAGTGATCATTCTATTCCATCCTATTATTCTTTAAGGCGACGCGCTCCATCGAATACACGTGTTGATCGATCAAGAATCCCATCGAATTTGACCGTTGTCCACCGACTACCCTTCAACAACGTTTCTCGTAGGATATCTGTTGTCGCCCCGCGTCGCATCAACGATTTCTCAACTTCTTCATCTCGCACTAGGAATCTGAACAACTTAAGATCCATAAAACGGTACTGTGGGCCATCGTCCCAAGATGCGAATTATCTACGTTTCTGTACAATTAACACGCAGTCATTAAACAACAAAGCCGCCGAATTTACTGACTTTATTTGTGATTACAAGCCAGATGTTGTTGCAATTACAGAAACGTGGTTCCACGTGAATGAATCTGCTGCAAGAGTTATGTGCACTCCTGCAGGCTACAATCTCCTAGATCACCCACGGGCTGGCAGACGCGGCGGTGGTACTGGGATAATGTTCAGAGAGAATTTAAGCGTGTGCCAATACACTGCTGGCGAATTCCAATCTTTTGAATATTCAGAGTGGAAGATAACATCTGGAACTCAGCGTATCCATTTGATAATTATTCACAGACCACCGTATTCTGAAGCTCATCCCACCACTACAAGTGTGTTTCTAGCCGAGTTTTCCCAATATCTGGAATCTGCCGTCCTCTGCACTGACCAGCTCCTGATCTCCGGAGACTTCAACATCCATGTCGACGTGACTGACGATATAGATGCATCCAGATTTCGCGGACTCCTTGACAGTATTGGCCTTGACCAACACGTTAAGGTCTCTACACATATCAGCGGCCACACCTTGGATCTTATCATTACAAGAAACTCGGACCAGCTACTTATTTCTGCTTCGTGGGCCGACCACTTATTCTCTGACCACATGCCTGTCAATTAACATGGAGGCTTTGCGGAATGACTTGTCAAAGTCAGACTTATGTAATAACACTCTCTCACCTGAGCTTAATGACCTTGTCTCCTGTTATAATGAGACTCTAACCTCCACATTAGACCGACATGCACCTCATATTACTAAATCAGTGACAAAAAGACCAGTTGTTCCCTGGTTCAGTCAGAAGATAAAGTCGGCAAAACAAGAACGCCGTCATGCTGAACGGAAGTGGAGGAGAACAAAACTAGATTGCGACTTTCGGATCTACAAAGCAAAGAAAAATCGGGCAACCTATGAGATGAAGATGGCTCGGAAAGAGCATTATACCAACTTAATACAGGAGAACAGCCATGATCCTCGCAAGCTGTTTAAGTCCGCAAAAACACTTTTCAATCATGAAAAAGAGTTACATTTCCAAGGTTACCCAGATAACGCGACACTTGCTGACGACATAGGAAACTTCTTTGTTCAAAAAGTAAATGTTATTCATACCAGACTGGATGCTGCCGCGCCCAGTATTGATACGACCGACGAGGTACATCCTGGTAGTTCAGATGCTCCCAGTCTTGACAGGTTCCGCGTTCTTACCGAAGAAGAAGTCAGCACCTTGATAACTAAATCTAGCAAAAAGTCATGTTCCCAAGATCCAGTGCCTAGTCACCTTGTTGTTGAGTGCCTGGATCAGATGTCCTGCTGCCTGTACTTACAAGGATGATAAATCTTTCCCTACAATCTGGCTGCTTCCCTGACAGTTGGAAACACGCCGTTGTCCATCCCAGACTAAAGAAATCAAAAGCAGAGGTTATCTTTCCAAATCTCCGCCCTATAAGCAATCTCACTTTTGTCTCTAAACTTACTGAGCGTGCCGTCTTCAACCAGACTCATGACCACCTGACGTTGCATGATCTCTACCCTACAGCACAGTCATCTTACCGTGAGTACCACAGCACGGAGACTGCACTGCTTCGTATCAAGAATGACATATTGATGAACAAGAACAGTCAACAGCTCACTCTCTTGGTTCTACTTGACTTAAGTGCTGCTTTTGATACTGTTGACCACTCCATACTGCTAAATCGCCTCCACTCTGATTTTGGTATCTCAGGCCACGCGTTCTCCTGGTTCCAGTCTTACCTTTATCAGCGCTCCCAGTCAGTATCTATTCATGGCCATACATCTAAGAGTTTTGAAGTGAAATATGGCGTGCCTCAGGGGTCTTGCTTAGGTCCACTCCTGTTTATTTTGTATGTAAGTAAGCTGTTCACCATCATGGAACGTCATCTCCCACAAGTTCACGCCTATGCCGATGACACACAGCTTTACATTGCGTTCAAGCCTGACCCTGAACATGCTGCTAACGCTGTCGCAGCTATGCAGGCATGTATTGTCGATATTAGACGCTGGATGCTGACAGACCGCTTGATAATAAATGATGATAAGACGGAATTTCTGGTGATTGGGACAAGGCAGCAGCTGTCAAAAGTGAACATTGACTCACTTTGCGTTGGCAATGCGACAGTCCTGCCATCATCCGAAGCCAAAAACCTAAGTTGCTGGCTCGATAATCAGCTTAAGATGGTCAGTCATATTAACAAGACGTGTAAAGCCGCCTTCTTTTATTTGTTTAATATTAGAAGAATAAGGAAATTTCTCAGTTCTGAGAACACTCAAGTTTTGGTTAATGCATTTGTTACTAGCCGCCTCGACTACTGTAATAGCGTTTTATATGGCCTACCTACTACTGAACTGCAAAAACTCCAACGCGTCCAAAACGCTGCTGCCAGGCTTATCTGTAACGTAAGTCGTTTCGATCACATTTCTCCAACACTGAAAATGTTGCACTGGTTGCCAGTGAAGTATCGTATTGACTTCAAGATATTGTTAATTACGTATAAGGCTATCCATGGACTCGCTCCAGCGTATCTTAGCGAACTTATCACCCTAAAGACAGTATCTAGATATAGTCTTAGGTCGTCCGGCGAAGTCCTCCTTCAACCGCCCAGAATCAAGACTCTGCGTACGCTGGGTGATCGTAGCTTTACCGTAGCCGCACCAGCGCTCTGGAACAATTTACCGAACGCAGTTCGCTGCGCACAAAGTGTTCAATCTTTTAAGGACAGGTTGAAAACTCATTTATTTCGTCAAGCCTTTGACCTTTATTGAGAATTGTATTTTAGCCATTGACCTTGCCATTGTAATTTTAAATTATATTTATTTAGAATATCTTTATTGTAAAGCGCGCGAG
Source organism: Pavona decussata (assembly GCF_977016875.1). Taxonomy (NCBI): domain Eukaryota; kingdom Metazoa; phylum Cnidaria; class Anthozoa; order Scleractinia; family Agariciidae; genus Pavona; species Pavona decussata. The sequence continues at coordinate 838,867 of NW_028145493.1, read as the reverse complement.
AGCATCTGTTTATGATTCGCGCGCTATATAAATAATAAATTATTATTTAATTATTAAATGAGCGAAAGGAAAAATGGGAAGCTCGAGCAACTATACGAACGGAAGGGCGGAAATAACGGCGTGTAGCGAACAAACCACATGGAAAGATAGGAAAACAACGATGTAAATGCTAATAGGAGACGAAAGCTAAAGAAAAGCAAACCAAACCCGGGAACGAACACGTAAAAGCAAAAAAGCAAGTAAAACTAAAAAAAAAAAAAAAAAAACAAAAACAAGAAACGGCTACACGAAATACCCCATCAACTTTAGCTAGGGCTGCTGCGTCCCCAAGCTTGGTTCTTGTAGCATACGGACCATCTCCACGACGACTCTGAATTTCATCAGGGACAAGCGCCTCGGGAACATCTTGCCCAATCAATAACTCGACTTCACCGCTGATTCTTTGTGGTACTAGAATCCTGAAATTGGTGGGGCCATCTATTTACGTCTTCTTGACACGAAATACAATCGGTAGAAATGTTCAGCTTCTCCTCCGTCAGAACCTCAGGTCACTCGACTATGTTAACTTCATTCAGGTCCATTATCTCCAGACTACTCTACAACACGTCGTCGGGTTGTTATTCTTTTCGATCGCTGATAGAGACACTTGGATGCGAGGCTTGACATCGCTAAGCCTCTTGCCTAAAATTTTAGTGCACTAGGATGACGTTGATCCGTTATCTACCAAGGCATACGTCGTCACGACCTCGTCTTTGCCTCGACCCTTGACCTTAAAGGTAACAATAGGTAGGGTTTTGGACTAATGTCTGCTTTCAGGGGCAAAACTATCAATTTTCATAACAACGTGTGCACTTTGCGTTTGCAAAGGACTGGGGCCAGAATCAACGCTAGATCCTGCGTTACCCTACTTGCCTCTTCTCTTCTGCGAAAAGTAGCAAGTAAGGCACCGTGTAAAGATTTTTCTATCACGCACGAACGTCAGCTTATCTTCACTCGATTTAGCCAAGAACTGCTGTCAGGTTCCAAGCTTGTGATCGCCGTTGAGTGGGAAACATCTTTTGTGTGTATTCACAATGGAATTCGCATCCAATCACGAGCTCCTCCATCTCTCTGATTGTTAGGAAAATTGGTCAACCCATTGAACTTGTGCATAGTCTGTGGACTAGCTGGTCTTTTCCTCGGTTTCGCCTTGTTCCCCTCGTCCTTTGTAGCTGGGTCTAAGATGGAACCAAATGCTGGATCATTCTTCTCTTTAGCTGCATCTTGTGCTCTTTTCTGCTAGCGAGAACGCAAGTAAGGGGGTACTTTTGGAGAATCTTGGTCATCTCAACCTCATTGGTTATCTAATTGAGGCTACATGGGACAGTAAGGGTGATTTCACAATCTCTAAATCATCAGCCAAGTCTATCTGGGCTTCGCGATCGTTCAGCTTAATATGGGGCCCTCGTGACATCTCATTGATCTACGCATTCGACACAACGTACTTCTCTCGAAAACGTTCCTCCAAGAACTTCTTAGATTTCAATTAGCTATCCCTTCCATTCATCATTACGCAGCTCTTCATCGCTTCCTTCGCTTTTCCAGTGCAATATTGGATCAAAAGTTGTAGCCTCATGTTGTCATCATCAGTACATTTCTCTACACTTTCCTCAAAGATGATAGTTAAAGGGGTTCCCATCAATAGACATTATCTCATCTTTGAAACGTCGAAAAAAAAAACGAAAATCCGCAAACCATGGTGTAGCGTCTGTATTTAAAGACTTCGCTTCTGACGTTTCTGCCATGCTAGCATGAAAAGAGAGCGTCACACTTTCGTTCGATAAGAATGCTGGGTTTGGGATGACTACTATTATTTAATAACATTAAACTTTTCAGGCGACCGAACACAAAAAGAAGGTGCAAAAATTTGTCTTTGGTCATGCTGCTACTGAGAAGCGGTTCTTCTTTAATCAGATAACATTCAAGTCTTCTCGCAATCTAGCACGGAGAGGTAAGGTAAAGTGAAGTCGCACTAGAGCCTAAGTGGCCCGCACGGCCGGAGCTTAGCGCGGAACTAGGAGTATTGCTACTCCCCCCTGGATGGGATGATAGTCCATCGCAGGGTTACCCCAAGCAATATGTCGCCGGTACCCATTTATACACCCAAGAGTCGTGCAAATGCTGACGGAAGTCACAGTTAAGCAAAATGACTTGCCTAAAAAACGTGGGAGAACGCAAAGCAGCTTTTCTGTTACTATGTTATTAGCAGTGGTCAGTTCGTCTTAAATCGCGACAAAATCGTTGCCAGATCAAAAACCTTGCCATGTTCGCTGCCATATGACCACTGACAAGTTCAAATCTAGCTATGGAAGCGTTCCTTTTAGAAATCCGTGACTTTGATGTCAGAAGGCCTTTGTTCACTCCCGCCACATGTTTTAAGACTGCAACTGCTGCTGCATAACATGCTAGACTGATGGCATCTTCAGACAGATGAAGATGCACTGTTGTCACCTCTCCAGTGGAAGTAGCCACACTTCAGGGTATCTGCACAGTTTTGAGTTGCCTTGTCCACTTAAGCCACTGTTCTCTCAAATGGGTGGAGACCTATGCATTCCATTCCTTTTTTTCATCACAAGCCTTCCGATAGATGTCCTTTCCGGCAGCCATAGTTGGCGAGATTATCCCAAGTGGGTCATAAATTGCTCCCATGTAGCTGAGGATAGCTCGTTAGGTTATCTTCGGGGTAGGCCTTCCAGCAAACTCAATTATATCTTCTTCAAGCATGTCCCTGAAGCTTGCTAGGGTTCGGCATGTTTTCACTCTCAGGACGTTTGACATTTGACTCCCACTTATGTACTGGAAACTTAGCATTCAGAGGAATGGTAGTGCTCTTTGAACTTTGCAAGCTGCTCCAGATCTCCTCCGGTTTGCATAAGGTTGTCGACATACGTGTTCTCCTTTAGACCTTGTATCTTCAAATCCTGGCTCATGCTGTTCAAGGCGATACTGCAGAGTGGCTCCTAACAAGAACGCACTGGTCTCCTCTCCAAAAGATACTCGTGTAAATCTCAGGTGCCTTTCTTCTTCTTTGACATTAAAGAGAAACCTGAATGCATCTCTGTCTTCTTCTTTCACACTTATCTGAAGGAATGCTTTCTCAATGTCACCAAGGAGCAGGTTTGCACAAATGCGTGCTCTACCCATTATGTCCCACAGGAGCGGCTGTGGCGAAGGACCAGTGAGCATGCAATCATTGATACTGTTAGCAAACGGGTGTGGCTTAGAACTGGCGTCAAACACCGTGCGGACCTTTGTGGTTACTGCACTTTGCTTCATGATTGGTTTCTGTGGCAGTTGGCTTCTGAGGGATTTCTTCTATGACGCCCGCTCTTAGCTGTTCTTCAACGATGCAACTATAAACATCTCTCAACTTCTCATTCTTCGACAATCTCCCTTCCACGTTCTGCAACCACTTCCTGCGAGGCACCACGTTTGTACTTGATATCATGGCTCCTGGAACTGACTTCGTACCTCCTATCATCTCTTGCAACGTTCTCCATAAAGTCACGCAGCACATCCAGCTGGTTATTCTTCCCCCGGTCCTCGATCCCCAGCACATCCAAACTGTAAAGCCTCTCAGTCATTAACCTCTCTCAAAAACATACTGACACCGTCACTCGAGTGATCGTCCCCACCATGAACCATCCATCACAAAGTTGTTTCTTCTACTAGAGGCTCTCCTGGCTCTCCTTTGAACACTTTCTCTGTCCTGATTCTTCTAAGTTTCCTCATGATTTACGATTTCTCCTCGCGTTAATTCTTGCTTCGCTGACGACACCGACGTTTTCCTGCTTGCTGACGCATCCGCAGCGTATCCTGGTCCCGGTACATACCACCTTACGTTGTAGTCTCACCGTTTTATTCCGAACTCGCAGATGTCTCACGTTATAACATAGGAAACTCACTATTTTAACTCGCTACTCGATCTCAATAAGGCCTCGCACGTGTTGTTTTCCTTTTATGGAAATGCTCTCTACGCGTGACCTGACGTCACACGACGTTGCAGAACTATGGAAGGGAGGGTAGACTACAAAATCTCGCACAATGCTGTAACATGTTGGGGCCAAAAAGGTTAGTTTTGAAAAAGGTTAGTTTTGAAAATATTGGTACTGAAATTCTTTCGATTTATACTCTAATTTAGAGGTGTGTAGTAGTCTTAAAGTTTGTTGAAAGTTTTTTGACTCAGCTCAGATAGCGTGATGCTCGCTAACGAAATGTCTCAGTTGATTTTTGTACAAAACAAGTAGATTTCATTTTGCCGTGGGTCTGTGACTCTGGTAACGCACAGAGGACGTCAAAACGTGGTAAGAACATCAATCACGCTACGAGCCGTTGCCCTCATCACGTTTTGACGTCATCTGTGCGTTATCACAGTACAGACGCACGGCAAGATGGAATCTATTTGTTAGATAACTATCAAATTTCCCGCGCACTGATTAGCTCGTGGCTATTGTCTCTAAGAGTACAGACAAGAAAAAAGACGTTAGAGGTGACGGGTGCGCTTCTTCAACGAAAAATAAAGCCAATTCCGCTCGTACCTTTTGTTTTTGGAAAAAACAAATCGAGGGCAGTTTTCTTTGGTCTAATCTACTCTCTTATAGACCATAAAATGCTCAAATTTGGCAGTGAAACCACGAGCCGCAGACGAATAGTTCCACTAAAGTTTTGAACATTTCATTATGACGTCATGTTATGGTCTATAAGAGTATAGACCATTGAAAGCTGCCGTGGATTTCTTAAATGGATTGTCCGGAACTCGACGGATAACTTGAAAAACAACGGCCCGACTTTTTTTCAAGATTGTAGGTTTGCACTGCACATGGCGTGTCGTGACCTAATCCACTTCCATCCTTGTAATCGTATACTTTATCCCCAGAATGCTTGTTTTCTTGCATCCAATGTAGTTGTACGATTGCATTTAGCAATCTTCAATTGAAATTAGGTAACGAAAAATTCGATCTTTTCGGTGGGCCATTGTTTCTTTTCTTTTTTTTCTTTTTCCATATGCATAGGAATTAGATGAGGAAAATTTTCAATTTTTGGCGGGACATTACCCGTTTAATCTTAGCTTATTTCGTGTGATTGTATGAAGAACAGTAAACGTCTTGACCAAATCAGCATCTAACATGCTCTGAACTTTTTTAATACTTAACTAAAATTTATGAATACATTTTAATTTTACTTTTCCAAGGTTCTGGACCTTGATTTTTTACCAAGATTATGAAACAGAAAGTATAACAAACCGGTCTTTTCTTTAAAGTTGGTTTATTTACAAAATTACACGTTAAGAATACTTTGTTTAACTCGAACAACTGCCTATTAAACAAGAGCAGGATAACTGGCTTTTAAGCTGCTCTGTCGTACAAATCATGCATAAATCCATGACATAACATGCTTAAATTCTGCGAGCAGCTTAAGTACCCTCCCACTAACCTACGCGGTCAACAGAAATATTTTTTTGGGGTGTGTTGCCGACCCATCAGCCACGCCCTTGTTAAGGGTGTTCTGTTTTACTGCATCACACATCACTTGGCCCCTTTCTTTTTCTTGACGGGAGATTTCTCGGAACTCGCTGATCCCGGATGTTGCGACTTCTTCGGGTGTGCCTCGCGTTTGGTGATCTGTGGAGTCAAATGAGCACCACTGCTGTCATGTAATGTTCAAACAGCGTGTTCAAAATATTCAACGTTGGCATCATTCCGTTCGGCAAAGTTCAAAAAAAGAAAACAGGAAATATATCATGGTGCCAACAAGACTCAACATGTTTCAACAGTTCTTGAACAGTGTGTCAACACTGCTTGGCCCAATCCTTATAGCATGTGATAGCTATTTATCTGTATATCTCATACATCATACGTACAAAATGAGATCGTTTTAGCCCGGAAAAACGTCAGTTTCCAACAAAGTCAGAATATCTATCATATTAAGCGTACTTCCGAATTATAGCTTTTTTACCGCTTTTAGTGAAATTTATTGACAACTGAAATGTTGTAAATATTCTACAACAGAAAATTTAAAAGCTGAGCGTTCTAGTTCCGTGAGCCTCTCTGGTAAGGGTACAACCACTATCACATCAGGTTATATCATGCCCCTGTCCACATAACTTTTAAAAAGTTGTAAAAACCCGGATTTGAAAGACCTTATAAGGCTGATTTCATTTCCACTCAGGAAGAACCACACAAACTGCACGAAGAGAAACAATTGCTGTATTAATCTTACCCCTTTCAAGATTTTGTTCTTTAGTTCCTCTTGGGTCAGCGGTCGTTGCTCATCATCGGATCCTGACGAACCATCAGTATCGTAGTCGTCACCAGTCGTGGGAGGAACAATAGCAACTGAAGACATTCCCGGCTGAGGACCCTGACCCAAAAGCCCGACTGGTACTGCAGGCTCACCTTCGCGATCAGATTCCTTCACAAAAGGTAAAAAAAAGCAAGATTTAATGACACCAACAGCTGTGATTGGCCAAGCGGTTTGTCTTGGAGAAGTGCCTGCATTTAAAGATGAGTGAAAGGGAAAGCCACAGACATGCGCTCGCAAGCAAACTAACGAATTTCCAAAATAAAATCACTTATTACTTACTGACCGGATCTCATTTTCGAGAGATGTTACGTCTTTACGTAAAAGGTGTTTTGTTCGGGACGAGTGCCTGCCTTAAACTGAGGTGTTCTAGTATATAAACCAGCGTACCTTCAGGTGTGTTTTATAAAGCTTCCCCCACTGCCCAGTATGTATAGAGAGACAGTAGAGAGTTGTCTAACGACGTTTCCCTCCTTAAACAGGTGTACACCTTAATTAAAGAAGTCCCTCCTTTTTTATTTTTATTAAAAAGACCGGTATCAGTGTTAGAATGGCAGGACCTGTCCCACGATCATGCATACATTGTAAGTATCTGCTTTTAGAGGAAGACAGACTACTGCAAATTACTCATGTTGAAAGAGAAAAAGCAAAAATATGTAACGATTGAAATGACCTTGTAACAAAACAGTTTGTATACCTTTGTGGTGACAAATCCATGGACTTGTAAAAGCTCATTTGTCCTTTGTTCAATTAACCCAAGAAACTGAAAATTAAATTAATGAAGTTAACTCAGTTCTATGTGACGTTACTTTATACGATCGCAGGTCAGATTTTTCTTAATTACGTAGACTTTCTCAAAGTCGCTCGCTCGCTTCGCGAGCTCTGACGATCGCGCTTCGCGCTCTCTAAGCTCGGCTTGTAAGCAAGTCTAATAAAGACGGTGCCACAATCCAATAATTTACAGCAGTCTTTTGACATTTTTTCGCTCGCGATCAAAATTTGCGTGGTTTATTTACATCGCATTCAAAGCTGTTTGGAATATCGAACGAAACCGGTCCCAGTACTCTCAAAGTTCGCTCACAACGAGGTACGTCTGTTAAATCAGAGACTATAGAGGGCGGCGATTCTTCAACCACCCTTTTACAGCAGTAACCAGCGCTTGTTTTGGATCATATCCAGAGACTTTTCTTCGTTTGTTCTTCTTTTGCATTCTGCTGCCGATTCCTTTTGCGTTGATTAAGGTTCGCCGAAGTTTCTGCGCGAGACTTTCCCGAGTTAATAAATATTTCTCTGGGATTGAGTGATCAATGTCCCATCTTTGTTGAGAGACTCTTTAGGGGGTTCCTAAGTTGTGTTTCATTGGTTGCCAGCACAGCTATTCTAACGACTGCTTTAACGAGGTGTGAAAACTGTGCAAATAATTCGGTGCCCCAAACTCAAGATTTGTTTTCGCGTATTCCCTCAATTCAAACAAATTAATAGGGTATCTAGACTTATCGGATTTGAACGAAATTTTGCCCTAATGTTCGCCACACACCAGCGCACCAAAGCGTGTGGAACTTTTGCAAAATTCCGGATTTTTTTCCTATAGCGTCCCAATGCGTGACGGTCATCGAGAAAAAAAAATTAAGTTGTCTAACTTTAGAATACACTTTCTCAGGAACCAATGAAAATATCGAAAAAGCCACACATCTCGTGATTGATACAGTCCAGTTGTTTGGATGTCTGGAATAAGGCAAAGGCTCGTAATTCACTTTGACAAACAATGCTAGTTTTGCGTTTGAAGGCTTGCGCGCTCCTATATTCATTTTTTAAGCTTTTTGGTGGTATCTAGTTTCCCCGGCAGGAGCGCGCGTAGATCCGATTTCCCGGAGGACATCCTCGAATGTATAGTCACTTTAAAATAACCACGACAAAGGGCTACTGATCAAATTTAATACCAACCCAACAAAGGACTCACAAGTCTCCAAGATGAATTGTATCTCTCTAGCCCAAGAAAAACTGGACAAATGTGCATTTTCCTGAAATCACACTGGTGCTACACTGTGTCAAACTGGTGCTACACTGTATCAAACTTGCCGTCTGTCAACTCTTGGTAAAAAAGTCAGTAAGCTGGAAAGTACCTGCATCATGTTGGCATCAGTTGCTCCTGATTTTCCACCTAACATGTCCGTTATCGCACTACGATCACAGTTGATCTTGTTAAACAGCGAGTCCACACCTGAAAACAGAAAAAAAATCCACCGCAGACTTAGACCGTTTGGTACAGCTTCCAAAAATTCTGAAAGGCGAGTTAATAAGCTGTTTTTATTGTGTGAAAATAAGGCTATCTAGCTATGTCTGCCTGTCTATCTACACACTTCTTCCCATGAATGCATTTGTTTGACTTTGTTACAGTTGTTCGTCAGTTTTTGTAAGCTATCCCCACAGAAAAACCAATTGGTTATTGGTTGACGTTTTTTTTTCTCATTTTGCACTCTACGGGTCTCACACTGCACTGTTCTTTAAAGACTTCGGTAGAAGTCTTAGGAATTCTGCCAGCCTGAATAGCTTTTTTAACTTTGCGCAAAAGCCACGAAACTTGATGACTTTTTCAGAAATTTCTGGGAAGAATTTGATGCAGTCGGTTAGTGCTTATTGTCTTTGATGTTACCATGGCAACCAACTTGGGACAGGCCATCTTCTCAGAAAACGGAAAATCCCATTTTAAAATGAAGAAACATTACAAGTTTCTATTACAGTATTTTTTACGTTTTTAGCTCATATTAGGGTGCGGTCGATTGAACCTTTTCCGGAATAGAAATACATACCATGATGACAAAAAAATCCCTCGTAAGAGCCTTTTAAAATGGAATGGACTCAAGAATTTGGACAGTGGATTTAAACTACATATATATCTTTTTTTAATAACACAACAGTCATTATATTTAAACCATTTTCATGCAAATTTCGCAACTTTAAAAATTACAATGTAGCAGCAAAGTGTAACAGAACAATTTACCTTTAAACTGAAACATAAGCGTATATTTGTTGCTTTTACACCTGAGGAATTTGTCTTTCCCTTCCTTTTTAAGCTGGATTAGAATAATTAAAGAAATATATATCCAACGGCTTTTCGTGGAGTGCACATTCCTAATTTTTTGTGGCATCATTTCCAAGGATCATTTCCGATCTGGGGATCATTAACGGGCCTGCACAGTGTTTTGTTGTGGTTTTGATTACTTTTCGTTCAATTTTAGCGCTTTCTTGAAGCTTTTGGGACAATCCAGAAATCCAAGATGGCCTCCATTCGGCAATCATCACGTAATTAACACGTAACGTGACGTCATTACCTTTCATCGCAGACCACGAAGGAAACATATTTGGACCTACTATTGTTTTATGCTCCAAGTGCCATTTTCATAGCTCTAATAGACGCGAAGTAATGGAGTTATTAGAGCTGACCTGATTTGAGTTGTTCGAGTATTTTCTTGCTCTGTTTATACTGTGCATCGTACTGATCAGCTTGTTCTGTGGCTGAAGACAAACTGTCCTCAAGGTCCTTAAGGAGGGCCTTCCTTTGACTGGCCATTTCCACTTCCTCACTTTTGAACTTCTCAATCTCCGCCTGATTCTGATAACATAATAACCAGTCGTAGAAGCAGGTTAACACCTTAATACCTCATAAAATTAATTCAAATGTGCAAAATAAACGAGCTACCAACAATCAACTGTGTAATTTAGCATTGATTGAGAAGACTGCCAACTGTCTAAAATAAAGTATAAACTAAAATGCCATACACTACAGGAGATTCTAGTATAATAATTTCATACTGTGTCAACTGCTGATAAGATTGTTGTCTGAGAAACAGGGAACATAGCAGACATGAGCAAAGTTGACAGCAGTTGTTGTGACAGATTTATTTGCATGCTTTAACCTTTTCCCAAATGCATGCAGTTACTATGTATAATCAGTAATTATTTGTTATGTGTAAGCTTAACACTCTTCAGGCATTTAGAATTGCCAAGAATGGATCGTAAAGAGGGTGACTAAGTAATACTCACCTCATTAATTTGTTCTTGCAACAGTTCGATTTCATTGTTGAGTTCATTGACGTAGTTAAAAAGTGCAAAGTTCTTATCCTCCACTTCAATAAATTTGGCAACCAGGAGATCAATATCCTCGATACCAGTGGCCTCCTTGATTGTCTGGAATGCTGCCTCATATGACTGAAAAAGCAATAACTGTATTTGTTTAAAATAGAACATTTCAAATATTTTCCTGAAGGACAGCTGCAAAGGTCAAGGAGTAATCTATAGCCTTTAAAAGCGGTAACAGATGTGTCCCGGGATGGGGTTGTATTTTCACAACTGGGCTGACAGGGTCCCACTGTATTAATAGTAAGAGTAACTAGAATTGGGCCATATTCTCAACACAACTGCTTCATTGCATTAAAATTGTGTCTTCAAATGTGTCAATTCAGCGCAGAAAGACATAGTTACAAGGGTTCAAAAGGTATAGCATAACTAAGGCCACAAAGAAGACTGTCTGAATGGGGTAGGGGTTCTGAGATGTTGGGAGCTAGTACATACCCAGCATAAGGTGACCCAAGAACCCATGGGCTTCAGTCTTTCAATAAGCAAAAGCACATTTCAGAAGGAAAAGAAACATTGTGTAGGCCAATCAACATGAGATGATGACAGACACATGCAAGGACATTAGGAAAGAAACTATAATTATATCTTTTAAATTCTTGTGCTTACTTCACAGGTGGGAATCAGGCTTACAACTCCATCATCATCTCTCTTTTTTAATAATTTGCAACAAAATAAACATTCGCAGCTACCTCAATCGTCTCCTCTGCTTTGTCACCTCTTTCTTTCTCATCTTTTTTCTTTCTCTGTGATGACAATTCACCATCCATCATCTCAGCTCTTTCCTCACTCTTTATCCTCATGAATTCTTTTAGTTTGCGATCATGCTCTATGATACGCATGAGCTCCTTGAGTTCAGTGTTATATTGAGATAAATCCTTATCAGCTTTCTCCTTCAGTGCCATCATCTTTCCTTGGGCCTCATCGCTAAACAGTTATCAATAGCAACACCAAAAGAATGTCAGTTGCAGGACATTTAAACGCTTGAAATTATTCATGAATGCATAATTCACAGTAACATTATACTTGTTCGGTGTTTTGGAATTTCAACAGCTAAATTCATAAACATCGGCAGCAGTAAATGCAGAACTGATGATGGTGATCACATAACTATTTATCATTTTATCTATTTATGCTGGCGCAATGAAAGTAACAGCAATTTTTAAGAAAAGCACAATGTTTTTAAGTTCTGAAAACATGTTGAAACATGTCTTATCTTCAGTTCTGCAAATTATAACCACTATATTTAATTTAAACATGTGTAATAAATATGTCTAGCTGAGAATTTTTTCCACATTTTTTTAATCATTTATGCATTGTCACACATTACATTGCTGACCTTGAAGTACTTTTTGTTTTGCTATGGCTACGGGTAGTACGCTACCTACAAAGTGTACTAACGTCTTACTATTTGCAGATTTTGAATACTTAAAACAAATACATTCTAATGACGGTACATACTAGTTACATTTTCAATGATGCACAGCTACTACATTAATAGGAGAACTTTACAAAAAAACATTCAATCTTTGGAGAGAAGAGTACTTCTCGATAAAACATATAATTAAGACAAATTTTCAAGATTATATTTAATGGGTATCTTACTGATAAACTCGTGAATGGAGATGGCCATGCTATTTAACTTGTTTGAATAAATATAATGGCACGTAATATAAATAAGGTGGTGTAGTTAAATTTCCTAATATCAGCTCTTTCCAAAAAAGCGTAAAAGCGTACGCAACAATGCCAAAAGGTGGTCTGGGAATAAAATAAGCATGTTAAGGCATGGCTCAAGGCCACGTCTGGGTAAAAAATAGAAACAGTTATAACTCAGCAGAAATTTACTGAAAGACCACCAAACTTGGTAGCGTCACAGAAATTGATGACCTTAACTCAATTCTAACCTCGGGTCTTGAAAATAGATGTCACGTGACCGGTTATGATTGTTTATTTGCATTGCCCAAACAGAAAATAGAAAATGGGGCGCCGAGTTTATATATGATGAATGTCGATTAGGACGTTTTTCTTACTGTATGGTTATGCCTTACATGAATCTGTCCTGAATGGTTGACTTCAATATTTAGTTAACGGATTATTTAAGAAAATAGGTCACGTGACTTATTAAAATTCCTAATAATTTTTTAATAAAACCGAAACCTATTCCATTCAGGACAGATTTAGTTACTATACAATAGCAGCTACAAACACACTTGCTAAGCTACAAGTCACAATGAACCATTCTTGCCCCATTTGACAATTTGTTTTGAGCGCAATTGTGACATCATCAAACACGTGACCACTATTCTTGTGCCTTAAGGAATTTAAGGTCGCTGAAATACATCGATTTTAAACTTATGGCCACTCTGGGGATTTAAAAAAGCATTGATTTGAAAGATAGGTAGTTTTAATTTTGCGGGGGGTCTTAAGTAAAAAATAAGCCATGCCTTAACATGCTTGAGCAGAATCCATATTAGCTCAGAATCCAATAAAAGCTCAGAATCCATATTGCCCACGATCTCAAGTCTTCGCTGTACGGTCGATGCATTATGGATTCTGAGCTTTTATTGAAATTTATTGGGTATTTCCCAGACTACTTTTCGGCATTGTTGCGTATGCTTTTACGCTTTTTTGGACAACTTTTGTTGAAACAGCTGTATACAAATTAGGATAAGCACATTATCCAAACATACAATTTAATGGCACAAGAAGATCATGAGATGGGATTGTGTGTCAGTTGACTGGTTGCTTTAACTGGAGGTTAGTCTTAAACAGTAGAAAATTTCTATCCATTTGGACAAAAAATTGTCACGTTTGCCTTAACATGAGGACAGAGGTGACCAGTCGCTTACAATAGGTGCTACTAACTGATTAAAAGTGATTTGACTGAGAAATTTTTGTTATTTTGGAAAAGTGGCCACACTGTAGCCAGTTTAAATTTAAGATGAAAAGAAAAACAAAAGAACAAAACAAATGAACCAAACAAAAGGCAATGTAAACACCAAATTTAAATAATGATTATTATATATTTACTATATTTTATCAAGTAGACAGCTGGAATAACAGAATTACGCACAAACACAACAAGAAATAAAATATTGTAATAAACAACAGGGGCTTTTAAACTGGCCAAAATAGAGGTAATCCACATCAAATGCAGATGTCTGCAAAAAGCAATCTGCCATCACTGTATGTAGCTATTATAAACAGAAGTTTTGTTTAAAAAGCAGCTGTTGGCATTCTGACTTAAGTACTTAAAACATCGCCTGCCAGCTAGTTATTGGTAGTGACAAATCACTCAAGACATGTGGTCTGGTGGTTTATTATAATGGCAATCAACATTACTGTACTTTACCGGGCCTCATAAGCTGCTGTTGATGTTTCAATGCCCTCCATAATCTTTTGTTTATTCTCCACTAATTCCTTCTCTAGTTTCAGGCGAATGGTGTCAAAAGTCTTCTTCTCCAGTCGCATGTGATCAAATGTCTCTCTCAGCTTTCCATTTTCTGACAAGCAACTGTTAAAGTCAATATTGGCCTGTGTAATGAATGGAATACAAACAACAATCAATATGAAGAAGCCTTAATGTTTTTTTTTTTCATTACATAATTAGTCTGTAGTACCATATTAAGAACAGCATGAACAGCCCTAACAGATCAAAATAATGGAGACACCAAAACAAACGAAATTCTGTAAGATATAAATTTTGACAAAATTGGGGAACTTTTCCCTATTTTAAAATTCCTTATAAAAAGAATTCTGACAGATTTTCTTCAACAAAAAATGTTCACGTTTCCGTTTTATTGTTTTCTGTCAACAGCAAAACTTTGAACATAGATACATAAATAATTGACATGTACATTTAATTTTATTCCTATTAATAATTTGATTTATGGCAGAGTGTAGTGAATCACCAACAGTTATATGCAACTTAGTTTTTAGTTTCACAAAGCTGTAAAACTCAGGCTTCATCAAGCAGCCCCAATTTAGGGATAAGAAAATAATTTCTGAGAAAAAACAAACAGAAAGGGTGGAACAATGCACACCAAAGGCAAACCCAAATTATACATATCTAAAACTGAAACAGAGCAATTAAAAACTTATATTAATAGTAAAAAGAAACCATAAAATCAGCAAATTACCATATAAACATTTTACCTTGTCTAATCTATTTTCAAGAACTCTAATATACTTCTGGGTTCGTTTGTTCTGCAGATGGCTGTTGTGGACACTGCAAAAAATAAATCAAAAATTAGAAAAAGAAACAAACTATTAATTAAATGTATAACAAGCATTATTTTAAATCTTATTCCTTTATCAAAAATTAAAGTCAAATTGAACAATAATATTTGGGTGTGATAAAGTAGAATGGTGGAAGGGTAAATGGTGCAATAGCTTACTTTGGAGCTAAAGGCCTGATTTAGCTTTTAGACAAGAACTTTTATTTTATTCCAATTCTCCTTCTTTCCATCTGTGGAACCTAATTAAGTTGTTTTGATACAGTTTTTGAGTGACCTGCATACATTGCTTTTTCAACCAGCTATTAGGTAGTCTTCTCCAATACCAATCGATGTGAAATTTACACCTGTTCACGTAATATTATATCGCTATATATATATATATGACGATTAATGAGTAGATGGTAAATTTTGTACAATCCAGTGAGATTTGAATTAGAAATTAGTCTAGCGCAAATACATCACCACCAAATTCTTTATAACTATGGACTATAAACAAATAGACAAATTATGAATTAATACTTGATTTCAAATAAATCACTAACAAAAACATTTCAAAACTGAGTATTTGTGAATGGATTGTAAATAAGCACTGCCTCGATGAAGCGACTTGAAAATATGGTCAAGGTGTGTCTTGAAAGACACTGTTTGAAGCCACTTAAATGTTTTGCGATTGTCTCTCCATCTTGAGAAATTATGCATTTTTTCTCTACCATCGTTCCCATTAAATTTCTTGTAATATTTTTTAAATTTGTGCACTTTATTAAAAAAATCTAAGAAATGGCTCAACGAAGTGATACATTTTTTGTAAGACCTTCACCACACTTTTTTTGATGATGTAAACAACTTTAGTTTGACTATCAGGAAGATTATTTTAAAATTATCGATGAAGAGGATGCATACAACATGCAATAGAAATGTTTACAATACAAACTCAAGTTATTTTACAAGTTATTTTGCTTAATAATAAATTCAAATCAGTGTGTACAATACTATGCCGGGGCTGATGTACTTAAGCGCATAATATAATACCATGCTATTCTTCTATGGGGTCAAAATCAACAATGTCAAAAAACACAAAACAATATGTTGTGTATGCGTTAATTAATTTTAATGTGTTTACTTAGTATACCAATAATATTGCAAAGCTGAATTTGTAGTGCAAACTTTACAGTCCGTTTATATATAATTGTCTTCTTCATTTATAAGTGTTTGGGAAATCAAATTCAATAAAACTGGGATAAAAAATAATGTTCACGCCAAAGAGCATGCAATTCTGAGGCCTTTCTGGGATATTTGCAAATATGCACAAATTTGAAAATTACAAGAAAATTCTTAGGTAAGCAATATCAGAGAAAAAACTCAATCTCAAGCTTGCAACAGGGATCAAAGCACCCTGTGAGGGAACTTGTGAATATTTGGACAGGCGAATGAAATGATATTTCAGATTATACATGTCTTTAACATAAAGTTAATTATTAGCTTCTTTGAGTATGAGCTGTGCAGTTGTTCACCAACGTACCAAAGAAACACCACTGTGGCTGTCCTAATAAGGGGTTCAATAGATCTGCATTGTCGCTTTTATGTTTTTTCTTATCTTTGGACGTCTGAGTTCAATGCTGGATTGGTTTCACGACAAGTCTTCCGGCTTAAAGTATTATCTTTAAATATACAGTGTATGTTCCGGGATTGACTCTCGGAGGGGGCATATTCCGTGTTCATTTTTTTTTTCATTTTCTGCTTTCACTTTATCAGACTGAGAATTGGTAATATTTTACCACATTTACCATACTGAAAACAACATTAAAGATAAGGACTGTTATGTAGCAAATTTTCTCCATTCCAGTTAATTTAGAAATCCATGTAAACGCTGTACTTCAGTTTAATCATTCAAGAGCTTGACATATACCTGCCAACTTTTTCTGAGTCAAACGCGTGAGATTTTTGCCTCGTCATAAGCGGGATTTCCGAAAACGTCCAAGCCACCTCCAAAGATTTCCGACAATTTTCCAAAGACTTCCGAACGTTGCTGAGAATGTCGGAAGATATTTCGACGACCTTTGAACGCTTCTTTACGATTCGAATGGATTGTAGACATTTGAAAGCTTTTGTGATTGTTATAAAGAGCAAATTTAAAGAAATAATACATAACAAAATTATCTGAAATTAAATGAAGTTTTTTAGAACAAGTGGTCCAGATTTGTGAGTCAGGCGTGACAAATTGTCCTTGATGCGTGAGATCGCTGTCTTTAGTCCGCAGGCATGAGACTCGCGCATAATGCGTGAGAGTTGGCAGGTATACTTGACGTGCAGTTTGTTGAATAATTATTTGAGATATTTCTCAAAATCCCCAACATCCTCTTTTTCAGCAGCCGAGTGTTCTTTAGCCTATTTTCTTTTAATTTCAAACTCCAAAAAATGGATTTTAGTGAAGTCCTGACACTAGGATAGGATATAAGTGGAATTAGGCACAGAGTGTGGCTCCTGTGGTGATTGAATAACAAACAGCAAGCATCTAGTTTTCCTTCCAAGAACCGCCACAAATTTTGTACCAATTATAAATGCCTTGTGTTGTTACTGAATGAAAACTGATACTTGTAAGTGAACAAGTTTGGTTGCCTAGCAATTTGTGGCTGAAATCTTGCCAGTGTTTTCAATGTGGCAGTTAGTTTCTTCATCCAAACGATGGCTTATGACATTGTATGCCAAATTATAGCAAATTCAGAGAAATTTGGATGCCAAGGCCAAAACAGTACTTAATAATAAGTCCTTTTGCACCTTCGAATATAACAAGATCTATAGCTTCCAATAAAGATAATAAGGAAACTCACACTTACCCTCCCATATTTTTTCTTTGTTGCTTAATCTTTTTTTCAATTACCCTGATCTGTAAAATAGTGATGTTTAAAAGGTTAGATTAACTAATTAACTAATTAAATTATAGGCCCTTTATTATATCTTGAGCTGTAATTTTTTTCTATGCATGCAATACCATGTTTCAGTACTATATTACTTCAACCCTACGTTATTGATAATATGAAGGTTTTATGTGTAAACTTTTTAGCTTAATCATCAAAGATCAAAGACAGCTGCTGAATGATGTATAATTATTTTTGTGTATCCCCCACAATACAGGACTACATGTGTACCCATTAACATGTACAAATCATCAGTGACATAATTATAACCAGGGAAACATGATGTATTGATTAGGATAAAACATTCCTACCCTGTTTAGTAGATTGTTCATGTGAAAACAGCACAATAAGGACTAGTGTTAAAAAACTTGTGTCCAAGTTGTTTATCTTTAGTTGATTTTATTAGCAGTGGGATATTAAATTTATTGTTCTTGATCACTCTGGATGATTGTTTATCCACTCACTCCTTACAAAATCTTGTGGAGTACTTGCTTCACTTTAGAAAAGTCATATTAAGCTATTTCTTGTTTATGTAGCATTTATTTTGCTCCAAAACTTTAAATATGCAATTAAGTGTCTTAAATGGTAAACAATCTCTGTGCCAAAATTAAGGTCTAGTATCTGGTCATGAGGAGCATTATACTTTTGATTTCAAGGCACTTAACAAGTCATGCTGAAAACCCCTTAATTATATTACAGTGGGTTTCAAATAACTTTTGACGACCGGATTCTGAAATTTGTTCGGTGCTTCCGAGCTTTCGCAATATTTTAATAATGAATTTGCGAACTTTGAAACAAAATTTGAAACTTCATATCGAACGAACATTAGCCCAGCCGAAGTTCATTTGGGCACGATGAATCCCTTTATTTGGCAACGAAAACATAGCATGCATGTACATTTTGCGAAAACCCATACAGAGATTGCAGTATTTCACGGTTTAAGTACAATCACGTCTGGAATGTCCAGGAATTTCTTTCAACATTGCGCTACATCGAGTGATCTTGATGAAAGCCCTGGCTTCTCTACAGATAAATAGCTTGAGTGAGAGACCTTCGTGGCCAGATGTTTATTAATGTACATGTAGGTTCAGTTGGCCACTTGCCGGCCTCCACTGAGAGAAGTTGAAACTTAAATGAGGACCTGCCTTGTGAACTTAAATGATAAAATTAAAATAATTTGATTTTAGTGAATTAATACAGTTGAGAAAAACTTGATTCTTTGTTAGTGATGAAAAGAAGAAACAAATTTTGCTTTGAGGCAGTCAGGCGCGTAGTGGCGCCCACGTGTCTGCAAGCCAAGTCAAGTTGTCTATAATTTTTTTATTTAGCGAAGGTCAACAAATACGTTTGCTCTTATAAGTTACGAAGGCTTTTTTTCAGTCTTTTTTAATATTTGCACGTTGATGCTATTTTTGGCGTGAGTTATACGACGCATCCATGGCGGATTCCTTTCATCCAGCATATTTATTTTCACTTGATATTTTCGAAATAAAATGTACATCCCTGAACAAGGAATGTTGTTCAGCAGGGGAGAAAAACTAATGTAGAGTTCCTAAACAGGCAACAAATTTATTTCAGTGCACGAAGAACACGAAGTTCCAATGTATTAAATTCTAAACGAAACTCGGAAACATTAATTTCAAACTGTAACAGGTTCAGTAACGCAACTAAATAGCTCGATAAAATGATTTGTGGTCAGTGTCTGGAAAATCAAATCATTAGATCCCTTCTCAAGTTTGTCGCTGAAAAGCACCATCCACTTTTCTAAGTCTGCCATTGAGATTTCCTGTTTATATCCCGCCCAATTCGCAAGCTTTCTTCCACATGAAGTTCCCAACTTGGTTTTGAACTTTGCAAATTGATTGGTAACCTCGTTATCAAATTTTCAAGTCCGTTGCCAACTTCAGAAGTTCCAAACAAACTTCGGAACCCGATCGTCAAAAGTTATTTGAAGCCCACTGTAAAAAGGGAATTTTATTTCAATTAAATAATATTTACAAAGTAACTCAATAATGAATATTAGCGAATTAATAGGCAATCAATCACACTTGGTTATTTTGGGGAAAAGTATATCCACAGACTGTTTACACAACATGAAAATGCATCAGACCTAAATGTTTTCATTTCAATCTGATTGTCCTATTTTAATATCAATTTTCACTGGCCAACATGAAGTAAAGGTCGAAACAAAAGGAATATCCAGTGGCAGTTAAGTGTAAATTATTTGACTGTATAATTTTTTTACGTATAATTTGAATTAACTAACCTGGTCATCAAACGTTTTGATGTCTTCATTCACAGCTTCAAGCTGCTCCTTTAGTTCATCTAAATAAGAACAGAACAAAGAATTGTTTTCAATGGTACAATGTACAAAAAAAGATTCCAAAGTTTATATGATAAATTAACATTATTTTAATTGATAATAATCATCATTATCTATATGTATATATTAATCCAATTATTCAAAGGTAAGATTCATATATAATTTAAAAAGTGTTAATTATATCAAATAAATGGTTAAAATGTTAAGGTGGATGTCTGTTTGGTAGCATTTTGCACTACAGTCTTAATTAACCCATTGGCACCATTCCAACTAAAACCGGCCGTGATTTTGCACCAGCCGCGTTCGGTTCGGTTACTCCCTCCCCTAGAAGGGCTTTTTTTGTCCCCTATTCAGGGCTCAAAGTTTATTTTTGACTTTGGGAGCACCTGTGCTACCAGGTGTAAATTTCTAGGCGTACTGCCAAAATTTTAGGCGCGCAGCTAAAAATTTTAGGGTTAGAACTTAAAATACTAGCTGGTAGCACCAAAAAGAAAAATCAGAAGCTTCAGATATTTTATTAGTGATCATTGATAATGGTGTCATGACGACACCGAAACGTTGTTCATTTCTTTTGCTTATTTTTGCTTGCCGATCGTTAACCAGCACGGTAATGTTTTATTTCAATCGTGTGTTTGTTTCTTTCAGTCCCTTACTGTACATTTGCGATAGCAATAATACTGTTACATTTTTTAGAATATTACATGTTATGGTACGTTAAACAAGAAATAAGGAATAACGTCATTGAATCCGCTCAATCAGACGAAATCCTTCAAGTTCCACCGACCACCAACTGAAATTAATTCATCTGGCCACTTTCTGTAGGCAAGGTTAGGTCGCCTTGATCTCTGCCCACTGTTTAACCACTTCACAACTGCTGTAGTTGGGTCAAATGTGTTGGAAGGCAGCAGCCAGCTGTTTGAGAATTTAAATTGTCTTTTTGTAAATGAGCATTTCGAAAAAGAGAATAAATTACATTGTTGACCGCGCAATGACTTAACTGAAATAAAATTCATTGTTTCACAGGAAATTTAACACTTGTGCTTGCCTTGAAGAAAAAAGTCTCTTAACCCAGATTTTTTAGACATTCTTGACTCTTTGTTATCGGCAAAGCGAACTAAATTGCGCAAGAAGCACGTGTTTCAGAAAATTGCCTTCACTCGTACGTGTCCGCGGTGCGGTCACAAATCCGAGAAGAGTCTGGGGTGGGTTGAAACATGGACAAGAAATGGACTTGGGGAAACAACAAATAAAACACACACTGATGCAAGAAAAATGGTGTAACTTTATTATGTGGAACCTATTTGCGTTACATCCACATTTGAATTTATCATTTCAGGCTTCTGTTTCGTGTTTAATCAGGCAGAGTACACAAGAATTCTCAGGTGAGGAATCAAAGTGGCCTGGATTCAGGCGCACTGAACTTGATTTTTCAGGCGCAAAATAAAAAGTCTAGTCGCATATGTGACCAGCTGGTCACTAACATTGAGCCCTGCTATTGTTCTCAGTCCTTTCAGAAAGGACTGACCAATCAGAATCTACTTACTGTGCATATATTAATAGGTCTTGAGGGGACCTAGACAAAAGAGCTTTCAGTCTACGCAAAGCCATCTCAAATTTCAGTTTCTGTTGGCGCGACTGGGCCTGCTGGACGGCTAAATTTTCAGTCACCAATTTTCGTGTTTTCAAAAGGGAAAAAACCTTTTTGAAATGGTAAAATTATCGATAGAAGAACTACTAAGGAATATTCAACAGTTTAGACAGCAGAAATCCAAGAAATAACGGGGATGAAATTGTGCTTGGAGGCAAAATTGTTGTTTTATCCAGATGACGAGCTAGTGGACATCTCAAATCATTATTCAGGCCACAGACTTTCTGCAATAATTTTCGGGTACCTCTGCCCAATTCAACCGCCAAAAAATTACAGATTTGATTGTGAAGTTGTACTGAAATACTATTCTAATTGACCGATTCTTTGTATTTTGAACAGTTTTTGCATGCCCCGCAAGGGTCGATAATTTCACTTCAAAATGGACTATAGTCTTGTAGTTCCTTCAAATCGCTTGCGTCTCTCATCTCGCATTTAGAATAATACGCGTTTCTTTCTTTATGGGCGTAAACACAGACTTTTCTAAATAAATTTTTCACTTAGGAAAGCTTTTTGTGTGTTTTTCCTTCTATTTTCATTGACAAAACGTGACAACTGCATAATCATGTGTAAACAAACACATATTGCCCTCAAGACGGATCAAATTTCGCCCATGTGACGCGAGGATCAATTTTCATCGAAATTTTGGAAATTTTTACTTTCAAGTTATTTTGACATTTTTAACTGACAGCTAGTGTATTTTATTCCATAATAAGTAATTTTAGCTATTTAAGACCAAAGGGGTGTTGATTTTTTTTGTCCTGTAAGTTCTGTATTTTACTGCACATGGGGAAAGAAAAGGTGTATGTTAATGGCGTGTTGTCCACAAGGGTCAATCTTAGGTCCACTTCTTTTTCTGATTTATATCAATGACTGCATTGTCAACGCAACCAAATATTTTTCACTAAGACTTTTTGCTGATAATACCTCCTTAACTGCAACTGGTAAAGATCTAGACCTATTGCTTCATCAAACAAACCATGAACTGCCAGCCATTTATGAGTGGTTATGTTCAAATAAACTTAACCTAAATTTAAGCAAGACGAAATACTTGTCTTGATATTTCAGCCAAGACAAAAAATTAACTATAATATTCACCGCCCTCTGAAACTAGTAGATCAGTGTCTAGAGCAGTCTTATAGTATAAAATATCTAGGACTAGACTAGATTGCTTTTTGTCTTGGCAAGACCACATGGATTTAATATAAGTAGTAAAATTAGCAAAAGTGTAAATATTATCACAAAACTTAAACGTCATGTTACAAACCAGTCACTTATAAGTATCTAATATTATGCAGTTGTATATCCCTATCTAACCTGTGGTTGCGTATTGTGGGGAAATAACTATGAGGCACCCTTAGCACAACTGGTTAAGTTACAAAACAAAGCAGTTAGAATCATAAATAACGTACGTCCCGCTTCGTGATCACATCACTCCTCATTATGTAAATCTTGGTCTTATCAAGCTTGCCAACTTTTTTATGACTATATTGTAGATGGAAAACCTTCCAATTTTACCTTTACCCTAGTACCTGAGCAACATAATTATGCCACTCGAATTGCTTCCCTACAACATCTGAATCCTAGTCCTTTCAGAATAAATTAATTAGGAAATTTTGCCCAACAATTATTGGATGCTATTATTGGAATGATATTCCTATGTTTATTCGTCAAAAACCAACAAAACATATTTTATTTAAACGAGCTCTCTTCCAGTATTATTTTGCTCTGAGTATTAATCACTGCCACACGACCTTGTAAAACGTTTTCTGTCTTTCTTCTCCTCTATATTTTACAATTAGTTCTCCTTTTTCTTCTTCTTTTTTTTATCTTACCAAATACTGTAACGTGATTTAAGGGGTATACAATTAGCTAACTATATTATGCCCTTCTCCACTCCTTTTGTACAGTAATCTGATATACTAATAAGATCATGTGGAGTAAATAAAAAAAATACAAAAAAAAAAAAAAAATACAAAATACAAAGAAATAAACACTTTGCCAATTTTACCGAATTTTGGAAAACCTCTGGAAACAGCTGGTGATCAGTTGATTAATATATGTACAACTTTCAATAATTGGTTGGTTCAGTTGTCTTATTTTTGAGAAAATTCCATGTCTAGAAATTAGTTTTAACCTACTGGTATTAATTACATGTATATAGGCAAGCTGACATTATGTCTTCAGTAAATTAAAATTTTTGTTAAAAATTTTTTTAAAACAGAAGAATCTGTTCAGTTACAGATTTAAACCTCAACATTGTTAACATACATTACTATTAAGAAACCATAGAAGGCAAGTAATTCTGATAATTTTAGAAGCATATACCTGGCATGTCAATTTGTGCAAATTGGTATTTATCATTTACTAATTAATATATTAAATTAACGTTACCTTCAATTGTTAGGAGAGTGCTTAGCTTGTCTGTGTTTGATTTGTCCTGAAACAATCAAAGAATATATTAGGCTGTTTTCCAAGACCTTAATCATTGATACAGTTTTGATTAATTACACTCCAATGTTAAAACGTTCAGGTAGTTATGTACTCTAGTGCACTGAAATATATAATTTTTTCTACCCACACCCTCAGACATATTTTAGACAAGTTCATTTATGCAAGTTCATTTTTATTTGAAACCCTGTTAATCTAAGTAACCACCTTCAGTTACACCCACATTAATTTTGAAGGGCTCCCCACACCTGGGTTCTTGTCTTTTAAAATGTTTTCCAGCGAATATTGTCTAAGTTCCTTTTCCGTTGTATTTTAAATTTCACCTTGCAAAAATGCAGATGAAGGTTTTAAGCAAACAGTGCTTAGAATTAGGCTAGAGACAACAGGCCTCCCTTCTTCAGGCCCAGATGCTTAACACCTCCTTCTTTGATTGTCATCCGGCACTGATTGAAAATGTACAGTATGAGCTGCTTGCCTTGGAACGGTCTTTGTAAATATTTCTGTTCGATACCTTCCCAGGCATCTAGTTTCAATGTACAGTAACTTCTTCCTTTCGAAAGGATGATATATTTAACAATTTGATTCTCAACCCTATAATTTCTCTGACTGTCTGAATTCTTGAGGAAATCAATACTTTTGATTAATTTCTGATCAATAATGTTTTAATGTTGTTAGGCCAACTTAGGTCCACTTAATTCAGGTACCAATTTACTCTAAATTACCAGTCTAAGCAATTAAAAATGATTTCTTTGCCAATTTGCATTCTTGTATATATTATAGCAATATTTTTTCCGAAAAAAAAAAAGTATTTTAAGTTCAGCAAATGTAATTTAGTACAATTTACCACCGATTTCATTGATATGCGACCCTCGAATAAAAACTCCCGCGAGCATTTGGCGATTCGCTTCCATCAAACATGCGCTTCTTATATGGTGTTATATTATGCTGCTCTTGTTTCCCCAAAATATGGCGGCCACCGTGTAGCCTGTTCGTTCGACATGGTTGCTTCTTATTCTTTGAGTTTACGGTGGCCACTGGTATTTTTGCTTGTGCAGGGGTTGAGCGCGATTGCTATATTTAGCAAGACTTCTGAAAGTGGGTTGACATTTGTGAAGAAAATTCGGAAAAAATACAGAAATACCTCCACAGTTGATTACCCAGCCCGAACGGGAAAAGCAAGACAAATGGACGGTAGGTTAAAAAAGAATCGCATAAATCAGCATAAATAAACGCGCATGCAGTAGATGACATTGATTGCCTTTTATCATTTACAGCACGACGAACTGTTTATAAGGAGAGTAATTGAACGACATCCAGGAGTATACGAAGATGAAATACAGGGATGGCTCAGTTCAATATGCAAGAGGAAAGACAGTCAGTGTGGCTTCGATCAATCGATGCTCAACCCCTACACGCGCAAATACACCACTTGCCAACGTAAACTAGAAGAATAAGAAGCAACCATGTCGACCGAACAGGCTACACAGTGGCTGCCATTGTTTTGGAAATAAGAGCGGCATTCCTATAACACCATATAAGGAGCGCATGATTGACGGAAGCGAATTGCCAACTGCTCGTGGTAGTTTTTATTCAAGGGTCGTGTATCAATGAAATCGGCGGTAGTATCAAACACAGTCATGAGATTATCTATTACCTGGTTCTGGTTTTGCAAACTTCCAGCCAAGGTGTTATCCTTCATCAGTTCTTCATTTTCGCTCTCAAGGGACTGTATAGCTTCCCTGAAAGGGAAACACGAAGCTGAATCAGCCTTAACTAATTTTAAGCACATACTTTTTTAACTGGAGGAATTATTAAGTACCATTAATTGAACCAATGGATCAAAAATGGCACTATATAAATTCATTATTGTTAATTGTCATTATTAATTAATAAATTATTATCATTAGTATTAAATTTATATTTATTATTAATTCAGCTCTCACTTCTATATTTCCTAAATTTTAAATCAAAATAGGAATTTGAATGGAAATATATTTTCCATATATCAAGTAGATTATTGACTCTGCAGAGGCAATCAAGATGTACAAACTTACATCTGTTTTCGTATGTGGTTCTGTGTCTCTTCACTGTAAGCCCTTCTGTCTCCTTCGATAATGCGATACTGACGCTGGAGTTTTGCCAGCTCCTGCTCAGCTATATTTAAAGAAAAAGTAACAACATATTGTATTACAGCCCAGATTTCAATAACTGAAATGGCTACCTGAATTATTTTCCATTAATAAAGGCCAACCTTGGGAGTAAATTATCAGGAATTGTGGCAAACCTGATGACAGGAATCAAGCAAAATATGTCTTACAGAATTCAAACTTTGGTTCTCTCCTTATAATAATTTGTTCTCAACCATCTAACATCACAACCAACAAGATATGATAGTTATATATTATAACTGTCATTTTTAATTACATAATATTTAACATAATGTTTGGAATAATGTAATATTATTATTTTAAATTTGTACATAATAATTAATTGTGATAGTCATGTCTAGACAATTTTTATCAATTTAACAACATGTAGATGTTGCAGTGGTATTATACATGCACATACAATATATAGTAAATACCTAGCCCATCAACCTCTGCCTCACTTCCTTCAGATCTTCTACTGTGAACTCGTTGCATGTTGAATTTTGAAAAAACCTGGTAACAAAATCCAGATCGAAATGGTTAACTTTTGCAACCTTGCTAACATTAGCCACTGTTTAACCAGCAGTTAAACATATATTCTGTAGCAGTCAGTATTATAATGCTTATAATGGCTGCTCTGCCATTTAAAATGTTTTATATCAGTGAGTATTGTATACCCCAGTAAAAATATTTTGTGATCACAACGTGATCACAAATCACGGCCGTGATCACAGGCGTGACACTCCTTTCACCGTGATCACGCCTTCAGCAATGCGTGATTGGAGTGATCACACCCGTGATCAGGGTGTGATCACTCCACTCACCGTGATTCTCTACAGTGATGGCGTGATCACGTTTGGGTAGGGTAAAATTGAAAATCAAAAACATTACCATCTCATTCAATTAGTCCAAAGTATCTGTTAACGCTAATGGAGTAAAAAAAATCATATTCCAGTAAATTAAAGATGTGGTTCAATAACAGCCCAATAACTTACCGCACTAAACTCGGGACAAATTTGAATCTTTCTTTCACTGAGTTCGTGTTGTTCCGGTCTTTCGTTACATGTAACTCTCTGGTTTCGTGGTTTGTTTTTGTTTTTGTGCGTCAAAAGCTTAATCTGCAATATATACGTGTTTTTTTTTTCTGCGTTCATCAGTCCTGTACAACATTTTATAGCAGCTTATTAAACGACTAACAATGAATATTATTTGGACGATCAAATTCAATCCTGATATTATTGTTGTAGCATTTGTTGCCTTCTTTGCGCTCGATTCATTTCACTTACTCGATCCAAGGCAAAAAAATCAAGGCTGCTTTTATGCATGTTCGCAATAAAGCACTGATATACACTGGAAAACATTTTCAAGGTACGATTCTAACTTCAGTTTTGAGAAATATAGCGCCTTTTCTCCGAGTTGCATGACACGTGCGTGTCGGAATTTTATCTGCAATGTCTCTTGAGACATCTGCGGGTTTAATCTTATTGGCCAAATGTCATGAACTTGTTTCAAATTACCTTTACCTGATCGCGTTACAAAACTGGTCCTGAAAATAAACTCGACCGTTGGTAATTTGACTTAGAAGAGCGGGAGCGTTTTCAATGCGAAGTATCTTCCCTTATTCGTCTGGGAAACAGTTTAATGTTTTGGGTTTCTGAAGCGAAGATCTGCACCCGGCCGTTTTGTAAACAACAGACTGTTCCTTCGGATTGTCTCCGACTGCGCAGCCACTTGGATGTTTTAAGTTCGCCACGATAAATGTACTCTGATCGAGAACACTCAGAGGACTTCTTTGGTCTGCTGTAAAACGAAATGACTCTTGCGAGTCGTATTTTAGTCCACGTTTCCACCAGGGAAAGAATATCGACGAACGTTCCAATTACTGAGGTGAGCAACATGACGATCGCGTAATACAATAACGACGAATTTTTATGTCGAAAGTGATTCCCGGTTAGCATCCTTCTGAACCTTAAGAAAATATTAGTTCACGTTTACCTTTGTGGTTCTCAACTTGTCAAAATGTATACTATTTTAGCTTTTTAATTCCACTGCGCAACAGAGTGTGCCGTTCTTTCATGGACGTTCTGCCTCGCCTGAAATAGCCTCTGAAAGGCTATTACTTTGGTGCAGTATTTTATATACACATATGTACTATATATGTAGCTCATTTTTGACAGTTATAAAATTTGTTGTTGTTATTACATTATTGCACAATTTTTTTAACTTCCTGTATTTTGTGCTTTTGTTCTTGTGTACTTCACACATAAAGTTAAATACTGTGATCATAAGGGTGACATGTGATCACAAGCGTGATCACACTTGTTGTGATCACAGTGCCAACATTATGTGTGATCAGAACCTGTGATCTAACCTGACATCACACCCATGATCACATCTCTGATCACATCACATCTGTGATCACATGTAAAAGTTTTTACGCGTGATCACTGTGTGATCACATTGTGTGATCACATGTGTGATCACAGAGTGATCACATTATATTTTTACTGGGGTACCTCCACATACTGCTCATCTTAATGTGGCGGGGAGGGGGGAGTTGGTAAAACTCCCATATATAATTATATGCTACATGGGTATGTGGTTCTGTGAAGGGTTAATGTTTTTCAAACAGTTTAGTCTGGGAAAGGGTAAAGAAATCAGTGAGTTTTGGGCAATCTCCCAAGCCAGAGGCTCATTATAGATATAGTGCTTGATAATAACCCAGTTCGAATTGGAATTTGGAAATGTTGTTTTTTGAAGATAGGAGAAAACCGGAGTACCGGTTCTGTACCCAGAGAAACATGCACTTGTTATAACAAGCTCAGTCAGAGAATTCGAACATTTCTGAAGTAAATCATTAAATCAGTGAAGAGTTTTATCACCACACGTGCCAAAACCTCAAAATACTTTGAATTTCATTCCATGAACCATTTACACACTGGTTTAAAACACCAGTTTTACCATCACACGTGTCATAACCTCAAAATACTTTGAATTTCATTTTATGAACCATTTACACACTGGTTTAAAACATAAACTTGAGTTTAAACTCATGCAGTTGGCCTGATAGAAACAGGCTAAGTAAAGTTTAAGCCTAAATTATTTTAGTTTACTCCCGCATGCTAAGGTTAAACTCAAACTAGATTTTAAATTGAAATGTCCCACTGACAAAAGAGCGGATTGGAAGGCATGGTGAACTTACCAAATTTACTGTGTTCCTTTTTGGAGCCTGGACTTCGAGAATGTCTCGCCGTTCTGAGCTGTTTTGGTGTTCGAATCCGAAAAGCAGGTTGTTGTCATGGAAATCTGCTGACATGTTGTAACGAAGTTACATGTTGTCCCATCGGTCTTAGCGCGAGTGGTGGACCAATGAAGTGGTAAACATCGCCATAGCTTACATGACATGAGTTTTACAGGACAGCAGCATGGTTCGAGGAGGGCAAGCAGATCGTACCGTAAAAAGGGCGAGAATCTTCGCACTTGCAAAGGTAAATAACGAAGAAACGGTCATTGTTTTGGTAAGAATTTGTTTTATAAGCGTGAATTTAGCCTGCGTGGCAGGCGCACCGGCATCACAGAGGTGATGCCTCATGGGTTTGAACCCCATTTAAGCCTGAATTTTTTCAGGCTTTCTTTCCGCAAGTACTTAAGCACAGGTGACCCAAGCTCAAGCTGTGAGAGGTGATCATCTTGCGTAATAGCGGTCACGGTACAAGTATAAGAGTTTGTATGGGAATATTTACGATCAGGTTTAGGAGGTACAAATATTGGAAAGTTCTTAATAAAAATAACATACCTTGCTTCTAATGCGTGGTTCAATTCTACCTGTTACCATCTCCCCCCCGGGCACACCCCCGGGCATTTGTGTACTTGACGTCCTATTCCCCACCCCCGGGCACACAGAAAGAGACAATTCCCCACCCCCGGGACTGATGACATGGACTAAAAATAAACTGCTTCGTTTTGATGATTTATTTCTTTTTTTAAACAAAACCAGGAACCTGAAAAATCCTAAACTTTTAGAACGAACGCGTATACATATTTAAAGAAGTCAAAGCTGATTGCCACAGATTCGAGTTGAATTCGAAGCGACGCGTACGCATTGCATGCAGAAAACCAACTGTAAAATTTGAGAACAAATCTGGGAACCGAAACATTTACCCAAAGCGTATACCTAGCCTTTAAGATAAAAGTATAAAAATGAAACAGCCTTGAATATACGAAAAAAAAGCTACTAAATTCGGATACTTACGTCAAATCAAGCTCTGGGATAAGCTTTTAAAGTAATGAATGAAAATATAAATCACATCACCTCCATCAGATCGATAAAATAAAATATAATTTCATTTTATAAACTGCAACAAATTACCAATAACACTTAAATTCAAACAGAGCTTTCAGCTTCGACAGATTACTCTGGTCCAGCTATTCGCTAACGTACTCAATGGCCTTGCCAGCGAAAAACGTGGCCTTTTCCGCGTAGTTAGCCGCCATTGTCACCCCATAAGTCCTTGCGTGAGTAGTTATTTCGATTTGCCCCGCCCCCTACCCCCGGGCAAGACCGCTTGAGGAAATTCCCGACCCCCGGGCCAGACAGGCCGAGTTTTCCCGGGGGTGTGCCCGGGGGGGGGGGGGGGATGGTAACAGGTAGAATTGAACCACGCATAAGGTGTATTGCCTATTGTTGCTTTTTGTTTTTGTGGGTGTTGATTTGAGGCCATTTTAGCGAGTTATCACTTCCTAGGTTTCCAAATCCTGAGAGAAAGACAAGGCGTCACAGTCCCTTTCAGAAGGTCCCTTCCGAGAAGCAAAAAATCCCAGCTCAAAATGATTGAGCAGCCACAAATCCAACTCAGAATCCCAGCACATATGTCCCAGTTTCATTTCAGTTAAATAGCAACGTAATCCGGGCCCTGCACCTGACGCCAAGCGGCAGTTTAGTTTCAATAATCCCAGAAAAAAACACTTTTTCTAGTGGATCACCACCACCAGCGCTAACTCGCTGAAAACGCTTCAAAACAGCCTCAAACGCTGGGAAACAACAAAGAGTACAACACAGATACAAGGTAAGGCAGTTTTATTCACAGAACATTAAATTTTAGGTATTTAAATCAAACCCGTAAAGTTCCCATACAAACCTTTGTAAATCGAATCTTTGTAACACAACACTGCTTGAAGGCAAGAGTCACGTTCCCATATGTGTCATTTATTCCTCTTATTTCGCGCTTGGGCCGCCTGTGTTCACATGGACTTTTATTTTCTCTCAGTATTAGTTTCAGTTTCTTTAAATGATTAATATCTCTTTCAAAATGTGTCAGTCAATGTTGTAATGGCTCTAACGTTTCTACCAGGTGTGAGAAATTGGAACAAAGGCACGAGTAGGCGTGACATTGAAGTTTTCGTCTCAGGCACAACACTAAGGTCACGCCTTAGGCATGACACTTGGCAGGTATAACTTTAGTGGGGTCGGATCGTTTGTGCCATGTATGGATTAATCCTATTTAGTTTCTAATAGCCTGCAACAATTAGGACCAAAATGGCTTTTTTCCAGGGGGTACCCCATAACTGCAAGAGAATGATTAACAATATTTTGAACTGTTGTTGGTTAGGGTTAGGGCTATGTATTAAATAAATGATACTCAAATTTTGTGGCAAGTTTGAGCTGAATTGGTGTTTTGGGTATTATCACCTCCTGCCTTAGTCTTCCCAAGGGCATACACATAATTCTATCTCAGCAAATTTTGTGTAGAAATGCACATAGGCCCTTTGTGCACTGTGCCCTTTTTTGTACCAAACAAGGGCTCTCAAGTTGAAATGGGTGTAAACCGTGAGTTTTGGAAACAGTGAAGTTGTTTCCCCCAGGGGGACCTGGGGGTATGCTCTCCCAGGAGATTAAAAAAAAAACATTGAATTGCCTTTAGGTAGTTGTGTTTTCTGTCTATGTAGCAATGTGATCGGCAAATAGCTATTCGCTGGCCAGCTCAGGCACTGGCTCTGCAGAAGAATTCTTTTCAGCTGCTCAAAGCAGGAATAAATGCAAGGCAATTGAAGAGGGACGATCATTAATTACATAGTTCTAGGTACTTTGCTGGTAATTTTCTACAAGTTTCTTGAGGAAGTGTTTGAACAAAAAAAATTCATGCCTGAGAAATTAAACTTGTTTTAGCATGAGAGCATAAAATTGCTTCCGATGTTGTTAGTCTCTTGCTTGTTGAATGCGTGAGGCTTGAGAACTATACCAACACTTCAGAAAACTGTT
Source organism: Pavona decussata (assembly GCF_977016875.1). Taxonomy (NCBI): domain Eukaryota; kingdom Metazoa; phylum Cnidaria; class Anthozoa; order Scleractinia; family Agariciidae; genus Pavona; species Pavona decussata. The sequence goes on along the minus strand of NW_028145493.1, from coordinate 806,416 downwards.
GGTTGATCCACTGCTAGCTGGCAGTAAGCCAAGAGTATGAGATGTCTCCCTGGCTGTCAGGTACAGTTTACAGGTGACACAGGTCATAGTTGGTTAGTATGGCACCTCTTCAACACTGCCACAATTTTAAGCTTTTAATCGTGCACCAGTAGTCCTTATATGTTGTCTTTCTTTCAGGGCTTCCGTGGTCGTTCTAAGAACTGCTATAGCATAGCAATAAGAAGGGTACACAAAGCTCTTCAATATCAGTATGTCAGTAGAAGGCTCAAAAAAAGGGAAATGAGATCAGTGAGTAGCAAGTTTTTGTTTTGTAACAGATATTGGTGTTTAAGTCATTGCTCACTTATTCATTTGCTGTTGCATTTAGCTATGGATCAGCAGAATAAATATTGCAACCAGAGAACACAATGTCAACTACTCCAAGTTTATGAATCAAATGGCTCAGGTATGAACAATTATTCAAGCCGAGGGAGTTAGGTTGTGTTGTTTGGATTTAAGATACTGCTTAACCTCTGAAAAATACAGATAATTGTGATCACCTTAAACCAGATTTCTGTTGATTTCAGTGCCACTGTGAAAGATTTACACTGCCAATGATTTTTGAAAATTCTACCAAAATAGACCTTTTCCAATATATTAAAATTCTAGCTTGGCTACGAGTAGCCTCCCACGCAGACGTTCTTAGGGGTTCGTCACGCGTTCCTGCCCCACGAACGTCTGCTGAAACGAACAGCCACTTCCGTTCGTCGGCAAATTGCCTTTGTCTGAACAGACCAATCAGCATTGACTCATTATGACAAGTAAAGCCAAAAACATGCTGCGAAACAACGGTAATCATCACCCGTGGAGATATTTTCGCTTCCGGACCTGCATATAGTTTATACGATTGAAATTTTTCCTTCCATAACACCCTGCATTTTCTTCAGTGATTTCACTGAGAGAAGCGGCAAGAATTCCAATATTTGCCAATTTGTCTACCTGGTCTTTCATAAGATTTACAAGCGGCGAAACCACAACAACAAATAGTGACAAGCAGCTTCAAGAATTGAATTGTAAACAAACGATAGAGCTTGATAAATAAGTGACTTTCCATAACCAGTTGGAAGGTTTACGAACACATCAGTTTTCTTCTGCGCAAATTGCACTACGACTTCTCTTTGATACGCATTCAACTCCCTTATACCAAACGTTTGGCACACATGACCAAAAACCACATTTAAGTCCGCCATCCTGTCTAGGGTAATATTTTTAATATCAAACACGAGTTTACCCAAAATTGGGAAACGACTCCTGATTGGTCCGCAGTCGACGAACGGAAGTGGCTGTTCGTTTCAGCAGACGTTTGTGGGGCAGGAACGTGTGACGAACCCCTAAGAACGTCTGCGTAGGAGGCTAGGCTACGAGGCTTGGGGGATAAAACAACAGAAATTATATTGAGGTTCAGAGATGAATAATTAATTTCTTTTGTTTTATTCCCCCAAGCCTCATAGCCAAGCTAGAATTTTAATACAGTCTAGTCTCTCATAGCGACCACTTCTCACAAGCGACCACCTCCCGTAAGCAACCACTTTGTAAACAACCGTTTTGTTTCTCAGTTAAATACTGTTTTAAGAGCTCCTTTGTAAGCGACCACCACTCAAATTTCTTAAGGGACCGCAACCACTTTTTAGGCCAGAAATTACACATATTCTTTTGTTTTCTTTTGTTTTCTGTTTCCGGTAAGCGACCACCCAACATAATCACGTATTCATGATTGTTAGTAAATCATTAAGCAGAAGTGACAAAAGTTCAATTTTTAATGACGCTACCCCGGACTGCTGACAGATATTAAACAGTTTACAGATAGAAGATGGCTATAATTAGATCTGTATATAGGTAAACAGGAATTGTTACAATGATCTGTTCCATAATGCTATACAAACTTTCATCAGAAGAATGAACAGATGTGAAAAAATAAAATAAATTAGTTTCATCTATTTGCCTAATTTTAGCTGCTAAGGTAATATTTTTATATAATTAATTAATCAATCCAGTATTTGGCTTATTTTGTTGATCTTTCCGGTAAGCGACCACCTCCCGTAAGCGACCAATTTGTTGTGCTCCAAGGGTGGTCACTTACAAGAGAGTTGACTGTATATTGGAAATGGTCTATTGCACGTGTCTTTAAGCAAATTATCTGAAAGAATTTTCAAAGACCATGACTGGTGTAAATCTATAACTGATAGGACTGTACTTGCCATAAGTTGAAGCTAGTTGAAGTAAGCATGCAAACCAGGATTTCAAACTGGATTTGCTCAAGAACTTTTAACATTCAAAATATAGCTTAAAATGAAAACAGTCACTATGATTTGTGCATACTCATATTAAGCTAAATAGGTGTCTGTGGTGGGCAATGGATTATCTACTAAATTATTGGAACTCATAAGTATTAGTTTCAAAAGCATTAATTTCCGTGTCTAATTTTGAAGGTCTTCGGTTTTAGTTTTTTATTCTCCAGTAGCTTTTAACCGTCCAAGCATTTACTCTGCTGGTATTTTAAATCTGCCTATGTCATGTTTAATAATATGCTTTTTTTTTCAATAGTGTAACATTCAGTTAAACAGAAAAATGCTCTCAGAGTTGGCTATACATGAACCAAGATCATTTAAGGTTGGTTATCAATTCTGCTATGTTGATTCATTTTGTGTTACTTCACACACACTCCAGATAAAGTGATTCAATGTGCAATATGGGGAAGCAGGGATGCCGCAGTGGTGAGAGCACTTTTGCCTCTCACCAATGTGGCCCAGGTTTGATTTTCTCCGGGTACTCTGTTTTTCCCCTCTCCTCAAAAACCAACACTTCTAAATTCCAATTCGATCTGCAAAGTGTCGCCAATTAGTGCTCCGCGATAAATATATTCATTTGACACTTAAATAAAGTGATTATATTCATTCATTAACCTGCATAGCTGCATTTAGGAACAGTCTAGATTTTTTCATCTGGACCAGTACCAGGGCTCGAAATAACGGCCGGTCAACGGACAATGTCCGGACTGATTTGGGAGTTGACCGGTCAACCTTTCGTCTTGCCGGTCATGTTGACCGGTCACATTTGATCGTTTTGAAAATGAAATATATTAAAATTTCCATGCTGTTCAGTTGTTTCAGTTGTAGCAAGTCGCTGTGTATTGTCATTTGCGGAACTTTGATCTGAAAGCCTGGGTGAAATGCAACAAGAACCGTCGTTTACAATCCGGGCATTGAAAACAGACATCAGGGTTCACGCACTTCCGGTCACAAAGTTAAAAATAATTTATTTTCTAATTCACTTTTATTAATTAATTTTCAAGTTTTGCATTTCTCCCTGCATATAAAGTAATTCCTCAGCCCAGAATAAATATAATCAAAGTACAAAAGCAAAGGAACTATACTTTATAAAACCAATAGTTATTCCAATCTTCGCAAGTTTATCTGTGTGTTTCAGATCTTTGGCGTGCGTAATGTATAAACATAAAAGGTTATACAATGATAAACATCCGTGAACCTGAATCAATGTACAAACAATTTAACGTTTGCCAGATATTATTGGTCTATAGAGATAACACAAAGTGAAAAACATTCAAGCAAAAACTGGTTGTGATTGTCATGGAACGTGTTACAGAAAAATATATATATCTAAAGATTTGCGAGTTAAATAAAAGCCGGATGTGCGTACAGTACGTCACGTCACGGGAACCCGCGCAGCAAGCATGTGATCATATGTTGATAATCGCCAACTTCTTTGATTCTATCCTGTGCATTGTAATGTTCCCGAGTGATGTAATCAAAGTCTTCTTGTGTGAAGTAATGCCCTCGAATACACATACAGTGTAAGCTTATTTTCATTTTGCTGCTGTAATTTACTTTTGTTGTTGACAATGAGTGCTTTAAAGTGCTCTAACTTTTTTGGAAATATATAGCGCCAGTTTTGGTTCATGGGCCCCTGTTTTAAGAGCTATTTATTTTATATAATTTGACCGGCCAGAAACGGTACGTGACCGAGCTAAAATGAATTGGGCCGGTCATCGTGTCCGGAGAGTCTCCGGAAATTATTTCGAGCCCTGACCACTCACAAACATTAATTCCTCAGAAGCCGCCGTTACACGTTGAAACTTTTAGCTGAAACTTGTGTGCAACGGCGCTGCGAAACAAGTTTCAGCAGGCGTTGCACCGTGTAACATGGTCGGTTTCGTGAAACTTTTTCGAACTTCCGTTGCGAGACAAGTTTCACGAAAAGTAGAACCGCTTTCTACTTCTGCAACGGCTCGCAACGGTCGCAGTGGTGAAAAAACAAGAGTTTCACCGTGTAACACCACTTCGTGAAACTGGTCTCGTTCGCCGTTGCACACAAGTTTCAGCTAAAAGTTTCAACGTGTAACGGCGGCTTAAAATAAAAAGAGAAATTAGGTCTTGTTTATTAAGCTTATTTTGTTCAGATTTAGAGATATTGCCCTCACTGTTCACATTTCAAAATTCCATTCACAGTTACTGTAACTGCAACTTTTAGCTGTTGTCCTGTTCTTTTTAATCAGCTCAACAGCCCCACACATTTTTCTACTCAAGGTTAGCTGATTTCCTATACTAATGCGGAATTCCTACTACTTTCTCAGGCCCTCACTGAACTTGCCAAGAGTCGCTTAAAAGATGGCTTACTTGCTGCTATTCGATGATGTGACAGTCTTCACAAGACATCAACAGCCCTGTCCTGCGGCTCCTGCTCGTGCTACTTCTGCCCATCATGCCTATCACTATGTGGTTTCGTTCAGTAATTTGTCTCAAAGTCATTGCATTCTTTTTTGTTATCTGTATATAAAACATTGTAAAGAGGTTTGGTATTGAAAGTATAGTTTGAATATGTAATTGCTGTTAACTCTTCGCTACTCTGTTTCCCTCATGGTTGAGTTCCTGTACTAGTCAGTTTGGATTGTCACAGTGTATGTACGTAGCTATGTACAACGTTTCCCTGTGATTGTGAAAAGTTGCTATAGTGGTAACAGCAAAGAGCGGCAGGTGATCATAAATACAGTTCTCAAATGTTGAGGCTTCCGTATGGATATTGGGAATAAAATAACAGAAATAGTTTCAAAGTTCTGTGGTCTCCGGTTTTCAAAATAAATACCTGCCGTAGAAAAAAAAAACGTGGTTGTTTTTTCCGAGGTTGGGGTTCTGGGGAGGGGTTCTCACTTGACTTTTAGGAGAACAGAGGGGGGGATCAGTCGTAACTGAGAGCCCAAAAGGGGGGATCACTGAAAATTTTGGAAGGATTCAGAGGGGGGACCACTCAAATCTGCTTGAACAATGCCAGTTTGAAAGCATACAACATAAATGTGCCCATTCTGCTGGGAAATGATAGCATTTGCAATCTCAATTTGTTGTAACACAACTTTATTTAAAAAACGGAAGTCTGTCACACTAGCGAATGTGTGCATTTCAATTTATATCGAGAAAGCTCTGTTTTAAACGCTTCTAGATTTTTCCTTTTATAACGTGCTCATGACTTAGCTAAAATTTATGTACCTTTTAACATGACAGGTGAATTCTAAATTGTGAACTATATAAATTTCTGATAACTGAAACATTGTAAAAAGCGTCATGGTTTGTTTAAACATAAACCATTTATCGCCTCTCCAGGAATGGGTGTCCTGTGTCAGCTCTATAATAAATTCGATTCAACTGCTTCATCTGCCTCATCTTGAGCCTCATCATCCGATTCAACGGCAACATTTAGTCCCCTTCGGCAGGTTGACCCTGGACTTTGTGCCCTTAAAATGGCTGCTACTTGCTCTAGATTTTTTGCTAGGGTCGTGCTAAAAATACCCTTTTCTAGTAGCCATAGCAAAGGGTCTAGATGCAAATGCCTTGTTAGTTTCTTAGCAAAGACAGCATTGATGCTATCTACAGGAGTAACTCTATCATTCTCTTCGATTGAACCGAAAATGTGCCCCGCGACCTCGATTGAGGTCAAGTTTCCTAAGACATGACGTGCCCTCTGCTTGAGTCGCTTGTCCATTCCTACGAACAGTACGAAAAAGAGCGTATGGAAAAAAATGCTTGGCACGTTTGCAAGCATGTTGCCGAAAGGATAGACGACGCCCCTGTCCTGAAGGATTACATCAGTAGTAGAGTGAGTGAGTCTCCCGAAGAGTTATTCTTTTTTAATGCTTCTGAGTTAAATACGTACCGAACTGCTTCAGAAAACAGTAAGGCTGAAATACCCGGTGCGGCATATCTGAGTAAAATAGAGAGTAAATATTGAGGACCACTACGTCCGAGGGGAGCTCTTTTCTGAATTTTATCGGGATACCTGCAATAAGCAAAACGACGCAAGCTCCACACTCTGTTCCTGGTGTACCAACAACAGATGGGTGGGACCAGTAACAGAAAGAATCCCTCAGCCTGTGCCAGACAAGCAAAATCCCGGGCACTTTATGGATGTGTACGAAACGCCGACAACAGGTCGTGCTCCAGACGATTATCAACCGAGGAAATGTCTGAAGGACTTGTACGAACAAAACGCCATCTCTGCGGGCAATCCAAATACCATCGCTGCTTTCTGTGCAACCTATAGTGTCGAGGAAAAGCATGTCATTGAATACCTAGGCCATCTAAATGATATCAACATCAGGAAGGATATTAGAACAAGAGAGGCTAGCTGAAAAAAAGGTTAGAAGAGGAACTAACATACAACTTAGGACTACCAGTGGGGCATACTTATTGAGAATGGCAAAGTTGAAAAGCTGAAGGTGAGACAACTCGACCTGTACCTTAAGGAACATGGCCTGACCACTGTTGGTATAAAGCTGGACAAGATTTAGGCAATTTGCTACCGTTACTATCGACAGAGAAGTCCAGGCAACGGGAATAAGTTGTCCAGCAGTGAAGGAAGAGAGTGAAGAATCAGATACGGAGTTAGATGATGACGAGGATAGCGAAGATGATCTTGTCATTGCAGATATCGATGAACAGTCAACTGTTCGTATGCCAGTTTTAACTTTTGTACCAGATGATCAAATAGCTGAAGTTACTGTACAAGCAAACACTGGATGAAAAAAAGGAAAACAAAAAGAAAACAAACAACAAAAAAAAAGAACACAAAAAAAATTATAAAAATGTGAGCAAAGCTACAAAGGCTGATCTATTACACTATAAATGAAAAAAAAAAAAAAAAGGAAAAAGGAGACAGGAACAGTGGCCGATCCTAGCCCTTCCAGATGGCCGAATTGTCGCTAAATATGACCTGCTGATAGGGACTTGGCGGACTGCTATTTGGCACTCCAAAAAAAGTAACTTTGCAGCTTCAAGCACTGATTGCAGTTTCAAGCACTTTGCAGTCTTAAGCAAGATTGCTTGTATGTCAACTGAATTCAGATGTCTGGATCCAGACTAGAAAAATACACGGATCAAGAGACACTTTTTAAAAAAAGTCTACGTGATAACAGCTTTATTATGCTGTAAGTACATTATAGTTAGAAATACTAACTGTATATGAACGTTTAAAACACTAAATATACACGTCGAAAGGTGAATATTGGTACAAAGGCATGTGGGGGGGGGGGGGGATCACGAAAGTTATATATAGTTATGAGGGGAGATCACTTCAATAAAGTAACATTTAAGGGGGGGGGATCGGCTAAATTTCATCGTGTTTATCCCAAAATCCTCCGACCCCCCCCCCCCCCCCCAGGCGATAAAAATAAATAATGACAGGTCCCTTAGTTAATTATCCATTTCTTCATCCAATCATTGTAAATAAGAAAGTGGACGGCTGTTCAAGGAGCGAATAACTTTATCTAGCGGATAAGTCGCTAACCAGCGGATAGAATGCATTGGTTGGAGTACATTTTATTCACTGAATAGTCTAACATCCGGAGACACCAGATCATCTCGATAAAACTAAATAGCAGCATCAATTATGGTGTCACTAGAGCTCATCAATACTTCAGGTACCAAACAGTTTGGAGACATTCATCTGGCTTTCACTGAAGTAGGCGTCCCTCTGGGCTATTAGGTGGTCCATTAAGGGAATGCACAGTGAACGTTGGAAGTACTGCACAGGTGTGGTAGCTGGAACGTTATCACAAGTGTCGCTGTTGGCAATTCTTGGTACTGTGGGATCAACATCGACGTCTTGCCCTACAAACCTGGCCAATTGGTTTCGGGACACTTGGCGTTTTTTGGTAAGTCTTGTTGTGAAATTACACCACTACCGATAGTTTCAGGTCCCAAAAAGAATCTTAGAAACTTATTCCCCCCCCCCGCCCCCCCCCTCTAAACAATGTTGAAGTTGATAAAATGTACAAGATTTTGGAGCCATGTCTGACTCCCAACTCTCAACATTGTTTAGGGGGGAGGGGGAAGTCCCGAAAGTTCTTGCCAGGAATGTGAGGGGATTGAGATCAGTATTGACGAGAAAACGCCGGATAAAGAGAGAATTGATCATGCCAAATCTTTGGGTCTCACCATCGATGCTAAACTATCTTGGACAAAACATGTCGACGGGTTTTGCAGGAAATTCTTCTCAGCCATAGGCGCATAAAAACGCATGCGAGCCTTTATTTCGATGGATACAGCGATTCGCCGAGTTTCTAATGCTTTATGATTGCTGCAGTCCGGTTTGGGACTGTCTGAGTGGCTATTTGAGGGAAAAGGTACAAACATTACAAAATCGTGCAACCAGAGTTGCTACTAATTCACCCTTTGATACGAGTTCCAACCTCTATCTGTCGAAGCTTAAGCGGGACAAGCTGTCCCTTCGCCGTAAAAAAACTAAAAGTTCTAATTATGTACAAAATAATGAATGAACTAGCCCCGGAATATCTTCAATGTCTTTTCACTCGATGCTACGCTGCTGATTATAACTTGAGAAGTCTTGATGGGAAACCCTCTTTGCCCAAGCTAAATACCAATAACCTAGTGAAACGAAGCTTTTGTTATAGCGGGGTCATCTGTAGAATAACTTGCCCCAAGACTTCAAAACGCTGACTCTTTTGGGCACTTTAATCTCAAGAAGGTATCTGACATATCGGATTCCCACACGGCAATCAGGTAGAACAGTTTTAATCAGATTTTAGCTTTAACTTTTAGCTCAACCGATGATTCTCCGTGGGTAAATAAAGTTATACATACATACACTCTACCACAATACCCGTCGACAATTTGACAAGGTACATGACAACGGACATGAATGAAACGCTTCTTTGCCTACGATGTCTTCGAAAGACTTGCCAGCCTCAATATCAATGTGATCATGCTGTTACTACTTGGGCGGAGGGGCGGAGAGCCCAAGTTATAAAATAGGATTTCTTCAAAGAGGGCTCTACTGCGCGTGCGCTACATGTTGGCCGAGTCTGCATGTATACATCATAAGCCGCCATTACGGGACAAAAAACAAGGACGTAAAATCAACACAACGAATAACGTATTCTTAAAAGAAAACAGCTAGTATGTGTGTTGTCTGCTAGCTCCTTCCATGGAACGAAACTAAGGGGCAACTTTCCTTTCAGGACGGAAATTTTCCAAAAGTTCGACTTCGATTAACCTCCCCGTCCCACGCAGACGCTATTTTGACTCTTCTCGATAAATCCCCCTTCGGTGTCAAACGTAATCGATAAGGCCAGGCCGTAAACACTGACTTTACATACAGCCGAGCAAAACATTTCATTTCTCTGGTTGCAATATAAAAAAGAAAACGTTCAAAGACTCAAGATTCAAGACCATTCTGTGAGTGAAAGGCCAAGGGTAAAGTAGGAAACTAAATCTGAAGCTTCGAAAATTAATTTCATTCGGGGTCTAGTGTGAGCGATAAGATCTATTCACCAAAACAAATGTAAACACTGAAAGTTTGCTAATGCTCAGCGACAATCAACGCTTGACGTATCAATTTCTTTATTTACGTTCACTTGGACAAAACCAAAATGTGATCCTCCACGAGAAAACAGGGGAAAATGTGAACGCACGGGCACGCCAAATTGACACGCTAAACAACAGGCAGTGAGTGAAATGACACGCCGGCATCTGAGCAGTGTGTCAGAATGCACGATAAAAACAAAGGTGCGTGTTGGATCAAACAATGAAGTGTGTCAAGCACAGCACCGGTTGAAATGGCACGCCAGCGAGTAAAATGGCACGTAAGTGACCACCATGACACGGTAACCGTGTCTAAGATTTTGAATTTCATTCAATTTACCGTTCTCTCGTCTTGTCAAACAATTGCAAACTTGATCGGCACACGAGCTGTGTTCCATCCAGCGGTATAATTATACGCTTACTTTAGAAGCAATTAAACGTTCTTCATATGTTTTCGACAGTACTAGGGAGCTCTTTTCAATCGAGTGTGAAACCAAATTATTCAATTCAACTTTATTTGACGTTCTTAACGCGAAACAAACTAACGAGGGCAACGAGAAAATGTCAGATGACTCGTGTGCCCGTTTCAGCAAACCGGCATAAAACGCAAAAATGAAAACTATCAAAGGAAATTACCCTAAATATCTGAGTTAATATTGTGAATGAAATTAGAATCTGAAAAAAATCTTCCTTCGGGATCGAGTGTTAGCGATAAGGGCCCAGTTGCTCGAAGCATGGTTAGCGCTTACCATGCTTCGAGCAACTCAGCCAAGATCGATTCATTGGAACAAACGTGAAGGCCGAAAATTTGCATATTCATACCAACAACAACTGTGTACCGCAACGCTAAACGCATTTTTATTTTTACGTTGGATAAAGCCAAAATAGCAAATTCAGCACTCGGGCTTTAGCAAAACTGAAAGCCCCTTCGGATGTTACAAAACGTTGAGAAAAGCCGTCGTTTGGATGCAGGAAAGGAACTGCCACGCTGAAAACACCGGGAAGATTTCGGTCATGTGCTAGGCAACCAAAATCGTTCACGTGTATCAAGTTTCATCCGGCGAGGCATTGAGGAGGAAAATTTTTCGGCCGTTCTTGGAAGGAAAACTGGGCGGTTTCTGCTTGTTATTCAATCGCCACGGGAGCTGCAGTGTCTTTCCACTTCATAAACCCAGCTTCTTTCATTTAAAGCTCTTCTAAAACCTGGAAACACTCTCTTTTGTGTCATGGTGTTTTGTCCATTGGCAATCACGCAAAACTACTAAAAGACGGAACGTACACTTCGACGTTTGCGTTGCCTTCCAGTGCGAGTGAAGTTTATTTTCTCTTTTCCGTGTTTAGCGAGGGCCGAAGGCCCGAGGGTAGCGAGGTTAATAAATTTGTCGGGCCGAAGGCCGCGCTCGGGAGCTAAGCCGTGCGAATTCGAGCCGAACATATATTTATATGTTTATATATTTCCGTGAAGGTGTCCGTGCTGTTGCCTGATCAAATTTCAACTGCAATGTTCATCAATATTCACTGGATACAGAACTATCTCTCCAGAATATTTTCCCTTTCTTTTATAAATCTTTTCTGTGAAAGATTGCATTGAAGAAATTACACGTTTGTGGCCGCGGTAAAATAATTTTCCGTGGGAAATAAATTCATCGAACACGACAGCGCTGCACGCCCGTTGTACATTACGTCGCGTCAGAAATAGATTTTCAACCGCAAACTAGCCTGTGAAACTACGAAAACACCATGCTCATAAAAAAAAATCCTATGCCCCTTTTAATCTCCTCATTTGATGCTACAGGTCGAGTAAAGAGGGTTTTCTACCCAGCCCCAGCTTCGCGAGGTTTTGCGAGTCACGTATTTCTAGTAAACAAATAACTGTAGACATAATTTGAAATACTTCATTCTTTAGTCACTCACAGAGCGCTTTGATTTTGTCATTCAAGTAATAGATTCGTTAATTAACTTCCCGAAATCGGATGTTATGTGAAGTTTGTCTGATCACACGCGTCCTACATAGAACGCACGCGTGTCATATTACACGTTATGCGTGACATTTTTCGATTCGATTGTGCGCTGTTACCAGTGGAAAAGCACAAATACCCGCCTCTGTCGCCAGAATTCATCATTACCAGTGGAACCACAAATACTCCTTTGCCGCCAAAATTCCATCATTATTTTAGATGCACCTCATGGTTACAAAATCCGATATGTTTAGTAAGAGAGTAATGTTTATTTTGTTTGCGTGACATTTTCGGTTGAACTACATCACGTTTATCGCAAATACAAACAAGTAATCCCTTAGACTCTAAGCGAATCTTCTATCGTTCACCTGTCACCAAAGACTGAACTATTAAACGTGCATACTCAGATACTCCTAATACAACGACGCCCAAGCAAACGCTCCCACAGCGTCTTGTTAAACTAGAATCAAAGTTCTCGTTAATCTAGGATTAACTTAATCGGGCTTTGAACAACTGGGCCCTGTTGTTCAAAGCCCGATTAAGCTAATCCTGGATTAACGTGAACTTCGATTCGAGTTCAATTACTTATCGGTAAAGATTCTTCCAAAATATTTTTGGCCCTCACTTTTGATTAAGACGTTTCTTTACCTTTACCTTGAAATTGGCCTTTAAAACCACTTTTTAAGAGCGAAATGAAAACCTCGACTAACTTTTAATCGTAGATTAGCGTTAATCGTCTTTCGAACAACCGGGCCCAGCTTAGTAAACTCTTCGACTCTTTAATAATGTCATTATTTCTGTATGGATTACAAGTGTGGGGCTCTGCCTATCAACGCAAATATTTAGATCGGATTGACGCGTTTTTTCGGCGAGCCTATCGTTTTAGCTATAACAGTAAGATCATTTTGATATCCGATGTAATTACGAATAGGGACAGTGATCTTTTCAATAGAATCACAAATGACACTGGTCATGTATTATATAACTTGCTCCCTCCCAAACGTACTTGAGTTCTCAGAGAAAGGGGACATGACTTTACATTTCCCAATGTAAAAACCAAACGATTTAAACGGGCCTTTGTAAATAAGATGTCTTTTTAAATTTATTTCTTAATATCTTTAAGTTCAATCTTTTTCAATTTTGTGATGCATATGATTGTAAACACACACGTGTGTTGCGACTGATTTCTTGATAAAGACTTCTGTTTTCAGCTCGTATTTCAGTGACATTTCAACTTTTTGTCTTGTCTTCCCATTTTAAATTATTTGATGGACTTTGCACTCATTTAAAAAAGGTAAGTAAGGGTCATGGTATGTCATAAATTTGTTTTCCTTTATTCGTCAGCTAGCTTGTTTGGACAGTCGGGCACAATTAAAATAAATACTATAGTTTATGACAAAACAAATGCTACCAATAGAACTCGAAAATGCTGTTTTCACTTGGCCGTGCAAAACTGCCTGATTGAAGACTTCCAGCAAAGCTACTACAAACTCAAAATGTTCAGAAATGGCTTTTCCAGTTAGACAATTATATATAAAAACCAACAAGATGGCAGTGAATCAAGTAAACCTATAGGTCCATTGCATTGCCGCCATGCTGGTGCCAAACAAAAGAAAACTTGCTCACACAGTTTGCATAAAAATGGAGTTAACTCCTAGAGGAGAAAAATCTTGTTGTTCCAAACTACCAACATGACCGCCATGACGTAACGTGCAATTTCTAGTCAGTCTCATGCAATCAATAAGTCGGCGACTGAAACAGAAACGTGCAAAACCCTTTCGTAGGATTTTCCCACTGTGATAATTGCAACACAGACTGTGTTTCCTGTAGATTGACTGGGATTAATATCGAAAGAGGAAAAGTGCTCTCGATAACTGATGCAGCCACACGGCTTCTAAATTTTCATCAGAAAACTGTTACGATAATAAAAGGTTTCGTGAAACACTTTAGAACAAAAATGAGCAATATAAAGAGTGAACGACGTTTCGATGACTCCATAATAATGACATGGAGTCATCGAAACGTCGTTCACTCTTTATATCGCTCGTTTTTCTTCTAAAACTGTCACGGCCAAAATAAATTTTCTCAGATATAAACAAAAATAAATTGTTCAACTCTGGATTCTCCAACAAGCAAAAACGTAACTGCATTTCACATCACCAAAAAAATCAACGTATCGGCATCAAACAGCAGGAACCATTATATAGCCAGTTTACATGAACGATCAACGTGCATCACTAGCTCGATAGACTGGTAAATATTGATCTTGTGCAAATATATGATATCAACATTTCTTTTTCTCAAGATTATCAATTCATGAATTTGTTGGGGCATCTGACTTGTGAAGCACCCAAAGTGCTTCCAAGGCAACTTTGGCCAAACGAATCATTCAATTCAGGTGTTGTTACATGCAAACAAGCTCTCGCCAGCTGGAATTGAACAATTCCTTTAAAAAAGAAAGTGGCCTTGAAGAAAATTGTAACACTCGACAATAAAATGAAGGCACAAATGCAAGTTCTCTACGCTATGTACAATTACAATCTGGAGCTTAAAACCTGTTGAGATCAACGACACTTTGATATAAGCTGTTTAGTCGTCAAATGAAATTTTTGTTCCTTTGTATTCTTGGATGTTTCCTCTCCTTGCAGCACTTCCAGGAGTTCCTCCTCTGCCTCCTCCGCCACGGCCTACAGGGGACATCACAAGTAGCAGTCAGTAACAACTACAGCAAGTAACCCAGCCAGGGAAGAAAGGGCGGCAGTGTTGGTTCATGCAATGTCAAGAAGTCTACAGCTTGCAAGATCGCCCATAAATATTTGTGCCATCCAAGGAAATATTGGTCGTTCAAGCAAAATCCTTTAATTTTCATGATCAACAGTGACATGTCTAAATAACACAAGGCTGCTCGTAATAGGCCATTTCCGAGTTACTGTGAACCTCATTATGAAACCGAGGCTTAGTAAAGTGCAAAACGTTTCATTTTTGCATGAATGAAACCTAATTTTCATAATAAAAACTTTGCACTTAGCCTTGAAAATTCGTTTTGTTTGCATATGGAAAGTAATTTTCACATAGCCTTGCTTTCATGAGGTCCACAGCAACTCGGAAATGGCTTATTGGCAATTGAATAAAAGGAAAAAAAACTATAAAGTTGACATTTCAATAGTTCATGTAAGTGCCAAACAAATGTTGGACCAACTTACCCCTTCCTCCACCCCTTCCACGTCCTCTCCCGCTTCCTCTGCCACCCCCTCTGCCACCCCCACTTCCAGGAGTTGACCCCCGTGGCTCGGCAAAGTCAAGTCGCATATAACGACCATCAAGTTGTTGTCCATCCATGGATGTCATTGCGGCCTGGGCAGCTTCAACGCTATCGAACTCAACATATCCAAAACTGAAAATGAAAGATTTCAAGGCAAATCAACTATAATTGGAAATTAATACAAGAATATTCTTTCAAGAATAAACACAGTAGATCCCAGTGACCTTGAATAAATAATGATTAGACTGCGAGCAAGCTCTCGGGGAAGAGGAGGGGAGAAGGAGCAAGCTCTCCTTCTTCTTCCCTCCCCTCCCCCCAGGAGAGCTTGCTCGCAGGGTAATAATGTTACACCATTAATGTAAACTTTGAAACAACCATGCTTGGTGATTTAATTAAGTACTCTACAAGCATCTAAAACTATTACGTTTTGCTAACACCTGAAAGAACTTGAGCAAAGCCGACAATATTATGACGATGTGGCTAGGTTTGCAGGTTCTTTAGCAAATCACACATTCACATTGAATAGGAAACATAACGCCACAACATACCTAACATAACATAACGTCAAATGCATTTCATTTCCACTGCATTATCCCAGGCATGTGATTTACAGAACTAAGCTGAGAAATGACTCAATCAAGTTGCCCAACCAAGCTGACTCTGAAGCACCCAAAGAGGAATTGAAGGATTTGCTGCAGAAGGAGTGTATATCGCTTTTGGAAAAAATATGTCAGAAAAATGCTGCAAACTTACACAGTTTTAGCACTATGTTAAGCAGAGGAAAAAGACACTAAACATACAATTTGCATTTAGGGCCCAAAATCCTCAGAACAGGCTAAAACTGAGCAAATTAGGAGCGATTTTCTGGCAATGGCAGTGTGTACCATTTTGTACCAAACCCCTCAGTTGTCATTTCGTTGGCATGCTTGTCTTGCTAGTATTAAAAGCAGTCTAGTAATTAGAGAAGTTTGGATTCAAATTCTGTTCCACTGCGTATACAGTTCATATTTCCAATACATATTCTCCAAGATTATATGGGGTGTATATTGTGACTTACCCTCTTGGATTTCCAGTTTCTCTGTCAGTTATTACTCGTGCACTGAGACAGTCATGAAATGCCCCACGCAAGGAATCATTATCTGTGCTGTATGATAAGCCAATGCAAATCAGGGTGCTTGTTGGAGTACTTTTGCTTGGAGTCCTTCTGTTGTTGCCCCTTAAACCACCTCCACGTCCTCGGCCGCCACCTCCCCTTGGTGTCTGCTTGGATTCTGCTTTGTCTATCCTCACTGCCCTCCCATCAATTTCTGATCCACTAAGTTCTAATGCCTTTTCCACTTCTTCAGGGTTACCGAAATCTACATAACCAAAACTGCAATACAAAATGCACATGTACAAAATTGAAATGCAAGTTGTGTCCTGAACACGTAAAAGCTTATGGTTGAAAAAGTGCCGTACTAGCAGTATTATGATTTAAGGATACAATATTGGATGGGCAAACAGACAATACCCCCAGACAAGGGCATTGGCATTGGTAGAACGGAAAAACCAGTAAGAGTGCGAGGCAATGATAGGTCTGGATTAGGAAAGGAGGATAATACAGTAAAGTAAAGTAAAAAAGTAAAACTTTATTGAATCTCCCAGTTGCAAGGTAAGATTAAGAGAAACACTTTGAAAATCTATTAATACTTGTCACTCAGTGGTAAATTACTGAATATTTACTTTCTGGCAGTCAGTGAGAAAACTTACAAAGAAAACATCAATGATATGACAATGTTTTCATAAGAAAAACCTACATTACACCCACGTCTTTAACCAATCATCATTATGTGAACAAGAATGACAAGTTGCTGGTTTGGGTTGTACTCTCAGGTCTACTGATTTCCGCCAGGAGTCCAAGCTAACAGCTAAATCCATATATAAATCTGGCACTCCCATGTATGGCCTGAAGTGCTGCCCAATATGTTAAGGGTTTATGATCAACACTCATTAATAACATATGGCAATTTTTGATTAGCCATCTCTGAATAGTCCATCTGATTGTAATGCTGAACTTTTCAAAATGCTGTTTGTCTACTCAAGTCATAAAAAGTACAGGAAAAGTAAAAATAAAATTGTTGTTTTAAACAGGGTTTGAAAGCTTGAATGGCATAACCTCCACCAAAACGTGGGTTGAGTATCATAGAACTGTTATGAATAATTTGTAATAAAACTTATTGTGAACTGCAATTATACCTGCTGTTAATTGCAATTACTTTTAAATTTTTAATGACAGTTGTTGTGACCGTTGTTGTGACCTGCAATGCCCATCTTAAAATATAATATGCTTGTCTTATTCTGTCATAACAAACCTGTTGCAAATTGTGTAGTTCCAGAAAGATGAAATAAGTTACCAGTGATGTTTGTTTAAAAGATTTAAGGACGGTGCCTACTAATACCGAAGTATTTTTGTGCGGCTTATGACTATGCGGGAAAAGCAGATCTTAGCAAGGCCTCTTGGAATCCAAAAAGAAAATTGGGGATAACCACGCATTTTTCAGAGATAATTAAGCAATAATATCTCTAAAAAGCGCCAAAATATAAAGGAATATATGGGATTTTTTCCCTAAATTGAAGCTTAATTATCTCTGAAAAATGCATGGCTACCCCCAATTTTCTTTCGAGATACCAAAAGCACTTGCTAAGTTCTGCTTTCTCTGTATAGTTTTAAACTGCGCAAAATAATCTCTGTATTAATAGGCACCACCCATAGGAAACCCGAGTATCTCGAGATGCGCAGAACGTATGCGCTGTAACAATAGTAGGCACCGTCCTTAAATGGTTTTAAAAATGAACAATAATTTTGATATTGGTCATTCCACAAAGTTATTTCAAAACACCACAATGTCCTTTATTAACGACATTTAAGGCAACTCTAACCATGACAATCCCAGCACTGGTGGCAAGCAGTGAAATTGAGATGGGTACGTTATTACAAACGACCATAAAAACTCATGTTTAAGCTGCACCTTTTTACAATTGGGGGTGTGGCTTATCTACGATACGTCTATAAGTCTAATCTGTCAAATGAAGGTCATAAATACTTCTAAGACTTTGATAAATAAACATACGACAAACTGAAAACCTGTTGTTGTTGTTAATTGCTTTTGCTAGCAATGGTCACTCGTAAAAGAGCTGTTTATTTCTTCAGATAATTTCTATCATTAAATCTTCACTAAAAGTTCCTTTAAGTGAATGATTTTTGCTTTGCTAGAGCAGCTAAACTCCAGCCAGCATGGAATTTCCATTCCTCCGCATAGCTGCTTGCAATGCCATCGACGGATCTCTCAACCACAATCGAGGAAATACTGTAGTGGTGCCTAGTCCTCTCCCTTTACTCAAATGCCTGGTTACTTAGCTGTTGTTTGTTCAGAAAAGGTATGAAGGGAAAGACCGTAAAGACTTAATGGTGAGAAGCATTTGAATTTGCTAAATACGATCACTAAGCTTAACAAAGTAGGAGACATCAAATTTTACTGTCTTTTTTAAAAAAATTTATTTTTTCTTCAAAATTAAGTGCCAAAGTGGGGGGTGTGGCTTATCTATGAGCACGGCTTATACACCGGCGTTTATAATATGGTATGACCAGCACAACTATTACAATTCATGACAGTACAACTCCCCTATACACATCCAACCCCTCCCCCACCCTGAGTATGGAAAGTTTACACTTACCCTCGTGATGCTCCATCTCTATAAGCAATTCTGGCACTTATTGGAGACATGCCATTATCTTCAAAAAAAGCTTGAAGACTTTCCTCACTTGTGTTGAATGACAAATTGCCAACAAATACTGAAACTAAAATAACCAGATTATTATTCCAAGTTCTGATAATGAACACCCAACAAAGGCATGAAGTAAATTTCCATTTGTGATAATCACTTCTGTTTGAACTCACATATAAAGACTCCTGTTTTAATTCGACTGGTGTTTTAGAACAATTACAATTTCGTCTAGCTATTCAACAATGCTTAATTGATCTTCTTCCCCATTTCATTTTATTTTGAGCTAAGCAAAAGCACAAAACAGGTGATACTCCTGCTCTTATTGTGCATGTTTTGGTTATGACTCGAGCAGCTACCACTGTCTGTTAGAGATCTTCCGGTTGGCATTTCAAAATAAGAAATTTCAACATAATTCTTGTAGATTATCAACACTCTACCTCCGTGGGTAAAACATGCACCTCTTCCTGCAATCTGTTGATATCAATGTATGGCTGGATCATATGAAAATTTAACGATCTGTCATGCTAACTTAAAGGGATACTCTAGACCCCAAAACAACTTTCGCTTAAAAGGTAGCATTTGGACTATAATAAAGGGTAAACGGCACAAAAAGTACAAAAGAAAAAAGTAAAAGGCCAAAAATTGCTGGAGAAAGGCGAAATTTTCCCCGTTTTGAAGACCGGAAGTAAAAATCGTCTTTGGTAGAGCACGTGATCGATGACGTAGAATGAAGAACCGCTCTTGTTTGCAACACTGAAGACAATATGGATTCTGGGGATTAGCGCAGTTCTTTTGCTTGTTTTTCTTCTGAACAAAATAGTACAATCGAAATTGCCAACGGAGCAACATTAGCAGAGCTATGAGGGCGCTCTTTCGCATGTGTTTAGCCGTGCAACAGCGAAGTGAACTCGGTTACAGACTCTACAAAACGAGTGCGAAGAGGCGTTTTAGAGCGGATTGGTAAGCGACCAGTTATGCATTCTATCGCAAATTCGGTGTATTTCACATCCGCAATGTGATTTCATTGGCGATTGAATAAGTTTTGAGTAGCATTAAAGTTTCCTTTTTATGGTACGGCGTTGTTATTTGAAATCTCGTTTAGTTTGGTCATTTAGTTATATTTTTTGGCCTGTTTAATAGCAGTTAATAGAGACACAGCGTCAGAGCTCAGCGAAAGCTTGGAGATGTGGGTAGCTTTCATCGTAACGAGCGGTACCTGTAGCGGTACTTGTACAAACAGCAATACTACGACGAAGACTAAGCACATAAATAAATTCTGGAGTCATCCTGATTGTGTTGTACTGCGCCTTTTGGGATATTAAACGAGTTTAACCTTTCATGCCATATTGCCTTCTATAGTACTGCATTCGAGCTCACTTCACAGGGATTTTTTCCGCTAAGTAATGTGACTGGCAATTTTTCATTGTTTTCCATTTTAAAGCAAAACAAGGCCTGTCACCTTTGATATTATGCTGATTTAGAAAACGGTGTTCACCGTTGTGGGTCATTTTGCCCAGTTGTGCCGCGTATACAGCGAATATGACAGTCGCGTACCTGAACTGAACAAGGTTAATGAAATAACTGCGATACTACGTGTGTTCAAAAGGTAAGCTTAAGTATCATTATCGGCTAATGCTAGTTTTCTTCAGGCTGCACTGCAATAACAATTTTTTATTATTTTTCAAACATACAGTGAACCCTAGTTCTGGTGGAGTAGCTTGTTTTGTGATCTGTCTGGTGCGAGCGGCCTTATTGGACGTGCTGTCCTCCATCAAGCCTATGCTCTTATTTTCTGATAGTCCTTCTTTAAAACAAGGTTGAAATGGCGTTTTGTGAGCTTTTCATCTTTCCATAGACACAGCTATGATAATTTGTGGTTGAGAACAGTCTTCAGAAAAGTGAGCAGAGGTCGTGGGGTTAGCAAACAAATTGAATCGCGTGTGTCCGAACCATCTGTACAAAACCCGAAAGAAATGCCAATTATGAAGACCTCCACCGTTGTTAATAGAATTAAGCATCAAGCAACTATAAATCGATATGGTGTTATTGAATTTTCCTCAAAACGCGAACTATACATTTTATTTTGGAATTTTAAAATCAAGCCATTTACCCAATCTTGCTAAAGAAATCCAGGGGAATCTAACCGGAAAAGGTCTGGCGAGCTCTTCTTTCTGCGTCATTTCCGGTTTTCTGCCCAAGCGCTGCTTCGAATCCCATGGCGAGAAACTTTTCGTTTTTCTAGGCAAAATAGCGGAGATCGAACTCCAATTTTGGTAAATATCTTTTATTTGGGTCATAAGCTTTCTAAATTTGGAAAGTTGTTTTTGGGTCTAGAGTATCCCTTTAAGAATTAGCAGTATTTCATGGGGAAACTTGAAAACCATGTCAGGAATTTTGTAAAACAAGAGTATTTGAAAAGAAATAACTTTTCCCCATAATGTTTCAAGCTCTGGTGTGCCCATGAAAAAGTTTGCTTATTGATTACTGCATGCATGCACGCGAAGACTCAAAGGCTTCTTCATTTTGTGTTAAAATGTTTATTCTCTATCTCGCCAGAACCTCGTAACTTTAGAAAAAGGGTTACAGAACGGGGAAAAGAAAAATATTGTACCAGGAAAACAAGTTGATTCCATAACACTGGTGTTTTTTTATGACTGTGACACATCTAATGTTATCCATATTCTCAAATATGTAGCTTTGAAGCACTGGGTACTTAATTTGAAGGCTGCTTCACTAACACCTTCACAACACAAGATATTGCAGCGCTCTTGCAGTGTTTTTTTTTTGTTGTGACTGCTTGTGCAACTCACAAACTCTTCCCAGATGTTGCATAAGCACTGTGCAACCCAAAAACGTCATTACCACAGTGCTGCAGTGATGTTGCTTCATCTGTTTGGGTATTTTTACCATGCTGTTGTGTTACATAATAACTTACCCTGTTCTTTGGATTCATCTTCTTGCCTGGGTTTCTTGCTTTCTTCGTAATCTTCGACATCATCATTCATTTTCCTTTTCTGATTTGTACTCTGTACCTCCATATTATTTGGCAAATCCTTGAAGATACAGATGAGAAATCAACAGTCAGCGACATGTCAGTCCGGCCGTATCACTAGTCAACTTGGTGTTAATAACAATCTACTCACCCATACAAATTTCAATATAAACCTTTAAGGGACTACTTTTGGAGCTCATTTAAAGGAACGGTTTGTTCTTGGCGGTGGGGGTGGTGTGTGTGTGTGTGTGTGTGTGTGTGTGTGTGTGTGTGTGTTGGTGGGGTTTGGCGGTAAAGACGCTTGAAACAGCTAGCCTTAACAGTCCATATTTAAAGTATGTTGCACAGTTTAATTTCCATAAACTTTTGTGAAATTTTAGTCAAACATTACAAGGTGCAGACTGTAAAAGCACTATTAAGTCCCCATAGGCTTATTTGTTTTCAGATCCTAAGAAGGAAGAGGGCTTATTAGTGATGGGGCACTTAGTTTAGCGTTGGTAAATAAATCTGCTTGTTGCTGTTACGGACACTCCTGAGTTCAGTCTACAAACAACAAGCTCCTTCAATGAATCTTGTAACAATCCCATCACAATTAAATTATATTTGTCAGGGGTTTGCTCTTTTCTCATCAAACAGGGTCTGCCTGACCCCTTGGTTGGATGCCTTCATTTTATGACCAATGTATGTGGCATTAAGTGCTGCCCAGGGCTCCACTAACCAGCAACAGTTACCAATGACAATAAAAGGCAGTCTATGACTGCATGTGGCTACTGCTTTATTTTTGTAGAATATTGCAGTAAAAAAGCAATGTTGTATAAAATTCAGAGGGGTGAATGAACAGCCCCAGTCAGTGCCAAAATTGTGCAGCGTAATTTGATCGTGTTGTCAAATGGGCGAATTTGGTATGCACTGGAGGATTTCGGTTTGTTTACACTTTAATTCACAGGCCGACAGTGATAGATATGGTTTGGCTCTCGCATGGCGAAGAAATTCCGTGAATCAAGACACACAGATAAACAGACAATAAGCTTTCTTAATTGAAAAATTTATTCAGACAGACCAGCGTTGACGCTTGAAAAGTAAATTCGTTCAATTTTCGCCTCGAATGAAGGCAACCAATCCAAGCGAACTGCGAGTCACTAATTAAAAACACAATTTCACGACTCTTTTAAACTGAGTACATTTTTCGAAAATTTCGCCAAAGCTATTTGAAATATGAAAAATTGATCAATTTAACATAAAGCACGGTGAAATTCACATTCAAACCTGTAGTATTTTGTAAAGTGGATTCCCAGGAACACACAAAAATTTCCAAGAACGTCTACAGCTCACGTGATGATTTGCATGCAGATCTTGTTTACGAACGCACATGTTTCACCTTGACACAAAATCTCGAACAGGAATTTCTTTGCTATGAAATCACTGATGTCCTCTTTTTAAGTAGCCAACATTAGCTTCAGCTAATTTCTTAAGTAATAGCTGCCGCGCTAATGCAACGGCTTATGCAGTTTTGATTTTGCGTGTACGTGTGTTTAGTATCTGCGTTTAAAATAAACTTCTGTCATATAGAATAGTATAGCCTGCGAGCAAGCCCCCCACCCCCAAGCTAGAGAGCTTGCTCACAGGCTAAGAATTGTAATACGGTAATATATTATCACAACTTTGTAATAATAGTAGCATTGTAGTTGTTGTATTATTATTTTTTTTTTCTTTTCCTTAACTATTTGAAAAGTGTAATAAGTATTTATGTAGTGAAATAAAGTTCTTCTTCATTAAAAAAAAAAAAAAAAAAAAAGAAAAAAAAAAAGTAGCCAAGTGTTCCTTAAAAGTTGTTCTTTTGATTTACAGTATGTTTTTTTACCAAGAACCACAAATTGCCACCTTGAAAACCCCTAAAATCCACGCATGAAAGACACGGCAGCCATTTTGAATTGAATACAAGGATCTTCCGTATGAATAAAGCCCACTGAGATCTCCTCAACCTGTCGTGGTGAACTCGACCCAACTTCGGGTAAATTCTGCAATTCCAAAAGCTTCCGATTTACGGACTTATGCACAACACGATAGCATCGTAGCTACTGACCTTCCCAGAAGGCAGTAGCCACAAAAATCATGAGAATTACCTTCCAGATGCTGGACACTTCCAACCCAGACAATACCTCCAAGTGTCCGGCGGAATGCTAAATGCTGCCCACCCCCTCCCCTCACCTGGCAACACTCAATCCCAAGGCTCATCTCTGGTGATGAGTTTAAACACCTGTATCAAGGGCAAGACATGCCACAATACATTTAAACTCAGTAAGTGCTGAAAGTAGTGAGTGGTGCTTGCACTTGAATAGGGTACTAAAAAACTAAGACCCCTTCATGATTATAGCTACTGAAAGGAATTCATCATGGAAGTATCCTCTGTACAAACTTTATACTGAAAATGAAATGTTTTTGCTTCTGTTTACCTCACCACAGCACTGTGGTGAGAACAATTGGTTATCCCCAGAAATACGAGCTTGCTCACCACTCACAGGCATAAAATAGTGATACTGAGAACATGCAGGCAAGAATAGAATAGAATAGAATAGAATAGGATAGAATAGAATAGACTGTGTATTCACAAATACATCGCAGTCATTAGACTGAATTGAGTATTTTACATAGAAAAATATAAATAGGTAAATGTTAAAACTAATTACAATCATATATATGTACATGATAGAAACGTTTTGGGTCAACACTGCTTCATGTTGTGCTTCCCTCCCAAGATATTTATCTTTTTAAAATTGCTTCTTATGATTCAAACATTCTATAACGTTTTTCTAAGTTCTGCTTTCTGTAATGTAATTTCTGTTACCACCAGTCAGGGTAAGAACTGATCAAATAGACATTTGGAAGCAAATATTGCAAGCAATTATGGGGTAACTTGAGTGGATCAAAGCCCTTTCACAGGCATGGTGACGTATGCTTTTTGCATTACTTTTTTTGAATTAGATAGTTGTAAACAATCGATGGCATCCCCTTAAACTACTCTGTAAATTAGCAGCATGCCTTGTTTGTGTATAAAATAAGGCAAGGCTCAAAATAATATTATTGTAACAGCCTTGTTGTATAAAGCACATACCTTCTTTGCTTTCTTAGTTTTGGACTTCTGGTTTTTTACTTTTTCATCAGAACTGGAATGTGCTTCTGAACTGGAACTGTTGCTCTTCCTTCTCTTGTTGTTGCCTTTACCCTTTATGTTTGTCTCCTCTTCAGATGAGTCTTCACTTGATTCTGCTTTCTTTGCTGTTCCATTCATGTCATTGATTTTGGATTGTTTTGGAGCCTGCTTCTCATCACTGCTAGAATCCGATGACTCAGAGTTTGATTCTTTTCTTTTTTGCTTAAGTGGTGGACCTTCCTTGTCTGAAGAATCTGAACTAGATTCAGAGGCAGCTGGTTTTAGTTGAGGCTTTGGTGGCTGAGATTGTTTTTTATCTTCCTCATCAGAAGAATCTGAACTTGAATCAGAAGAAGCTGTTTCTGATTTTACATTCTTCTTGGGCTCTACCTTCTTAACTCTCGGCTTGGGTGGATCAGTCTTTGGCTGTTCATCACCTTCATCAGATGAATCTGAACTTGAATCAGATGATTGTGATGTTTTTGATTTCACATTCTTTTTGGCATCTACAATCTTTGCTTTGGGCTTTAGTGGCATAGGCTTTGGTTTTTTGTCTTCTTCATCAGATGAATCTGAACTTGAATCAGAGAAGGCTGGTTTTGATTTTACATTCTTCTTGGTCTCTACCTTCTTAACATTAGGCTTGGGTGGTTCAGTCTTTGGCTGTTCATCACCTTCATCAGATGAATCTGAACTTGAATCAGATGATTGTGATGTTTTTGATTTCACATTCTTTTTGGCATCTGCAATCTTTGCTTTGGGCGTTAGTGGCTCAGGCTTTGGTTTTTTGTCTTCTTCATCAGATGAATCTGAACTTGAATCAGAGGAGGCTGGTTTTGATTTTACATTCTTCTTGGCCTCTACCTTCTTAACACTAGGCTTGGGTGGTTCAGTCTTTGGCTGTTCATCACCTTCATTGGATGAATCTGAACTTGAATCAGATGATTGTGATGTTTTTGATTTCACATTCTTTTTGGCATCTGCAATCTTTGCTTTGGGCGTTAGTGGCTCAGGCTTTGTTTTTTTGTCTTCTTCATCAGATGAATCTGAACTTGAATCAGAGGAGGCTGGTTTTGATTTTACATTCTTCTTGGTCTCTACCTTCTTAACATTAGGCTTGGGTGGTTCAGTCCTTGGCTGTTTATCACCTTCATCGGATGAATCTGAACTTGAATCAGATGATTGTGATGTTTTTGATTTTACATTCTTTTTGACATCTACAATCTTTGCTTTGGGCATTAGTGGCTTAGTCTTTAGTTTTTTGTCTTCTTCATCAGAAGAATCTGAACTTGAATCAGAGGAGGCTGGTTTTGATTTTACATTCTTCTTGGTCTCTACCTTCTTAACACTAGGCTTGGGTGGTTCAGTCTTTGGCTGTTCATCACCTTCATCAGACGAATCTGAACTGGAATCAGATGATTGTGAAGCCACTTTTGATTTTGCACTCTTTAAATTGGAATTCAAAATCTTTGCTTTGGGCTTTGGTGGCTCAGTCTTTGGTTTTGCATCATCTTCATCAGATGAATCTGAACTTTGTTCAGAGGGCACTGTTGTTGTTGTATTCTTCTTTGTCATATTTGCTGCAGGTTGCAGTTTCCCTTTCTTGCCTTTGTCATCACTACTCGAGGAGGACTCATCACTTGAAGATTCATCTTGCTTGTTTGCCATCCCCTTAAGTTTCATTACATCTGCTTTCACTCCCTGGATAACTTTGTCTTTTCTGAAAAAGGCGAAATGGCGCAAACTTTAGTACAAGTAACAACATAAAAATTGCGTGACAATTGTGTTTAGATGGCTACATGTGTCTGACAGTGCAAAGCTGTTTCAGAAATGCTATTAAAGCTATCAAAGTTGAACAAATGAACAGGGGATAATATTTATATTGAAGAATCCTTCTGAGTGACTCCAAGAAGTTCTATCTGGACGATACCATCAATGGCTGAGTTGGTGAATAATGAGTGGATATAACTGATAAACCTAATTGGAGTGGCAATGCATTATAAGGTAACTGGATTTGTAATCAAAATCTACTTCTCATCATCACTTTCAACAACGCAGTTCTTTTCTTCACCCAAACAACAGCTTCTGTCACTGCTTTATCATATCACAAAGGGCTTTCAATTTTGTTGAAGTTGCTGTTTTGGTTTTATCCAACAAAATGTAGAAATGTTTGGAGTGTTACAGTAATCAGTGGATTGTGTTATGCATATACAAATTTTCAGTGTTTACTTTTCTTCACCCACAAAAAATACACCACAGGTTTTTGACCTATCAGAATGCACGTAGTATCATAGTTATTTTTATAAAAAATAGTAACAGCGTAAGTAATATAAACATCCAGTGTACTCTTAAGACTGCAAACAAGACTGTTGGACTGTTTCTGGCCTGCAGTGGACCATCTTCGATTCCTGTAACCTTGCACAGCAAAGTGAAAACTCTTGCTTGTATAAATTTTAAATGAATGGTGAACTGGCAACACTACATTTTTATATAGAAGCATTGGTGCACACGAGCAAAACAGACTGCCTCAGTACCGCCTGGTACTTTATTTACATGTATGTGTGTGCGCTGTAGTCTCCTGAGCACTTGTGTTTTCCTCCTTGTTCGTTTGCATTGTACTCATCCGCAATAGCTGGAGACATTAAAAGCCCTTGTCATGCTACAAATTGTGTTGTTGATCACTGGTGATATCTTAATGGGGTGCTGGCAGAGCGTCCGGATCTACACTCACAAATTACCAAACAAAACAACCCAAGGCAAAGTTATCCCGCTTTGAAGTTAGTAAGTCAACCTGCCGATAGCCTGTCCCACCATGGTGAGGTTCCCACTGATGATGAAGAGCTTACCCCCACTCTAGAGAATTTCGTACTTACAGCACCGCTCAAAAGTAAGTTACCACCCTCTCGCGAGATGCAATTCTCGTCTCAAGAGACGAGTGTTGCATCTTGAGAGACAAGTTACTCTTCTCGCGTGAGGGTGAAAAACTGTAAGTACAGTATACTGAGGCTTGACTTTTTTCGCGAGAGTTTCACGAGAATATCAAGTTGAGTGTCAGTGTTGTTGATACAGCACAGCACCGTTGTCAAGCAGCAAGCTGAATTTATGGAGTTTGATGGCAAGCTTATCGATCGTGAACCAGGTTGCAAACTAAAGCGAGCTTGCTTTGTTAAGCAATTAATGGCATGTACTAAAACCAGGAACACCGGAACACCTGAACATCCCACGGCTGAGTTGCTCGAAGCATGGTTAGCGTTAACCATTGGTTAAGAGGGATTAAAACCTATAGGTTGTCATGGCATTTAACCCGGGTTAGCGCTAACCATGCTTCGAGCAACTGGGCCCAGAACACTGGAACACTCCGGATCGCGGAACACTGAAATTTGACGATGTATTTTTGTTGTTCCATTACACACCATGTAAAAAATATCAATGTAATTTGTTTACCCACGTAACACGAAAGAGTTAGAAGCAGGCGCTAAAAATAAAGAAAAAAAAGTAAAAAGAAAGACAGAAAGAAAGAACGAATAAATAAAAAATAAAGAAAGAAAGAAAGAAAGAAAGAAATAAGTAAATAAAGAAATTAGCAGGTAAAGAAAGGAACAAATAAAGAAACAAAAAGGAAGCCCCCCCCCCCATCTCAGACGCAAAATTCCACTCCCGTAGAAGGTAGTTGTAGCTTTTAAAGACATATTTAACTTTTTCCAATTACAAGCCCCTATTGTTAGGCTTTTTTACTGTTTTAAGAAGCCAAAGGGGACATTGAACAAATTAATAAGCTCACTGCTTAGCCATGTTGGCGATGTTCGCACTTTGGGGATTGACAGGATTCGTGGTCAGCTGTTGCTCAATACAAAAGTAGATCCGCAATGCATAGTTGATACTTAAAGTTACGTACTTTTCGGTTACAAGTTATCGACCTTTTTCGCTTGGTCTTTGTTTACCCATTATTCTCTGGAGAAAAAAAATTATCCATTCATATTCACGTGATGTAAACTGCGAAAATGAAATATTTTTTTTCCTCTGAAACCTGTATGAAAGCTTAAGAAATCTAAAATTGTTCATTTCACCAGAAATTTGCATATTTTTGTTTACGACGTCACTGATGCGTGACATGGCACTTTCCGCTTTCGCGTGAAAACTGACAGCCAAACTAATGTTTTTAAACAAACTAATTTACTTGATATAATACTTTTGTATGAGAAGCAAAAATATGATGAAAGATGTCAAGTTTTCATGTATGCAAAAAGTGATGATTAGCAGTGAACTTATCAGTTAAGAGTGCTTCTTTCATCCAGATTTTTTCTGGCGGGAAATATTTTTTGGCGGCAATCTTTCAAGTGGCGCAACACAATATCACGCA
Organism: Pavona decussata; assembly: GCF_977016875.1. Lineage (NCBI taxonomy): Eukaryota > Metazoa > Cnidaria > Anthozoa > Scleractinia > Agariciidae > Pavona > Pavona decussata. Next base: position 777,062 of record NW_028145493.1, on the reverse strand, counting down.
ATATTTCTGAGTAAAACTATTTAGTTGGTCCAATCGCGAAGGGAGGATAGGTTAAAAAATCGGTGAGGCCTACAACAAATAAGGCCACTAGTGCTAAACATACATGAACACAAGTCACGTAAATGCTCTATAAAATATTATCTTGTTTATTCAAAGATCTTGCCAACACTTCAGTAATTGAATTTTTAAATTTAATTATTTTTAAATTCAATTATTGTTAAATTATTTTTAAATTCTTAAAAGACGCCGCACTTTGTGGAAAAAAAAACCGAAAAAAACCTATAACTTTGCTCAGATTCAACATAAAATCTCCATTCTTACACAAAAATGATTGTCAAATTATTCTCTACAGATTGAATGAGAATATCCTGATGTGCCGTGAACAGAAAATTTTCACGTGTTTTTTCCCACTAATTGAATTTAAAACTCATTCACTGCGCATGCCCGAAAGTTAACGACAGAACCAACCAACCAACCAAGTCAAAAAGTCCACCAGCGCTATAACTCGTTCATTGCACATGCGCGCATTCACGAGTTAAAAACAGAAGAAATGCGGAACTGCTTGAGCTGCTGGACAGTTTGTAGACTAAGCCCTATCAGGAAAATGACAGTTCTGAACAGTTTGGTTGCCTCTCAAGTAATTTATCTGCTGTCACCTTTTCAAATTACATGTAATTCTCAAATTGTTAAAAAAATAAATGACCTCTTTTTTGACTTCCTTTGGAACAGTAAAGGTGATAAAATCAAGAGAAATGTTATTATCCAAAACTATGGATATACAGTGGAAGCACATTATCGCCACAAACCTGACCAGTGCCTTACAAATAACAGCAATTTTAGAGTAATTTTAGTGATACACATGCTTTTTGTCTCTTCTTGTTGCTTTCTTTCGGAAGGCAGACTTGCAAGGTTTTCTGTACTGTTGTTCAAATTTATTAATGCCACCAAAGAAAACACTTAAGCCCCTGGAGGGGCAAACACAGGCTGCTCTCATTTGCAAAACGACCCAAAGCAAGTCAACATTAAGAACAAGAAGCAGCAACTGCAATACAGAAGGATGATGCGAGAGCGAATGAAGAATCAGCACAATTGAAATGTAAGGAACAAAGATTTTAGAGCCGTGGCTCAAAACGTATTCATGGCTGGTCTATGAGAAAAATGGAATTTTTTGTATTGTAAAGTCTGGATGAAGGCTACGAAATAACATCTTGACTCCACTGAGAAATCATCTAACAGTTGGTGTCCAGCACAAATTGATTTCAGTTAAACTTGGTCCAGAGAGAGCTAAATTTAATTTTGATGATGAACTGGAGAAATGGCGCAAAGGGAAGGACAGGCAGATCTATGAGCTCAAATTTAAGAATTAGATTTTGAGACTGCCCCTCTCAGCACTTGTAAAGTTATTCTTGATTTGTATGTCAAAGACTGAAAGTAGCTAATAAAATAAAAAGCTCTTTAACTTTATATGTACATGTTATTTATAGGTAGAATTCATATATACTGATGAGTGTGTCGGGGACTCAAAACTCCTGGGTATGGGACTCACATTCCAGCTGTGTGTGAGACTCACAGGTTTTTGACTGTGTGAGTCCCTGGGCTCACTATTGCCTTTTTTTAGATGGATCACTGTACACGTAGAATAACATGTTAATGTTGAGTCCTGCATGGATTTCAGTGGAGCAATGAATACTTGGTTGACTGACCCAGACTGTGATATCCCACGGTGACTGTTATCTCAATCTAGTGTTAGTAATCATTTCGCCACTTTACTCCTCCAGTGATTTCATAATATCCTTCAATTTACCTTCCCAGTAATCTGCCAGCATGCTGTCAGTATACGTCCAGCAATCCATTGGCCAACAGTTCCCAAACAGTTGGCTGCAGATTTGTGGTTTTTTTTTTTCAATTTTACCAGGACATGATTTCCAGAGGTTTTGCTTGCTTGATGTTGTTTTGCTTCCATAAAAACACAATGTTTTGGTAACAAATGGCCTAAAATTTGACACTGCAGAATGTTTATGCTGCAACTATTGAATTGATGAGTTCGCTGTCTGTGTTTTTGTGTAGTTAATAATCAAAAGGTTTAAGGTCAAAACAAGGTTCACTGAACAATACACGTGACAATAAACTTGCTGTCAATTACAGTACTATTACTTTACCTAGTTGTTGCTGCTGCTTCCTCATCTTCATCTGAACTTGAATCCTACAAAAATGGCATAAAATTTTTATCAGACATGACTCATCAGCACTTCAATAGCAGCCAAATGCTGACATCATTTTCATAAGCAAATCAACAATATCTATCAAAAAAAATAACTGCATTTTGAATGATCACTTGAATTCTGACAAAGTTAAACACCTTCCTGTGAACAAACACCACTCACAGAATCTGATGACTGCTTAGCTGGGGGCAGTTTTTTCATTTTTGCTTTGTCTTTACTCTTTTTCTTGTCATTCACTTTTGTTAATCCATTTGGCACTTGCTTCACATCTTTCGACTTGGACTTCTTTTCCTTTGAAACCTTTTTGGAGACTTCAATTGTTTTTTCCTGAACAAAACAAGTAACATTAAAATTTGAGGCATTTCTTTTTTCTTTTTATATTGTTCAAGAGAGCCTCTTTGTAAGCTACAGATAATAACAAAATTATACATCTGTTTGCAGGATGGCAGCAGACAGTTTTTGTTCTAGCTACCTGCTGCAAAAGAGTGTCTTCTAGCAACGCAAGCTCAACAACAAGTTCCAAAATGATGACAAACCATTGGTACGTTATTTACACTGTATGCAACTGGATACTAAAATTATCACCAAAAACACATTAACCTAACAGGTGTACTAAATCATCCTAGGTGTATTCTTACTATCTTTCCAGTTTCAGCATACATGTGCACCCATTGCTCCAACACAAAGACAATAGGCTTGATCTGGCTGCAGATTGTCATGTTATTGAACAAAAATTGGTTACTATATAACAAACTGAACTGTGGCCTCGGATTAGATGTGTGAGAAACTAATCACATGAAAAGTTCTTAGTTTGTCTTCTTGTCTCGAAACTATATGCGCTCGACTCAATACTCGTTGCACTAGACTCGAGCCTCAATACTTAAAGTTTTCAAGTTTCAAGGATCGAGTCACAAAGTTTGAGTTTCGAGGGACTGTCAACTTACTTTTGCACGGTACTGTAAACCAACCTAAAATTCTACCTGCAATTTATGTCAGTAACACCTCTCATTTCCCTACTTTTCACCACTATTGATGATGCTAATTTCCCCTCAAAATTCAATTTAAAGCATACTTGTAATGAGAGACAAGCTAGACTTTTTGACAGAACAGACCAGTCTTAACACTAACTACATGTACCTGTCTGTTATACTTCAAAAAGTCCTTTGCTTCCTCTTTCCTCGACTAGTAAGCAAGTTGAAGTATTTTTTATGGTGATTGCTCATGACCCATCTGGGATAAAAGTTGTGCTTCCAAAAATGAAACCTGTAACCTCGAAACTTAAACATACAGTACGTCATGTATGCTTTGTGTGCCTAGGTTTTCATCAACTGGCCACTAGCTGTGAGTACCCATTATAACGATGCAACTTCGGTTACTACACATTTGAGTTTTCTCTGTTCTGAGCAGGCTTTCAGTCAGCCTCCCATTTCCCACCTCATGTGGCAAAACACAAAACGTGACATCTCACGGTAAGACAACATGGTTTTTGACCAGTTTTCATTTGATGCAGGACCAGTTGTCATGGTTCAAGATGCAAATCTAGGTAGCTGCAGTTGGATTCCCTTGAAGAAAGATGGAAAAGGAGCAGACTAACCTTGCTCTACAAAATGCATGATAGTCAAACTGGGATTGATGCTACAAAGTCCAATTTGCTCATACTAATTATTTCAAATTTTGCTTTTTTCAAAGAACAATAAGGGAATGGAATATTCTTCCAGAGAATGTAGTTAAAGTTCCATCCCATGCAGCTTTTGCTGTCCTTGTTTCAGTATTATAAATTTTCAGCTGGTTATTTATTTTTAAAGTGAACGCTGACAATTCGCAAGAATCATCTTATTGATGGAGGCGAATACATTTACAACTATTGAGTATTATCGAGTAATATTGATTAATCGATTATGTTTTCGATGATCGATTTCGTTCGATTTGTATAAAAGTCCCGGCCGGTTCATCATTTGTCGTCAAATTATAAAAACCGGAATTTTCGGTTAAAATTTTAAACGGTACAGTTTATTGCAGTGAAAAGGTTTCGGAAAAGATGGGAAACATCAAAATTTCCAACCAATGGTACACGACATTAATTCGTCCAAATAGTAAACGCTCCTGCTACATGCATATTATCTTGCGCAATTATTCTCGAACACGTGCTTACTGGTCGTCGTTGAAAGAGCTTTTGAAGCATGGCAGTGACTAGAGCCCCTTGGAATCTTTTTGGAATTTCACTTAACTTTAGTTAACAATAATTTGAAGTTAATCCACGTTTACAACCGGCACAAACAAACTGTTCAATTCAAACCTGAAGGGAAACGCATGCACCGAACGTAGGAACCTTTTATAGTTATCACTGATAGTTATGTACCAACCAGATCCCTGATGGAAATTTAGAGGTAAGAAAAAAATAGCAAATGTTGTGTTTCCTACCTTCTTGGAAGTATCTTTCTTCGCCATTTTTTCAATAATTTCTCCTACTAACAGGGATTATACACCTCTTAAATTAACCACGTGGAAACAACACCACGACGCTACTACGACTCCGCGAAGCAAAGAACGAATCTCTGTACCAGACTCCACTCGTCGAACACTCCATTCCCATAATGCCGAGAGGCCCAAGGATAAACTTGGAAAAAATTACGTGTAATATGGCGGAATAACAAGTAAAGTAAAATTATATCCAGAAAATTTGCTTTAATAGAAAATGGACTCAGTTGTAGCCATTGAAACGGATTTGAATGTCATCATCAAGGAGGTAGGTAAAGAAACACACTGACCGCTCTGGGGAGCTAAGGTCACCATGGCTGTGAAAAGTGATACAGTATTGCCAAAAGGTCTGGCAACTGGGGAGTTAAAAGTTTAAGATAAACGACAACAGTTTTGATTTTGAAGAACATATTTCGACAGCTCTTCTGTCATCTTCAGTTTTAAATCGTAAAGGACAAAGTTGAATTTATAAATAGCATACCGGAACGGCAGTGAATGCTGCTGTTAGAAGGAAGGTGAGTTGAGAATAGGAAGGGAAGGTTAAAAGAGTTGAAAATGGCACATTGTACCTTTGTGAAGCAAGTAAGGACAAATAGCGTTTATAACAACTCATTGGATATACACCAACATTATGCGATGTGTCTTGTGCCCGTGTTTATACTAGAGATGCATAACCAGACGAACAACAAATCTTTGCCCAAGACGGATAATGCATCTTCTAGTATAAAAACGTCCATTTTGACATGTTGAAAGAACAGATACAACATAGCTTATAATTAGATTTCTGTAGCGAATACAATAATTATTACGTAATGACTTAAAAATCTGAAATGAAATAACATATTGTCATGTCAAGCTTGCAATTTGAAAGCGATTAAATTATCCAGTAAAAGATTTGAAATAATATTGATGGATTCAAAAGTTAAGCTCAGCTGAAATACAGTTTTGCCCTGACTGCTGAAAAAATTGCAATCTGAGATGATATAGAAGATTGCACGATTGGAAATACACTGTCTCAGTGATTTCCACATGGTAGCCAGCATTGTGCAGTTCCAGAAAAAAACCATACACTATAGGAATTTCCTATGACCTTCATGAGGGGGGTCTTAAAAGTCAAAATTTTAGAAGCAAAGTATTAAGCTAAACTGGAATTTCCTGTTAATGGGTGGTGCAAAACAAAAAAACCTGTGGAGGGAGTACATGTATGGATATTTTCTGGAAATGCACATTATTTGGCTGCGAGAGTTCTGAAACCTGAACCTTTCAGTGCATGACCATTCTTCTACAAAACACAGGCCTTGATTGAAGGAGGATAGGATAGGATATAAGTGGCACTGTGGCTCCTGTGGTGATTGAATAACTTCATCCTACATTTGGGAAAATACATTAGTAACAGTGAACTCTGATAAAGTACTGGATTTTTTTGTCATGGTGGAGGGAGCTCAACCTAAGAAACATATTTAGTGATATTTATTTACCAAAAAGGCTATCTTGGCAATAATAATAATAATAATAATAATAATAATAATAATAATAATAATAATAATAATAATAATAATAATAATAATAATAATCTTTATTGAGGAAATCAATTTCACTAATAAGTGATTTACAAAAGAGTCCTCGAAAATTAAAAAGAACAAAAAAAAAAAAGAAAAATAAAGACTAATATATGAATATATAAAAATAAGACTAAAGACTATTTACATTTCTTAACACTCTTTTAAAACTAGCTAATGATGGGCTTTGCCTGATTGAAAGGTCTCATTTATTCCAATCGTTTGAGGCAAAATTTGTCGAGGTCCAATGCCCCCAGTTCCTAGTAGATGCACTCTTACGGATATTATTTTTACATCTAGTATTATAATCGTGTTTATCCTTATTGAATTCAATATTAAAACAATGAGAAAATAAGTTATTCAAACATTTATAAATAAAAGTTGCCCTATGCTTGGCCCTACGTCTTGCGAGAGTTTTCCATTTCAGTTTATTCAAAGCCTCACTAGCAGATGATCCGATAGGCAAATATGGTCAGTGAGTCAGATGACAAAGTATCTGTCTAAAAATAATGATGTTTTCAGGCCTTCCAACCTCATTTTCATTATTGTCTTATACCACAAGGTTGTGTTAGACTTTTTCCATTGCATGATTTAATTCTTTTCTTTAGTTTTCTGCCTTTTCCACTATCTGGACCCATCCTATTGACATTTCTGCTGCCAGTTGGTTTCCATCGATTTGCATAGCTTGAAACTGGCTATAAAAACCAATTTCTGACTGCAAAAAGGTAAACAAAAAACAACAAATAAATGCAAATGCTTTGGTGAATACAAAGTCTGGAGACATTAGCTAATCTTAAATGGCTGCTATTGCATAGACAACTTTTCCTGCAAAGGTCATTCCTGTGGCTGCATTTTATATGTCGTCAATGAAAATATTCTAATTATTGTCCCAATTTCTTGTTGAAAATTTAGTCATTGCCTATAATTTTCTTTGTTTGAAAGATCATAACTCACTGATGGTAAAAAGTGTATTTTTAATTTATGGAGAAAAACGAAAATTGTACACAGAAATGTTAAAACTTTAATATTTTTATTTTTAGTATCTTGATTATCTTGGATACTCAAAGACATCATTAACATTTGAAGAAGAGCTTGATTCTTGTGGGAAGCAGCTGAACAAGGAGATTATTTCACCAAGGAGTGACTCACAGCTAGCTAAAATTCAGGTATTTAACCAACTGCCTTGCTTAAAGAGGAAGGTGGGTGCCTGGGATACCCAGGGGCTTCCACTGTGGCCAGCCAGCCCCTAGATAGAATGCTGCCCCCATGGCTGGCAAATCCCAGCAGATCTTAGCAAGGCGTATTGGAATCCAAAAAGAAAATTGGGGGTAACCACGCATTTTTCAGAGATAATTAAGCAACAATATCTCTAAAAAGCGCCAAAATATAAAGCAATCTATGGGATTTTTTCCCAAATTGAAGCTTAATTTTCTCTGAAAAATGCATGTTTACCCCCAATTTTATTTTGAGATACCAAAGGCATTTGGTAAGTTCTGCTTTCTCCGCATACTTTCAAACGGCGCAAAAATATTCCTGTATTAGTATGCACCACCCATAGGTAACCCAAGTATCTCGTGATGCGCAGATCGTATATGCAGTAATAATAGTAGGCACCGTCCTTAAATTACATTTAACCAAATTTAAACAGTTGTGTAACAGGTTAGTTTCTGAAGAAACTGCAGTGCTTTTTCAATAGCATAAATGATAACTAAAGGTGAATTGGCCACCGTAAAGGGATTCAAGTGCTGACATTCTCAGCATTAGCCCTTTTTCAGAGCAAATCAAGGAATTGTGGGTTATTTGTGTTGATATCTACAGTGAGCACTGCGGAGCTACACTTTTAGTGGGAACATGGTAATGCAGAAAACCAGAGTAAATTAGTCGAATGGAGAGCATTTGTTAATTCCATTTAGATTAAGAGTGCCAATTTGGAAAATGAATTGTCGTTGTAAAGTCTCGTGGGTTTTTGTGTTACCATGATGAAAAGAAATCCCACGTGTCTGTAAGAGTGCTTTGGCAGATCAATCTACCACTTCCAAATCAGCACTTTTAATCCCCACAGAATCAACAAACGCATTTCATTAGCCCATTTTACTCTAACTTGTTTTCCATGTTACCATGCTCCCGCCAAGAGCGTAGCTCTGGCACTACTCACTATATAAACTCAAACAACCCACAATTCCTTGATTTGCTCTGACGAAGGGCTAGCACTTGAAATGTTGGCACTCAATCTCTTTACAGTGTCTAATTTAAATTTAGTTATCAAGAACTCTGTTGGTAAACCAAAATTTGGTTGATTAATGTCTACACCTACATCATCCGTAGGTTAAAATAGTGTCATGTGACATTTGGACATGCAAGCTACCCACTTCAGGGGATTCTATTGAAAAAGGTGTTAAAATAATTTGTGTTTTAAAATTAGCAGCTTTGAAACGTTCTTACTAGTCGAGTAGAAACTCATAGTAATTTTTAAGAGCCCTTTCTTGTGTCATTGTCATTCAGACTGATAATAATTTTTTTTAATAATTCCAGGGTGTTCAAAGTTATGAGATACTTTCTCCTACTCCTGGCAAACTAATTATTTGATATGAATATCAAGTCGGAAAGCCTTCAACCATCATAATGTGTTTTTATCTACCATTCTTGTCATTATTGTAGCCATTGATTTTTTCCATTGTTCAATATATATTGACCGTGTTTTACTGGCGTGGAGACCAGTCAGTATTGGCAAAAACTGTGGCCAAGGTCCTTAGATGCCAAAGGGTCATACTCAAGAGTGAGGGTTTACTACAACACAGTCCACACTAGGCTAGTATAATTTTTTTTGGGAGTGGGGGAGGGGGAGGGAGGGTGGAGGTGGTTTGGCTTATCAACAATGTTAGTGGAACAAAAATTCAGTGTAAAGTATAAAACTGAGATAACTGTTTAAAAACATCAGTAAACGGAAAAGTCAGAAATTCCTTCTGTGTTGCTGTTTGTATCCAATTCATCAAAAACGTTGGTCGAAAGCAATGCCATGGTACAAATTTCTCCTTCCAACATTTCTGTTTCCATATAAATGAAAAATTACCTGACTGAAACCTGTCAACTTGTATTTATTATGCAAGATTGTTTGACTGTTTGTTTTGTTTTCTCAAATTTTACACCTAACAAAGTGAGCTGAAACACCCTTAATTAAACAAGCAAACACCCATTAATTGAAGGGCTCTGTGGAAAAAGGGTCTAAGTGGCGATTTTGCTCGAAAAAAAAGTGCTCAAAAATCGATGAAATTTAGCTTTTACATTGGACTTAATTTTAGTTAATAAACGTTGCTCTATATTTTTTTCCTCTGGTTTCCGCTTCGTTTTTCAGAAATAACATAATATGCAAAAACCAAGTTTCTGCTGTCGGCGCCTTGTGGAAATCGTTTATTGATCAAGAAACAAAAGAAACCTTATTGCTGGTCAAATTTTCAGAATTTTAGTGGGTTTTTTTTGCGCTTTGGTTATAAAATAGCTCAAGGTGATATAATCTGATTAAAATTAGGCATCCAATGGTGTCTTGACATTCTTCACATACATTTTGGCTGCGTTAATAGCCCTGTCCACAAATGATGCCACAGTTTATTTGACCCTGTTGTGAATTGAACATTAAAACCAACTACTCCATGTGTTACCTATATAGAAGTTCAGAATTCTGTACAGGAAGGTGGGTTGGTGAGCACTTCAATAAGGCTTTTAACAATATTTTCATTATTTAGAAAATGAAACACCCATTCATACATAAATACGCACACGTTTATTCAAATTCATAAGAAGACATACAAATTTGAAAAGGGAGTTCCAAGGTTATCCCAATTATTAAAGGAACTCCCCTAAAAATTACAATAATGCTAAAAACAAAAAACAAAACTGTATTATACATAATATTAAATTAGAGCTAATATTAATTAAAAGATTACAGTGCTATCACAAATTAAAGAATGATCTCAGTTAAATTTTAAAAAGTTCAAAGCTGCTGGCTTCTACGACATTCTTGGGTAAGCTATTCCATTCTGTAACAATCTTCATAAAAAAGGAACGTTTCGAACAGCTTGGTCTAGTGGACTGAACATATAACTTATAGGAATGATTGGCTGTAGTGGATGTAGCCTTAGCAAATTCAAAATAATCATGAAAATCTAGGTGAGATGATCCAAATACAATCTTGTAGCACTCGACCAGTGAGAAATAAGAACTGCGAGTGGATAAAAGTGGCCATTTTAAAATTTGACAATGGTCTTCACAAGGCATATCGCCTTGTTTCACTGTCTTAGAGCTAGTCTTGACGCCAACATTGGACACTCTCGATAGCGTGGACATCTAGCGTGGACAATAAGCGATCAGGTCATCTTGGACATTCATCTCAATGTTGAGGTGAAAAACGTGAAAATTATTCAATGGAACTCGTGAAACTGTGATAAAAGTACAAAGAATTAATTGCGTCAAAGATTACGACGACAAGCAGCTCCTTATCAAATAACAGACCGTCTACTGGGAATTGAAACTCTATACAACTACACTGCACAGTATGGGAATGCCTGCCTCTTTGTTTTGTTTTGCTTGCATACAGAAGCAAAGAAAGTCATTCCCAGACCGATAGAAACCTATTTGATTTCTGTGGTTTCCAGTTCTCATTTGTGATTGGTCATGGCACTGCATTGCCCAAGCAGTTAATAAGTATATGGTTTTCATAGTTTGACCACCCTTAACTTTGGCCTTTAATGCTTTTATCATTGGTTTTCTATTTTTTGTGTTGGTTATAATTTTCTTATGCCAAGGTCTGTTCTTGGTAATGAACTGGAATAGTATATTATTAAGGACGGTGCCTACTAATACCGAAATATTTTTGTGCGGTTTATGACTATGCAGGAAAAGCAGATCATAGAAAGGGCTATTGAAATCCAAAAAGAAAATTGGGGGTAACCAGGCATTTTTCAGACATAATTAAGCAGTAATATCTCTAAAAAGCGAAAAAATATAGAGCAATGTATGAGATTTTTTCCTAAATTGAAGCTTAATTATCTCTGAAAAATGCATGGTTACCCCCAGGGACTGGGTTACCCCCAATTTTCTTTTGAGATATCAAAAGCATTTGCTAAGTTCTATTTTCTCTGTATAGTTTTAAACCGCCCAAAAATATTCCTGTATTAGTAGGCACCACCCATAGGAAACCCAAGTATCTCGAGATGCACAGAACGTATGCGCAGCAACAATAGTAGGCACCGTCCTTAACTGACAATAATTATGACAAATGTAATTAATTCATTTCTAGATATTTGTTAAATTATGAAATTAAATGTAATAAAGTAAGTAAAGTAGGTAAGTAATTTTATTTAAAGTAGAACTCCACTGAACTCCACTTAGCTTAAAGCTACTTTACAGGAAGCCCACTATAAAAATAATATAAAAGTAAAGTAATGTACTAACTAAATTAAAATGTATGTACATGAAGTGGACTTAAATCTAAAAATCAAAAATTCTAAAATTCTAAAATTTTCAAATATTAAGTTCCTCACTTTTCTGTCTGGATTGTTTCATTTCAGCAAGAAATGGTAGATTCGTTTGAGGATGGAAGGTGCACTGCGTTCTTCAGAATGTGGAACAAATTCATCCCAGAAACAATTCAAGAGACAGATCATAATTGCCAAAAACTGGTTTTTAACATTAATATCTTCTTTGCCCTCTACCCAATTACACATGGAAATCAGGTATTGTTAATTGGTGTAAATTCTGTGCAATGCTTTATATAATTTATTGTTTAAGTAAATACCCTCATCAATAAACTACAATTGGGTAAACTTGTTAACAAACACCAAAATAATTTGCTTCCTGGAATATACGATTCTTATTCTTCAAATAATTATTAGTGACATTCACCATTACCACACACGCTCGAGAACTAATCAAAATTTGTTTATACCGTCTCCCAGAACTAATCAGTATGGCAAATTCAGTGTTAGATATGCTGCTGCTGATTTTTGGAACAACTCTAAACATCAAGAATGCAGCATCTCTTCAAAGCTTTAGAAAAGATTTAAAAGAATATCTGCTATCATCCAAAGCCTGAGAGTGATTTCTTGACTTCCTGCACAGTTATTTTTTTATTTATTTATTTTTTTTCTTCCTCTTTTTCATTACTTATTCATTTATTTTACTTACCTATGTTTGTTTATTTCCATGTACCCTCGCTAACTAAGATTAATTTAAATGCAGGTATCCTTTTGTTAAGTAAGAGATCAGGTGTGTAAACACTTTTTAACCCCATGGGTTTTCGTTTTCACACCTCCACATTCCTTTCTCCCTAATTCCTGTTTTTTGTGTTTAATTAATATGTGGAAATCAAGAAACTTGAAACTTAAAACTATTATTGGTTGATGCCAGAAAATATCTGCACCATACTACTAGCGACATCTTGGAATTCCAAAGAGAAGGGGGCATGGGGCTTGGACTGGAATTCTGAAAGCATGGGGAGGTGTTTAGGCTATGAATTCTGGAGGCATGTGCGGGGGCCCAGGTCTCTCAGTTCTTGTTTTTCCAGAGGGGGGAGTTGTCTTGTTACAGTCTAACTGTAAAACAAGACAAATCTTTATATGCAGACTTGTGACAAAACACAGCAAACCGACAAGCCAATTTAAACATGGCAATCAAGAGAATGAATTGTTTATCGGGTGCAGTTCGTCTGTTTTGTTAACATAAATTTAGTTGCAAACATGTCAAAATTGGATCATATGTTGTAAGCAGTCTAAGGGAAATGACTTACAGATATGACATCAGCACAACAAAAGTGCACAGTTATTTTGCTGGCTGCTTTCATATAATTAATTGTATGTAATCTTGTCAGCGAATGTAAGAGTAACTTAAATGAAAACATTAATTTTGTTTTGCTTGTATGGAATACTGCAAAATGTCAGCAAAAGTTGTTTCTTCCATTCTCTTTACAAATATTTATGTTATGTGATGTACGGTTTACAAGTCCGTCTCTTAGTAGTGTTTAAAGGATTTAACTTCACATTGCATGCTAAAAATGCAAATTGGCTCACTTTGGGAAAAAAAGTTTATGTTTCCCCAATTCTCTGCAATTCTCATGGACTTTGATATTTTGATATGTGATTTGATATTATTTATTTGTTTTAATTTCTGTATCAGTAAAGAAGATGCAATTATCTCACTTGCAGTTTGAAAATCAGGGAACTAAGGATTGCAGTGGTATAGAACTTTTCTTGTCACCATCCACTTCTGTCAGTTGCTAGTTTTGATTCCATTGAAGATTTCCATTCTAATGACAGATTTGAGGCAGGCAAGAGGGGTTCCACAAGGAGCTCATGCTGACAGCTGGAATTGGAGTATAACCACTTTATCTTGAAATTTGTTTAGATTAGAACATCAGAAGTTTATGCTTCAAAAGAGAACAGAGTAAACAAATCCATCATGGTAGATCTTCATCATTTGTTTGACACTTTGGAAGAAACACTGCATGCAACTGCAGGTCCACAAATTCACTAAAGAATCTAAAATTATACAACAGCACATCATACTCCAACCACGCCTGACCAGGAAACTGTTGGGCTGTCTGAATTATCAGGAGCTTGTACTTTGTGACGTCCAACTACCTATGGGGTTAGGTAGAACACATGACCAGCTGATAAATGGTTAAAGCACTACCTCTGCCCAGGTTAGAGTGTCCTGAATCTCCACTTGGCGACGCTTGCATGAGGACACAACCAATTTTCCATCCAGGAAGGTTTGAGGCTCATGCTCAGCTGCCCAGAGATTAACCAACAACACATCTCTAGATCCACAAAATGGCCTCCAGTAATTTTAGCCACCAGTTTTGCTGCGATGGAGGCCTGCCCAGGGCAGATAACAAATGCTTTGTCCAGAGATGGAGCTGGGATTGAGATAGGTGAGACGTAGCTGTACTGTGGAGAGTACAGGGGCCACATGGCGAGCCAAGGTCAGGTTAGTGATGGCCACCGAACCTGGTGAAAAAGTGGAGACAAACCCTGGCAATGTGAACGTACCTGCTTGACATGCCGAGAACACTGAGGAAACTATAACCCCCACTTTAAGCTGTCAAGGACACCAGAGTACTAGAGCTGTGTTGAGAAACACAAGTGGAAGATGTAGTGGCTGAAGAATCCCACTGAGTGGCAAGATTTCTGTGGACCGCTGAAATGATGGCTGGTAATGGCGTCAGTTGAAAAATGCGACAAAGAAACTGAAGAGGTAATGGTAACAGCTGCTGGCATCACAGGTGACGAAGCTGCCGTCACAGAAGGTGTCAAAGTGGACAAACTGTTATTCACAGAATGCAGGTCGACCATGATGATCAAAGTCCAAACGTTCTTTTACAAATCTAAACAAGGGATGGTGAAAAACCTGCTGCGAAAAGAGCCAAAACCACAAACAGTGAACCAAATGCAGCCTAACAGCTTTGAAGAAAAACACCTGAGACAAATGGCGAAAAAACAGCAAAAAAATTCCAGACAACCTAGCCCCCCACAACAAACACACCAGCACAAACGCAGAGCAACTGAGAGTAGGTGTGATCACGCATGCACATGCACTGCCACCGGTGAATGCTGACCATAACCCAGCCTGCATTTACAAGCAGCCAGGATAGTGGCACGCGGACATTTTTGATATGCTAATTAAATGCCAATGCCTTTACATGCCAAGAACACCAAATCACCAAGAAAACCACTATGCTAAGCTAACACACGCTAGTAATGCCAATGACGCTGTCGTTAACACAGACAACAAAAATTCCTGCCCCTGGTCATTAACTACAGCTGTAAGTCTAATTGCATTTAACTCCATTTAAGTTCTATCAGTTTTAAGTGTCAATTATCACATCTGTATGTTGTTGTATGTCCTATAACAACCCTCTACTACTGCTACTACTACTTCTCCTATATTTACCTCTACCGCCACTTATTCTGTTCACCCACAATATGATGGGATCAAAGTGCTAGCGGTTTGGCAGGTTTTTCTTTGATGGGAGCTTGTAGAAGCTCAGTACTTTGAGAAAGAACTGCTTGAGCCATAGTGACTGCTTGTTCATCAGTGTGAGGTCTTGTTTAGTGATCTCTAAGACTCCTGGGGCCGGTTGTTTGAAAGCTGGTTAACCCTTATCCACAATTAAAAGTTAGCCGAGGTTTTCATATCGCTTGTTAAAAGTGGTTTGGAAAGCTTACTTAACCTAATGTAAAGCTTACTTAACCTAATGTTAAAGGAAAGTCTAAGTCAAACCTGAGGGTCAAAGAGCTTTTGGAAGAATCTTTATTGATTAGTCATTAAATTCAAATCAAAGTTCACGTTCATCAAGGATTAGCTTAATAGGGTTTTGAAGAACTTGGCACAGTAGAATACTTTAAAACAGGTGTGAGAGATAAGATGAGAAGTACAAAATTATGCAAGCTGTGCAAGAAAGGAGTCAGAGCATTCTCCATATATGCATGTTCACCTGCTGAAAATTGTTTATCTTAGTGTAACACTTATGAGCATGCAGCTGAGTGAGTGGTATGCTACGACCTTGGACAAAACTGTTGAGAAACATTTTTCAGGACCTAAAACATTTTGCCATACTGTTCACACATCAACAACTCAGACCCCCTACCCCTTATCGGTGTTGTTCTGCTGCTGAAAAAAAAGCTGTATAAATCGTCTAACCTTAAAACCAACACTGAGTGACAAGGAGAGGAAGAGTAACAACTTAGTGCTCTCCTATTGCTGTTGTCTTCAAGGGAGGTTGAAATCCATGTGCAAAAAAAGCATTTTTCCAACTAGGTTTGTGTAAGATTGTAGATTTGATCTCTTAGCAAAGGGTATGGTTTATCACAACGTAGCACTTGTGGGCATGTAGCAGTGGTGTATTAGATTTGTTTTTGTAGCGAAATGGATAGTTTACATGTACCTTAATTTAGTACTTGTAAGTATGTAGGTGTGATGTATAATTATAAGATTTAATTTCCTCTTCTTCCTTGTTCTCTAGTTGGAGAAGTCTTTTTATAATCATATTGATCAAGATATTTTATCTGTGGTAATAATTTACTTTTGCTCATGACTCATTAAGAGGTGGTGACTATAAGGGCACAAAGGGTTAACTGTATATTGTAATGATTTCCTTAGAAGTAAGCTTTACTTGCGTTAACCAAAATTATGACTTTTTGTCTTTACAGAACAAACAAGAACTGGAGAATTCAATGAGAGAGTTTAAGGGTTACCTTGAAACTAAAGGTGCAGCGCTGAGCCAGACAACTGAGTTTCTTCCTTATTATGCTCTGCCATATATTCCTGATCCTACATCACATCCATCATTCAAACCACTTTTTGCGGTAAGAAGATTTTAAGTACGAAGAAATGTGGCTTAAGACTAAGTCCATGAGAGGACCAGGCAGGGGTGATACATGAGACCTCTCCAATCAGTATTAAACTTGGGCAGATTAAAGTAACTCACCCACGAACTCTAATACAGCAGTAGGCCACCTTTGAGACTTTTCCCTCGGGAGTTAAAACACCTCCCTGTTTTTTTGCCTCAAATCCCAAAAATTCCCCTTAAATTAGCATCAAAAATAGACTTTGTTCCTGTTTACAAAATATACTGAATTTTCTTATTGTTTCCTTTGATTTAAGACTGAACCTGTTTTAGCTTGTAGTACCACTTTTAAGTCATTTAGAGTGACAGGTGCCAATCAAGACCTGTCAATTTAAAAAAGGGAAAAGATTTCATGCAACCTGCAGTTAGCATTAGCTAGTCAAGGTGGAAGATGAAGTGGGAAGTAAAATATGTAACATATAGAGATATGTGTAGACTTACATATTGAATTAAGGTTACCGTATACCTTTAGAGGTGTCTCTTGTCCAAGCGATGTAGCGCATACAGTTAAAACTGTAGATACTTAGACCCCTATATCAAACTAAAGCTTATAGAGCTGGCTATTAAACTATACCAAAAATTTTGAAATAAATTGACTTGTTGAATTTTTGGCACTGTTGTCTCCGGGCAATCAATTTTTTCACTTGAAGGGGACACTTTAAAGAGCTAATACTCAAAGGGAATTTGTTTGTTTGCCTTCAAATTTGGACAGTACCTAGTTTAACATATAATTGACAAGAAAGGCTTGCAAATTTTTTATTTCGAAAGATGTTTACTCCTAGATCGATTTTGGTATGATCACTCCACATTTTCTTAAATCCTGTTTCGAAAATGTTCTGTAACTTTTCACTGCAATTGAATAAGGCAAAACGCAGATAGGTTTCTTTTAGCACTTTGGGTCCGGAAACTGAGGAGCAAATTAAACTAATGAAAAACAAAATTCTCTTTGACTTGTAACTTTCAAAAGGTGATTCAGACGCTTACATTAAGAGGTTATGAAAAATTCGCCAATTCATTTTATTTTTTATTTTTTTTAGATTTACATGTATAACCAGCTCTATAAGCTTTAATTTGTCCAGTTTAACTGGACAGGCTACATCACTTGGACGTGAGACACCTCTAAAGGGATGTGGTAACCTTAGTAAGCTGGTAAAGAGGGCTGCAGTGATAAACTAAATTAAAAGGAAAGGTAAAGGAGATTATGTATAACACATCCCGAGACATTTGGTTCCTATTATTCTCCAGTTCTCAAAAATTAGTATTTTAGAATTTCCCTAAAGGAAGTGTGTTGTTTGTTTGAATGAAGTGTTTTGGCTGGGAGAGCTTTTTGTTGACTATTCTGTCCTTGTTAATTGGAGGGCTAGGGATGCAACCATCCTATCGTGCATTTCAGTTTGCTTTTTGTTGTTTTAGCTCAGATTCACCGGAGCTTTTGCATGTGGCCTTGAATTTGTTGTTTAATCCACTGCTTAGCATGTTGTGTTGTGATCTTGCCCATAATCATGAATAGCTTTTTTCTTGCAAACAAAGTCTCAAAGCAGTGTTAAGAAGTTGAAGCAATATTTCCTAAAGGAATTCAAGGGTACATGCAAAAACTGGTGAACCTGAGCCAAAACAACAAGGAGCAATCTGAACTCCACTATAGGATGGTTATGCCCCCACCTTCAATAATTTATTCATAGTTGCGGTTTAGGAAGCACCATTCTATAATTTGTAAACATTGACAATTTGCAGAAGTGAGTCTAAATTTGATATACAAGCAGTTTTCATCAAGATGTTGGGAATTTTACTAACGTTTTTGTTTTCAATATTTTTTCTGGTCAATACTTGATATGTAACCATACCCTTTTTCCTTTTCTTTTACATCAGACGATTTTTACTTCACTATTACAGTGTAAAAAGCAGTTAATTCGGGAAGCCTGTAAATAGTTAAGTTTTCTTTCCATGAAAAAGTTAAATTTATGCAAAACCTTAACGGATGTGGGATAGTGCAAACGTAGGAAATGGCACCCTGCACAGATCAGTCCTAAATTTTCAAGGCATTAGTTTTGCATCTTATTAATTAATTCAGTGAAAAATTAGTGGCAAAGCCATTCCTTGTGTCGCCAGCTAGGTAGCCAAATTAATGGAATGGTCCCACACGAGTTTCCACCTTCACCCCAGCACTTCTCTTTCCATAATTAAAATATAATTTCAAGGTGACAGTGTATACATATATAAAACAAGAATCCTGTCTTTTTCAAATGTGTAAAGAGATGCATACTTTTTACCTATGTGGACTGACCTAGGCCACTAATAAATATAATTCCAAGACTCTCTGTTGAACAGTATCTTTTGTGGACATTGTTGTATTGAGATTGATCATTAGTGACATTTTACATTTAAGACGGTGGTAAACAGTATATTAGAAGTTAAGCTGCTAAGGGAAAACAATGGAAGATGGTCCTCAAAACTCTGGAAGTTGCATGCAATGCATGCCGCTTGACGAAGAGTCTTTATTATGAATATTAAATGATGTCTTCCCAAAGTTGCCATTTTTAAATGAGGTCCTGATGTTTGACAGCAGGTTGTGCGTGACACTTGAACTTTATTGTTTAGTTCGTAGACTTGCAAAGCTAATTGCTTTAGACAGACCTTGGTCAATCATTACATTGCTGCTTGTGTTGCAGAGTGTGTGGAGCTCAGATCTCAAGAATAACGTGCAGGCATTTCTCTCTGCCACTCTCAAATCCCAAGAAAAGCCAAGGCTGTTTCATTTGTACAAACAGAGTTCAGCTGAAGCTGAGAGAGAAAGGAAACTTTATCTAGAACAACTTAAAAAATTACAAAGTCAGGTTACAAGAAAAGAAGAGCAATTTGCACAGTACCAGAAAAGATTCTCTAAGATACAGGTAATCATCTGTAAATTGACTATTTTCAAGTTGTAGTTAAATAATTATAATTGTAATATGGAGGTTAACTCACGTATTGTGATCTCCAGCATTGGTTTTGCATTTTACACTGACCAGCCTGAGAGTCCCTCATAATGATATCTTATAATTCTATTTAAATGTAAATATGAAAACATATATTTTGAACTGCGGATGAAAGATCAAATAAAAGAAAGATCCTCGTAGTTACTACGAAACTTAAGCAGTTGCCTTTTTTATCTTTCATCCGCAGTTCAAATATATCTGTTTCATATATTTACATTTATTTATTCATCCTTCACAGGTATATTACGAACTCACAATATGACCAGCTCCCAGTTGGCTTTATAGCTCAATTGGTAGAGCACTGCACTGGCATCGCAGAGGTCATGGGTTTGAATCCTGTTCAAGCCTGAATTTTTTTCAGGCTTTCTTTTCGCAACCACTTAAGTTGGATAGTAACTGTGAGGATCTTTCATCTTTTTGATGTAATTCAATTTGTTACACATTTTTAGACCACACCCGCAATTCCTGTGGTGTAGCTGTTTGGCTGGAATCCAGAAACCTTTCATCTTAAAATGGAATTACTTTGTTTAAGACATTGTGTGGCTCCAGAAAGTATCCATACCCACCCTGGGGTTGCAAAAGTTTTAAAAGGAAAGTATAAACCTTGGAACTGAAATATACAACATGCATATATTTGAACTGCATATGAAAGAGTTGATAAGTGAAATATTGTCATAGTCACATACAGTGTATGCAACTTAAGCAGCTGTGAAAGGAAGGCCATACTGTTTGAGGGTGGATGTTGAAGCATATACACTAGATTTTAATAACAAAACACACATGCTTTTCAAGATGGCTGCCAACAACCAAACCCATGGTGCTTAATGGCTTATACTTGCGTGCAGATACTAATGTTGACACTATGTCCCTTTCTATCCACTTTGATGGTGTCTGCAAAGTATTACAACTAACTGTGGTCCACAAAACTCCACCTTACTGACAACTTAAAATTTTCACATTTCCTGAAATCTCTTTCTGGGTTTCCCTGGAATAAATAATAACCTCTTTGGTGTTTGATGTTACACCTTGGTCTAAAATATCCAGCTTCAACAGGCTTTGAGTGTGAAGTGTTTGTGTCTTTAATCTTAGTGTCTTCTACAGGCAACGTTTCCTTATCGGGTGAAATGTATGACTTATGGAACAAACTCTCTCCCACAGTTCCTTCACTGGACTTGAGCCTGGTTACTTCGTCTACTTTTTGGCTACAATGAAGGGAGACACTCACACAGTAAGAGTGTTTAGCACTTCCTCAATACCTCAATAATGTCCTTGTCCAGCAAGTCATCTAATTTCTGATCAACTTTATCCAAGACTGAAAGGAAGTCTCTGGATCTCCTGGGTTACTGGTCTGACCTCCTGACTGACGTGCAGCATAAGCTGGTAATCCTTTAGCTTTTGAACTCCAGTTAGAATGTGTGCATATTCTTTTCAAGTATCTTCATCAGCTCCAGCTGTCACTACTAAGCAAACTTGAGGCCCACTGACTGGTTCAACTCTCAACACTTTAAGCAGCTGTGCTTCTTCCAAGCAAGGCCTTCCCAGTGACAGTGAATTCATCCACACACTCTTCCCTACTGGCGACAAAGGCTACTTCTTGTGACAAATGTCCCAACAAACTTCACTGCCTCTCTTTTTGGATTGCACTTGATTTCTTTCTGTTTCAAACTGTTCTTTTTTTTACATCCCAAAATCGATCAAGTTACATGATGCACCTGAATCAATCAATACATTGTCCAACTCCACTCCACCAACTGTGAGCATGATTTCTCCAGTTTCCTGTGGTCCTTTAACAACAAATTCATATCCATCCAGTCATTCAACTGCTTTCTGTACTACATGAAACACCTCTCTGCTTCTTGGCTCATAGTTCTCTTTGTTGCTTCTTGGTGGCTGTTTCCTAGTTCCCTCATTCTCACAACAGACTGCAAAATGTCCACACATCGCAGCAAGTATCTCTTATATAGTGGCCAAATCAATATTACAATTATAACAGTTCTGTGACTGAGCTGCCTTAGGTTTCTGTGGCTTATGGCTCTGCACTCCATTCTTTCCTTTGTTTATGCTTTGTCCCTTCCCTTTGTCCTGTGGTTCTATAGCTCAAATCGGACTGTCTGGTACGTTAATGACTTTATCTGTTCATTAACTGCTTTGTGGGGTCATGCAATGTCCTGCTAATGTGGCATTATAAGTTTCTCCAATAATTTTCGTCAGAGCTTTTCGACCTGACACTTTCCTATGTGCTGTATTGTTTTGCCTACATAAGGGAAATTAAATGTAACAGTATTTTGCCTGAGCATGCACTCAAACTGATCTACCTTCTCTCCGCTTTGTTGTTCCATATTTCTCGCAGTGAATACATGCCAGGGAACGTCACGGAAATGTCAGGGAACATTAACTTTTTAGTATCCCACGATCAATTTTGGCCCAGCAGACATAACCTACATACAAGAGCTTCCATTCTTGGATGGAAGTTTACTATACAGACTGTTCGCAAGCCTCTAGAAGGACTTTTCAGTTAGAAGAAAAAAGTACCCTAACGTGCTGCTTCAAGAATCCAGCAGTGGGCCCTTACATCGGCAGCATATGAGTACAAAATTGCCTTAAAGAGTGCAGAGCAAATTCCTTATGCAGATGCATTAAGTCACCCTCCATTGGACAAGAGGTCCGAGACTGTTCTTTTACCCAGAGAGACAGTTTTGCTCTTGGAACCCCTGGACAAGTCCCCAGGCACCGTGCCTGGGATCCGAGAATGGACAAGATGTGAATCAGTGCTCTTAAGAGTGGATGGCCAAATGGGACAAGACATGGAGCTACATGTACACCCCAACTTGAGCCGGCAAGCTGAGTTGACCATAGAAGATGCATGTTTTCTGTAGGGCAGCAGAGTGATAATACCACCACAAGGCCGAACACAAATCATAGCTGAACTGCATGATGCCCATCCTGGTATTTCAAGAATGAACTTCAAAGCTCTTGCATGTAGTTATGTCTGGTGGCCCAAAATCAAAAATTAAACGAGACTTACCTGTAAGTTGAAGTTTGATTGGAATTCTATGAGTCATTGGTCAGTCTCATTTAATTTTTAATTCTACTTGGTCATTGGTCTAAGTTGCTAGTAAGTCACGTGAGACTTGAAAGTAATGTGGCCATGAACAGATATAAACAGCAAAAAACCACATTTATTGCTTAGAACGTCCATGGAGTGAAACAATCTCATCACCAAAGTTAACAACTAACTGAATAATAGGTTTGTCATAAAACTTCCGAAAAGTGCTCTCGCTAGACCACCCAGCAGCATTCATAATGGTATTTATGCACATGTTAGTGGACTTGGCAGCTGATGTAGCGGCAGCTCGCGTACTATGAGCCAAAAACGTTTTGTGTTAATACCAGCTTTTTGCTGATCTGTGGAAGGAAAACCCTGCTGAATTTATGTTGCATAAGTTATCTCAACTATCTCATGATGATGGCGAATAAAGGTTGAATCTAACAATGCCATTGTCAAGCAACCAATTAGAGCATTGCCTTACATGCCTGGGAAGCATCCGGACACTGGAAAAGAGCAACAGCTTGCGCAGATGTCTCTTCTCTCCGCTCAAAGGAAATAGGAGACCCCTGCATACATTAAATGCCATTAACATTTTATATTAGAAATTTCATCAGGTCATCAAAATTAGTTTAAGGCCAACACATTTGCCACCTATATCGTTACATAAAAACAAAAATTACATTGCATGATTCTCACCTGCAGCATCTCCTGTATGACTGCCTTTTAACAGCTATTCACAGTCTTTTTGTATAGTTGAACCCCAGTAAAATGGATGCCATAGGGACCACTGAAACTGTGAACATTAATGGGGTGTCTGTATTAACTGGATTCACATAATTGAATGGAATTTGTCTATTTTATTGTTTTCAAGAAAAAAGGAAGCATATAAACCCACAGACACTTGCAATATTACAACAGGCCCGTAGGGGAGGGAGGGGCAGGGGGGGGCTTGAGCCCCCCCAGAATTTTTGGAAGTTAAAAAGCAATGTTGCCAAAAATATACATTAATTAAAACAAATTTATGTTGAATTCTGACGCTCTTGCTATTTGGAAATAAGAATCAAAATCGATTGAAATCAACCAATCAGAAGCCGTGAAAGCTGTCGAAATAAACTACATGTTTTCTAAGACATCCATTGATTTTAAGGAATACAAATTTCCTTAGTTTACAACAGTTTAGTGTTTCCGCGTTGTCACACAAAAAGCCACACAAATATGTCCTCAAGACCAGAGAAAAAAAATTCTCCCACAGTCGGATTCTTACTGCCCGATTCCAGATTTAAAAAGAGAGAGAAAAATTTGTCGTCGTTTGTCTACGTCCTCCTTCAAACGTGAAATTAGGAAACTTTACGTCCACGTTAAGGAAAAGGCAAAAGCATGTACCTAAGAGTGTGATGAAGGTGCAAAGCTATTGTTTTACTTACTAAATCTACCGGGTTTTTTATGTTCTAGCTGCATCTTAAACTCCGAAATCAGTCTGTTTTGAGTGACAAGTGGGGGGGTAGTTTTGTTTCACCATTTTGCTAAGCCCCCTCAGTTGTTTTAGCCTTGCTACGGGCCTGTACAATTAAACACAAAATGTGTAATTTTCTCTCAACCAAAGTTATGGTCCAGTGAAAGAGCCAAGTAGTCTGATGAGGCATATTTGGTGAAGTTATATTGCTTATGATTAGCTTACTAACTGAACCAGGGAAACTGCTTCTTGTCTGTATGAAAAGGTATCCGCCTTAAGTAGGTTTATTGTAGAAAAAGTGTATGACCTCTCATCTCCATCAGGACTGAAAATACTGCCCTTAGGGAGTTGTATTAAATTGAAGTCTCAAAAGCATGTTTGTATTTACTTATAAAATAAGAGCTCCAATTTTTTCTTTGTAAATTAC